>NC_080073.1:3303194-3654270 GCF_949987535.1 Balaenoptera acutorostrata
GTCATTAGCTTCCCTTAAATTTCTAGCCAAAGTTAACAGGTAAGGCACTCTCTAATGCTATGACTGCGCTGGTAGGGAGAGAGTCTTGGGTGACCGGCATCCAGTGTCCGCACATCTCTGGGGTAAGCTGGAGTCTCCAGGAGCTGGCAAAATTATCTCAAAGAACAGAGTTGGCTAATGTGGTTTCCATAATGGTTTTTCTCTTTAATAATGAAAATATAACAGCTAATTACTATAATCAATCCCCTGTATCCTCTGGAAGAAGATAAAACAATTAAAGGTCTAGCTAAAGCCTTAATTGGATCAAGCTAAACCCCTTCAGCAAGAATGCTTCATGGTGGCTGTGTATGCCTCACACGAGGAATCCACGTGGCATTTGGCTGCCCCACATTCTGGGGCTAGGATTGCTCCGCTGGGTGGTAGCAGCCAGAGCTGTTCACTCCCTTTGCAGCTGGCCATGTGCCTTGTGATGCCTGAGGGCCGTGGTTCTCCAGTTTCCCATCCACGTTTCAGCTGGAGGTTTTGGCCCCATTTTAGCCCCTAACTTGAATAATTCTTTCATTAGAGATTGCCAAGTGGTTATAGATGGCACTGATTTTTAAGAGCTTTTCCTTGATAGCAATGACTGTTTGGTTATCCTGAAGTACATTTCACTCTGAAAAGGTAACATAAATATCTAATACTTTCCATTACTTATTAATTTTAAATATAAAGAGCTGGTGTAATATTCACATGTAATTATGGTCAGTTAATTTCCTTTCTTTCATGTCTTTTTATGGAAATTATTTTAATATAGACCTCAGAAAATATATATTCAATGTTGATTCATTATAGTCGTTTTCCTTATGATCTCCAGATTTCCCCAGATTAGGTCTGTGGGAGCCCCTTTCATCCGTCTCCATGTCCACCTGAGACAATCCCATTAATCTTTGAATGCTGGCTTTCTTTCCTTTTGGCACAGGATGTCCCAGTTCAGTCTGTATATTTCCTGCTCAAAACCAGGGAGTTTAGAAATCAAAACCTGGCTTTGAGTTCTGTTCACTGATGCTGGGGTGCCATTGCTTTTAGCTAGTTTCAGTAGACAGAGCTAAGAAATAGATATAATATATATTTTTGAAACATATATGTTTTAGGTGTGCAGCATTACAACTGCACACATGTATACATTACAGCGTGATCACCACCACAAGTCTAATTGCCATCCATCACCACACAGTTCACCCCTTCACCCGTTTCACGAACCCCACCTCCCTTCTCCTCTGTCCTCTGTATCTGTGAGTTTTTGTTTTATTTTGTTTGTTGGTTTGTTTTGTCTTTTTAGATTCCACATATAAGTGAAATTGAAACCATGGGTTAAATCCATTTCACCTGCCTTCACTAATCAAGGTCCTTTTAAGACTTGCATGTCCTCCAAGCACGTAAATCTTTGCCCAAGTTGTTTCCTAGAAACTTGCAGTCAGTTGCAGCTAGTTCGAGCTGAGCTGGTTAAGACTGGATAAAACCACCGACCCTTCAGCTCGGCCTGCCTGAGTGTCCTCTAGGTAACCTTTTGAACCTGCAGAGGCCTGTAGTTTAGCTATACCTGCGAAGAACCATGGTTATCACAGCTGTTTCCAATCACCTTTCCCCACGCTTCGCACACCCCCCATGCCTCAGACCCCCCTGCTTCTTTGTTATCCCATAAATACCCCGAGCCCCTTGCCTTCCCGGGAGGTCGATTTGAGATTTGTTCTCCTTGATTGGCTGCTTTGCAAATAAACCCTCTCTTTGCAAACCTTGGTGTCTCAGCATTTTGACTTGCTATGCATTGGGCAAACAAACCTAGTTAGGTAAAAAAATTATATGGTATTTGTCTTTCTCCGTCTGACTTATTTCATTTAGCATAATACCTTCAAGGTCCATCTATGTTGTTGCAAATAGTAGGATTTCATTCTTTTTACGGCTGATTAGTATTTCATTATATATATGTATACCAAACAAATATATATATATACATATATACACCAAATATATATTTCCAAAACAATCTTGAGAAAGAAATATATTTTTTAAATGTATTTCCGTTCACATATAACATTGCGTGGCTTTTAGACTTCATTGTATTTTAGACCCAGCCCCATCAATTTTGGATCAATGTGAGGGGACTTAGTTTCCATGATTGGCACCTCATAAAAAACCCAGGCTCATTTGGCCTTGGAAATTGAGAACTACACACAAAAAAGTTTTCATCCAGATGTTGCTTGTTTACCATTTTCTGAGAATGAAAGAAGTGTTTTTCTTTTACTCTGGGGACTCCCTCTTTCCCTATGACATGACAGGTACTGTCAGATTTTAGATGCAACAGCAAAATTACTGCTCTATGGAGAGATGAGCTAAAGGGGTCTTTCCATATAAACACACCTGGTAGCCTCACCTCAAATACACTGACTCACTGCAGAGATCCAGCTGAATAAATGTCTCTTGATTTTTCAGACTCGAAAAATCTGAGTGGAAGAGGAAGCAGAGGAGGCATCCTAAATTCTGACTTTCACTGAATCAGAACCAGGACAAAGGTATTTATCTCTAAATGCACTACAGAACGTCTTTGAACTTTCATAGCATTATTATTTAGTGAATCTTATCTTACATGAGTGATTCTTCTTTTTTTTAAACTTTTTTTTTATAATGCATTTTTTTTTTAAGAGATTGGAGTTTATTTATTTATTTATTTTTGGCTGTGTTGGGTCTTCGTTTCTGTGCGAGGGCTCTCTCCAGTTGCGGCAAGTGGGGGCCACTCTTCATCGCGGTGCGCGGGCCTCTCACCGTCACGGCCTCTCCTGTTGCGGAGCACAGGCTCCAGACGCGCAGGCTCAGTAGTTGTGGCTCACGGGCTTAGTTGCTCCGCGGCATGTGGGATCTTCCCAGACCAGGGCTCGAACCCGTGTCCCCCGCATTGGCAGGCAGATTCTCAACCACTGCGCCACCAGGGAAGCCCGAGTGATTCTTCTTGAATAAAGACTCACGTAAGTAAAACTATTTCAAAAAGCCAGGAACTCCTAGGCTTACATTTATTTCTATGACTTAAAACTTTTCATATCCTGTTTTGGTAATTCACAAGCTCAGAGATAAATCTGAATACTAAAAATTCTATTAATATAATCTGATTTTTAGAATTTCAAATAAAATGTATAGTATGTATTTACAAGAAAGTGACATTGCATTCTTGTAAAATGTTCTTGGCTACTCTATATCAGAATGACTTCATCTTCCTTCTCACTACCACATATTCTTTGAAACTTAGGCACATTTTATGCTTTTTAAAACATTCTAGGATGTAAAGAGACAACTAAAATAGTAGAATAAATTTAAATTTGTGATAAAATAAAACATGGTACTTTTCATGGTTCAGCATAGGGATATTATCATAGACAACCACAGGGCCCATTTATCTGACTACAATTTACATCTCCTTATGTTGAGGAATTTTTTTCCTTGATATCTGACATATATCTGGAATCACCATCTTCTCCCAGCTGATATGTTAACCTTAGAGTTATTCTTTACTAACTCATAATCATGGAGGAGAGGATATAGAATTTAATTCCAGCTATTATTATTATTATTTTTTTTAAAAACATTCCTTTTTTTAAAAATTTATTAGTTTATTTATTTATGGCTGTGTTGGGTCTTCGTTTCTGTGCGAGGGCTTTCTCTAGTTGCGACAAGTGGGGTCCACTCTTCATCGCGGTGCGCGGGCCTCTCATTATCGCGGCCTCTCTTGTTGCGGAGCACAGGCTCCAGACACGCACGCTCAGCAATTGTGGCTCACGGGCCTAGTTGCTCCGCGGCATGTGGGATCTTCCCAGACCAGGGCTCGAACCCGTGTCCCCTGCACTGGCAGGCAGACTCTCAACCACTGCGCCACCAGGGAAGCCCTATCATATGGTTTTTATTCTTCAATTTGTTAATGTGCTGTAACGCACTGATTGATTTGCGTATATTGAAAAACACTTGCATCCCTGAGTTAAATCCCACTTGATCATGGTGTATGATCCTTTTAATGTATTGTTGGATTCGATTTGCTAGTATTTTTTTGAGGATTTTTGCGTCTATGTTCATCAGTAATATTGGCCTGTAATTGTCTTTTCTTGTGGTATCTTTGTCTGGTTTTGGTATCAGGGTGATGGTGGCCTTGTGGAATGAGTTTGGGAATGTTACTTCCTCTGCAATTTTTTGAAATAGTTTCAGAAGGATAGGTGTTAACTTTTCTCTAAATGTTTGATAGAATTCACCTGTGAAGCCATTTGGTCCTGGACTTTTGTTTGTTAGGAGTTTTTAAATCACAGTTTCAACTTCAGTGCTTGTGAATGGTCTGTTTATATTTTCTATTTCTTCCTGGTTCAGTTTTGGGAGACTGTACCTTTCTAAGAATATGTCCGTTTCTTCTAGATTGTCCATTTTATTGGCATATAATTGCTTGTGTTTCTGTAGTGTCCATTGTAACTTCTCCCTTTTCATTTCTAATTTTATTGATTTTAGCGCTCTCCCTTTTTTTCTTGATGAGTCTGGCTAAATTTTGTTTATCTTTTCAAAGAACCAGCTTTTGATTTCATTGATCTTTTCTATTGTTTTCTTCATCTCTATTTCATTTATTTGTGCTCTGATCTTTAGGATTTCTTTCCTTCTACTAACTGGGTTTTGTTTGTTCTTGTTTCTCTAATTGCTTTAGGTATAAGGTTAGGTTGTTTATTTGAGATTTTTCTTGTTTCCTCAAGTAAGATTGTATTGCTGTAAACTTCCCTCTTAGAATTGATTTTGCTGTGTCCCATAGATTTTGGATAGTTGTGTTTTCATTTTCATTTGTCTCTAGGTATTTTTTTATTTCATCTTTGATTTATTCAGTGATCCATTGGTTGTTTAGTAGCATATTGTTTAGCCTCCACATGTTTGTGGTTTTTACAGTTTGTTTTCTTGTAGTTGATTTCTAATCTCATAGTGTTGTGATTGGAAAAGATGCTTGATATGATTTCAATTTTCTAAAATTTACTGAGGCTTGCTTTATGGCCCAGCATGTGATCTATCCTGGAGAATGTTCCATATGCATTTGAAAAGAATGTGTGTTCTGCTGCTTTTGGATGGAATGCTCTATAAATATCAATTAAGTCCATCTGGTCTAATGTGTTATTTAAGGCCTGTGTTTCCTTATTGATTTTCTGTCTGGATGATCTGTCCATTGATGTAAATGGGGTGTTAAAGTCCCCCACTATTACTGTGTTACTGTCAATTTCTCCTTTTACGGCTGTTAGCATTTGCCTTATATGTTGAGGTGCTCCTTTGTTGGGTGCATATATATTTACAATTGTTATATCTTCCTCTTGGATTCCTCATTATGTAGTGTCCTTCTTTGTGTCTTGTAACAGTCTTTATTTTAAAGTCTATTTGTCTGATATGAGTATTGCTACTCCTGCTTTCTTTTGATTTTCATTTGCATGGAATACATTTTTCCACGCCCTCACTTCCAGTCTGTATGTGTCCCTAGATCTGAAGTGGGTCTCTTGCGAACAGCATATATATGGGTCTTGTTTTTGTATCCATTCAGCCAGTCTATGTCTTTTGGTTGGAGCATTTAATCCATTTACATTTGAGCTAATTACCAATATGTATATTCTTACTGCCATTTTGTTAACTGTTTTGGATTTGTTTTTATAGGTCTTTTTTCTTCCCTTCCTCTTTTGTTCTCTTCTCCTGTGATTTGATGACTATCTTTAGTGTTGTGTTTGGATTCCTTTTTCTTTTTTGTCTATCTATTGTAGACTTTTGGTTTGCAGTTATCACGAGGTTTTGATATAGCAGTCTATATATATTCAAGATTAAGTTGCTGGTCTCTTCATTTCAAATGTATTTCCAATATCTTACATTTGTACTCTCCTGCTGGTTTTGATATCATATTTGTGTGTGGATGATTTCCTACCTTTACTGTATGTTTGCCTTTACCAGTGAGCTTTCCCGTTCGTAATTTTCTTGTTTCTAGTTGTAGGCTTTTCTTTTCTGCCTGTAGAAGTTACTTTAGCATTTGTTGTAAAGCTGATTTGGTGGTGCTCAATTCTCTTAGCTTTTCCTTGTCTGTAAAGCTTTTGATTTATTCATCAAATTTGAATGAGAGCCTTGCTGGGTAGAGTATTCTTGGTTTTAGGTTTTTCCCTTTCATCACTTTAAATATATTGTGCCACTCCCTTCTGGCCTGCAGAGTTTCTGCTGAAAAATCCGCTGATAACATTATGGGATTCCCTTGTATATTATTTGTTGCATTTCCCTTCTTGCTTGTAATATTTTGTTTGTCTTTAAATTTTGTCCATTTGATTAATATGTGCCTCAGCATGTTCTTCTTTGGGTTTATCCTGTATGGGACTCTGTGCTTCCTGGATTTGGGTGACTTTCCCTTCCAGGTTAGGGAAGTTTACAGCTATTATCTCTTCAAATATTTTCTCAGGCCCTTTCTCTCTCTATTCTCCTTCTGGGACCCTTATAATGTGAATGTTGGTATATTTAATGTTGTCCCAGAGGTCTCTTAAACAGTCCTCATTTCTTTTCATTCTTTTTTTCTTTATTCTCTTTCGTGGCAGTGATTTCCACCATTCTGTCTTCCAGCTCACTTATCTGTTCTTCTGTTCCATTTATTCTGCTATCGATTCCTTCTAGTGTATTTTTTCATTTCAGTTATTTTATTGTTCAACTCTGTTTTTTATATCTTCTAGCTCTTTGTTAAACATTTCTTGTATCTTCTCAGTCTGTGCCTCCATTCTTTTTCCACGATTTTGGATCATCTTTACTATCATTACTCTGAATTCTTTTTTGGGTATGTTGCCTATCTCCACTTCACTTAGTTGTTCTTCTGGGGGGTTATCTTGTTATTTCCTCTGCCACCTCTTTTTTTTTTTTTAATTATTTATTTATTATTTATTTTTGGCTGTGTTGGGTCTTCGTTTCTGTGCAAGGGCTTTCTCTAGTTGCGGCAAGCGGGGGCCACTCTTCAGCGCGATGTGCGGGCCTCTCACTATCGCGGCCTCTCTTGTTGCGGAGCACAGGCTCCAGATGCGCAGGCTCAGTAGGTGTGGCTCACAGGCCACACCTAGTTGCTCCACGGCATGTGGGATCTTCCCAGGCCAGGGCTCGAACCCGCGTCCCCTGCATTGGCAGGCAGATTCTCAACCACTGTGCCACCAGGGAAGCCCTGCCACCTCTTTTTGTCTTTCTGTGTTTGCGTTCCCACAGGCTGCAGGATTGTAGTTCCTCTTGCTTCTGGTGTCTATCCCCTGGTGGGTGAGACTGGTCTTAGAGGCTTGTGCAGGATTCCTGGTGGGAGGGACTGGTGCCTGCCCACTGGTGGGTGGAGCTGGGTCTTTTGCCTCTGGTGGGCAGGGCCATATCAAGGGGTGTGTTTAGAGGTGGCTACGGTCTCAGGAAGGCTTTAAGCAGCCTGTCTGCTGATGGGTGGGGCTATGTTCCTGCCCTGTTGGTTGTTTGGCCTGAGGCATCCCAGCACTGGAGCCAAAGGGCTGATGGTTGGGGCCAGGCCTCAGTGCCAAAATGGTGACCTCCAGGACAGCTCACGACAATGAGTACGCCCCAGAACCTCCACCGCCAGTGTCCTTGTCCCCAAGTGAGTTACAGTGAGCTACAGCTGCCTCCCACCTCCCCAGGAGACCCTCTAAGACCAGCAGGTAGGTCTGGTCCAGGATCCTATGAAGTCACTGCTTTTTCCCCTGGGTCCTGGTGCACACAAGACCTTGTGGGCATCCTCCAAGAGTGGCATTTCTGTTAACCCCAGTCCTGTGGAGTTCCTGCAGTCAAGCCCCGCTGGCCTTCAAAGCCAAATGCTCTGGGGTCTCCTCCTCCTGAAGCCAGACCCCCAGACTGGGGAGCCTGACTTTGGGCTCAGAACTCACTCCTGTGGGAGAACCTCTGCAATATAATTATTTTCCAGTTTGTGGGTTGTCTACCTGGCGGGTATGGGGTTTGATTGTATCACGAATGGACCCCTCCTACCTTCTCGTTGTGGCTTCTTCTTTGTCTTTGGAAGTAGAATATCTTTTTTGGTAGGTTCTAGTCCTTTTTTGTCTATGATTGTTCCGCAGTTAGTTGTGATTTTGGTGTTTTTGTGAGAGGAGGTGAGCTCAGGTCCTTCTACTCTGCCATCCTGTCCTTGCCCCTGGGATCTGCTTTTCTGATTCTTCTTGCTTTCTAGTAAATGCTGACCCCTGGCTGGACTGTAGCTTCATACAAGCAGAGGCCAGATAAGTCACCTTCCCATGTCCCTAGGACATGGACGGCAGAGGTTCCCTGAATGTATCAAATGAATGGGATCCAGGACTAGTCACAGGTCAGTGACATCTTGATTAAAACGTTTCCTGAAAAAGTATGTTTGTTAAACATGCAAGGCTCTGCCTGCAGCTCAAAGAAGTCCCAAGCCTCCTCCAGGCTGCACGGCTTCCAAAGCTGGTGGCTCCGGCTTCCTGACCCCAGACTCAGAACCGCACTCCTCACCCTGAGCTGGGCCTCCAGGCTTCAGAGAGCCAACAGCTCACTCTCTGGGGTGGAAGGCAGCCTCCTGTGCTCATGCTTCATGTCCCCTGGGCATTGTGGGCTGGTACTCATTTCTAACAAATACAACACGTTAAAGTTGACAGCGACGCCTGTGTGAAGGCATCTGCTCACAGACAGAATCAGTGAGCTCCGTATGGAAGCAACACAGAAAATTTTAACAGATTCAAAGTGATCTACCAATATCTTCACAGGAGAATTTCAATTGAATTTTTCATAATTTATATTTCCTTATATCACAACATTTTTAATTAGGAAAAGCAAATTAAAACCCACTCAAAAATCAGGTAAAAATCATGTTTTCCTTTTAATTGACACCGTTTCCTCTCTCAGGTGCTACTTTGGTAATGATTAGGTCCCCACCTCTCAAGAACATTGCATCTGAACAGGCTGAGACAGAGCCAGTGTGAACACAGACCCCAAAGCAGGGCTTCTGGGATAACAAGAACAGAAAAAAACAGCCTTTCTCTTCACTTCCAAAGGGAGTCACTCAGAGGGTCCAAA
This sequence comes from Balaenoptera acutorostrata, assembly GCF_949987535.1. Taxonomy (NCBI): domain Eukaryota; kingdom Metazoa; phylum Chordata; class Mammalia; order Artiodactyla; family Balaenopteridae; genus Balaenoptera; species Balaenoptera acutorostrata. The sequence goes on from NC_080073.1 coordinate 3,312,279, forward strand.
GCTCTGTTTTCCAAACGTAGAAAACCTGGAGCTCAATGCAAACTGGAAACCAAAATATATCAGAAATGAAGCATAGTGCTTCGTCAAATACTCAAGGTCTGATCATCCCGCCTCTTCTGTAAGGAATGGCCCCCCTCCAGCATTTTTAAAGGAAGATGTTTGTTTCTATTTCACTTTCCAACTGGGTATAAAATCTACTAAAAGGGATACAGTGAATCAGAACAAATCAGCTCACTCACAAGAGACACTCCCAGATAAAGATTTTTGGTTGCTGAGATTATTCAGCACATTATTTCAAAATGGCAAAATTCAGGACAATCTGAGAATTCAAAAGTGGCAGCTACATTCGCTGACAAGTTATGTGAGACACACATACATACAACCCATATTTCAGTGTATATGTCAAGGGGCCAAGACCCCTGATCAGCTCAATAAGTTATTTTGTACATTACAGTGCACAGAACAACAGAGGGAGAGACACTTTCTTGGAGAGGTTCATCCTCTCTGAAGGAGGCTGGAGCCCAGCGCCCAGGGCCCTCATTAGCTGGACCCCTCCTCTTCTTTGGTCGTGGTGGCCTCAGAGACAGCCGTTTCCTCTAATCGATCCGCTGGCTTCTCCTCCTCCTCCTGGGGATAGAGGTCCGGGTACTTCTGCATGCACTCCTGCATGGCCCGGAACTGGTCTACACAGTCCGACCCCTTGACATCCTCTGTGCTGTAGTGGAAGCACGAAAAGGCCGCCTTGAACTGTTCCCCACATGGGCCGCTGGCCATGCCCCCAAGGCACGGGCAGTTCCAGTTGATGTCTCCGTTGGGCAGGATCAGTCCTGGGACGGGAAGATGGGCAAGGAAGGGTGAGAGGTGCTGCCTGAGGTTTCAGGAAAAGCAAAACCAAGACCAGTCCTCATAGGCATAACGGTAACATGAACCGCTGCCTGGCCGGCACTCACCGGTGGGCCGGCCGCTCCCTCGGGATGGGGTTCAAATGCCCGGCACAAGCCCAGCATTCCTGGCTCAGTCGGAAAGGTCACCATCAGCGACTCTCTCCGTGTGCAGCACTGCTCTGTGTCCTAAGCCGCCTCCCAGTGCTGTGGCCGTGCCTGTGCTCCAAGAACTACACAGGGAAACCGTTTAATCCAAAGCGGAAGCGACCGCTCGGATGGTTACTGAGAAGCTTTGAAAGCCCAAACACTTTAAGGAGTCAAGGTGCTGGTCTCCTCCTTTCACACAGATGGTCAGGACCCCCTGCGCCACGGACCTTCTCCTCAAGCCCCTCCCGCCCCTCAGCTGCTCTCAGCTCAGCACAGTGTGAGGGCTGGTACAGCGAGGCTGGGAGATGTCCACGGCGTGGTGGGCAGGAAACAGCGAGTGACGTGCCAGAGCACTGCGCTCCATTCTTGTAAAAACGGAAAACCATTCAAACACTCAGGAGAAAGAGAGGCAGAAGAAAGAGGAAACTCCTAGGTTCAGCCTGATGGCCGGGGAAGCGCGTGGGAACGAGGGCTGGAAAGCACACAGCCCCTCACACCTGATGGAGACGCACTCAGTGTCCTAGGAGCAGTGGTGGCCAAGGTAGACACCTGGAAACCCGGCCGCGGCCAGGGACGTTGGACTCCCACCCCCGCCCGGCACTCACCGTGCTCCTCGTACGGATCGTTGGGGTCGTCGGCCACCAGCTCCGCGTTGCTTGGAGTTTCATGGTCTTCTTTGGTCACAAATATGATTCGATCCTTCCCTAGTGTTTGGAGAACAGAGGGAGAAATGTTTCACCCAGGAGCTGTGAATCAGCCCTAAACCCAAGCAGCCACGGAAACCTTGTGTGAAGACTGTCCCGTTTGAAACCCCGACGTGAGTTCAGTGGTGCTCCCCAGGCTGGGGGCTCGCTCACTGCTGACTCTGGGGGAAGGTCTAGCAGCCGCTCCTGCATCACGTGCCTGTGACCGTACTGCGGAGGAGGAAGACGGCTCCTGCTGGCGCCACGTGCATCCTCGGGTGGGAGACGAGACGCCCCAAGCCATCAAATGCAGCTGTTCTCAGTCCCCAAGTTTGCTGACATCTAACAAACGGGTCTTCTTCCTCTGCTCAGAACTCCCATGCGCTCTGACGGCTCTGTCACTTCCCGTCCCTGTGAGCACCTGGTCCACTTGCTCCAGGCCCCTCGGGACCTGCCAGCAGGCGCCTTCAGATAACATTTCACCTATCGGGCTCCTCCGGAAGAGGCTTGGGAAAAGCACGAGGGTGACGGTAAACACCAGAGAGACGTGCCAGTGAGGACAGCGGAGGGGACAGAGGGAAGGTACTTGGTGCTTACACCCTCCCCACACCTGTACGGGGTCTCCCAGGAGGGGTGACAGCAATGGCGGCTGACCCTCGGCACGCTCAGGACCACGGCCTGCTCCAGAACACCTGAGGGTTCTGCTCCAACACCTCCCATTCTATCTCAGAGAAGGTGGCTTGTCCCAAGTGGCCTGGGAAGGGATTGGGGCCGGGCAGCCAGGGCATGTTGAAGAACCTAAAGACCTTGGTAATTCTGGCCAGTGTTCAGAACACTTGAAAGCAGCCTGCAAAAGTGCTGCGTGCTAAGCAAAATAAATAAGCTGACACAATTGCTCAGCTCAGCTCTGACAGTTTTGTTTACCAAGATCTCAGCCGGGCCCAGACCAATGGGGAGGCCGGTCTCAGGCCAAGTCAAGGCGTCCAAGCCTGCTGGGTACGGGAGGCACCTGTGGGGCTTATGAGGCCCAGAGGCCCAGCCTCACAGAACAGAAGCTGAATCAAGCTCTCTGCACGTCCACACCACTGATGGGCTCCCGAGTGACTGATGCACAGCCCCACCCAGAATGTTCCAGGTCCCTCCCACAGGCCGAGTCCTCTCAGGCACCTTCCTGGACATCCCCCAGAGAGATCGGTTACACTGTATCGAAGAATGTGATACTGTCATTTAGAATAAGAAATATATATTTGGCCTTTGACCCCATTCTTAGCACAGAGCTCCTAAAATTTCAGTTTCCCAAGTGATGAGAGCATAAAGGTCTTTTTGTTGTGTTAATAGGATGACTTGGGGGAGCCTGAGGATGGGGGCTGGTTGCCAGGAGAAACAGCTCTGGGATTAGAGGGTTGGAACTTTCAGTCTCACCGTGCCCCACCCCCCACACCCCACCCTGGGGAAGGGAGAGGAGCTGGAGGCTGAATCAGCTGCCAGTGGCTGATGATTTAATCAATCATGCCTATGTAATGAAGCGTCCGCAAAAGCCCAAGCGGACAGGTGAACACGTGGAGGTTCGGGAAGAGAGGGCATGGAAGCTCCGCCCCTTCCCCACACCTTGCCTTGTGCGTCTCTTCCATCCAGCTCTTCCTGAGTTGTATCTTTTTATAATATAATATTCTATCCTTTTATAATAATCCAGCAATCTAGTAAGTAAACTGTTTCTCTGAGTTCTGTGAGCTGCTCTAGCAAATTAATCCAACGCTAGCTAGGAGGAGGTCGTGGGAACCTCTGATCTACAGCCAGTGGTTAAGAAGAACAGATGACAACCTGGACTTGTGATTGGCACCTGCAGTTGGGGCGGGGGGGCGGCGGGGGGGAGGGGTGTTGCAGGACTGAGCCCTTAAACTGTGGGATCTGACACCATCTCCAGGTAAACAGTGACAGATTGAGCTGAATTGTAGGACATACTGCTGGTGTCAGAGAATTGCTTGATGTGGGGGAAATACCCACACACTGGAATTGGAATCAGAATCGTTAACGGCAGAACATAACTGCATCTTTTACACGCTTGGGCCCTACTCAATGAGTTTCCCCACCCGTCGGCTCATTTAATCCTTATACCAACACCGGGAGGTGGGTATTACTAATCTCCTGTTTACAGAGAGAGGAAACGGAGGCACAGAGAAGGTAGGAAACCAGCCCGAAGGCACATAGTACGTGAAGGCAGAGCAGGAACACAAATTCTGGTCTGAAAGATCGCGAGTGTGTCACCCTGTCCGCTGCACGCCTGTCCCAGCAGGAGTGTCTGAGAGTGGACACAGGACGGACAAAAGGACAGTGCTCACCGATCCCCGAGTCCCAACTGTGAAAAAAGAACTCATCATGATGGCCAACGAGTGGGGTAACCAGCTAGACTGGAAGTCTCATTACATTTCTCTGGAGAAAATATAAAAATGCTTGTTTTCACTTCCAAGATAACCTTAAAAAGTTGATACAAGCATATTCAGAAGGATGTGGATAACCACCTTACGCCCTCTTAGAGTTCCAAGTCAAGATTTTCACGATCACGGCCGATGGGAGAAAAGGCCTGGGGTGGACTTAACTCCCAGCCAAGGAGGGCCAGCGCCTTCCTGGTCTCCACAGCAAAGGCTCCTCGGTCAGAGACTGGCCTTGGACGACCTTGGCCATCAGACGGTGGCACAGGAACAGTAACCTCAAGGACCCACCCCTGGCACAGAAGCACATTCTCCGTGCAAGGGGCAATTCGGTCAAATATCATCTACGAGACTGAATTAATGTTGTAAACTGAATGCTGTGAGAATTCAATCCACTCATCTGTCCGGTTTTAGAGTCCCTGAAGCCCACGGGCACATGTTTATAAGAGCAGGTTCCTTAGACGTTTACATGGCAGTAATAATAGAAAAACTTAAAAATCAACACAAAAATATATTTCTCAAATTCAGGAAGCAGGGATTCCCTGATGCTGGACTCACTATAGGAGAATCAACCTTTTTAAACAACCGAATAAGGACTTCACCCTCATGACTTAAGCTCCTCTCAAAGGCCCCACCTACTAATACCATTCACCCTTGGGGTTTGGATTTCAGCAGATGAATTTTGGGGGGACACATTCATATCGTAGCAATGGGAAAATAAGGAGCACATTCAGATACCCTCACAGCCTCCCTCTCCCTGACTTCATACCTCCTGCTCAGATGCCATCTTCCTTCATCACTCCCCATCACCCTTAACCTGCTCTTTCTCACCTAACAATTATGTATTTGTTTACCACCTGTCTCTCCCACTGAAATGTCAGCTCCTCAGGGGCAAGGATTTGTCTATTCCATTCACTGCAGTATCCTCGGAGCCTAAAACAGTGCCCAAGACATAGTGGGTAATCAGTATTTGTTGAAAAAGTGAATGGAGGAATGAACTCTGAATTCAGACATGAAGACCCCAGACCCAGCAGAGGGCGGAAGACAGAACGGCTATCACCATGAAGTAGGTTAGAGAGAAAAAAAACCATGGATGGGTGGTCTCACTCCCCCTAGAACACAGCAGAATCTCTTGGTACGTCCAACCCAGAAGGGGCGCCCGCCACCTCCAGCATGCCACAAAGGCAGCCCGCCCACCTGTGCCCACTGCACATCACAGGTACTCAATAAACGTCTGTTGACACAACAGGAGAGAACAGGGTCAGCATTAGAAAAGGAGGAGCAAAGACAGGAACAGTGTGGCCCTGGGCCAGGGAGCGAGCCTGAGTCCACGCTGCCCAACACCTTGAACGCCCAGCTAAGGCCTTTAACCCCAAGGCTGGGGGGCGGGCCCCTGAAGTAAATGTGCACAGGCAAGTGATTCACTCAGAACAGAGGGCAGCCGTGTGTATGGGTTCACTGGTTAAAGGTGCCGGGGATATGGCCCATCTAATGCTCCCGGCTTGCTGCAAGAACATAGACAGGAAGGAAAATGACAAAAATAAACCAGGTAATTTCAAAGAGTTTAGGGTGTGAAAGACACAAAGGCCCAGAGAAGACCTCACTGAGGTGACATATGAGGTGACATATGAGCTGAATCTTAAAGGATGAGGAGGCAGCCATGGGAAGAGCTGGAAGAAGGGTGCACCAGGCAAAGGGAACGGCCAGAGGCCAGTGTGGCTGGTCAGTGATGGGTGGTTAGAGAGTAGCAGGAGCCGGATCAGGCAAGGGGCTCGATCACACCAGCCTTAATCTGGAAGGAGTTTGGGATCGGTTCTCTAAGTCCCATGGGAAGCATAAAGAATCGGTGGGTAGAAAAACAAGTTGGGGACTTAGGGGACAGTGGCATGGATAAGATAAAAACTAGGGAAGGCCTAAAGTGAGTGCTTTTAATTCTCATCCCCAAACTAAGAAAGAGAGAAATCTTTGATCCAGGAAAAGATAGGGATCTAAACACCTGTCTCTGCTTCCCAGAGAACCTGCAACCCCTAGAAACCCTCAAGAATGAGGATTATAGCTTCATTATACCCCAAAGGCTAAAAAAAATTTGCTAAATGAAGAAGTAAATTACACTTAGAAGAAAGAAATTAAAAACAAGAGACCTGCTGCCTAACAAAGTGGTGAGGGCAGAGGACTTTTGCTCATGGCAGAGTTAAATATCAATCAATGGAAACTACTCATTAGAGACATCAGTGAGTATTATTGTTTTATGACCCAGGGAAGGAGGATTCCAGGAGCAGAATGGGGTACTGGGAAAAGGCTTAGCATTTTAGACTGAGCTGTTCTCCTAACTGAAGCATGACCTTGGGTGGGTCACCTCCATCTCTGGCCTTAAGATTCCCTTAACTAACTGAGGGAGCTGGACCATTCGCTAAAGGATTTCTGGGTGAGTTCCAGCTCGCTCTGGAGCTTTATAGTCTCAGGTGTCCACCATTCCCCTCACCTGGCACCGAGAAGGTGCTTCATGAATATGCGCGGAATAAATGAAGATAAACTTCTCATTTTACAAGACTGAACACTAGGCCCTGGAGGAGTTGGGTGGCAGCTCAGGGACAGAGCCGGTTAGCGGTTGTGCAGGAAGACCCCTGGACCCGGCCTGGAAACTTCTGAGGTCCCGGGTAGAGGTAACAAGCAGAGAGACAGTAGGCGGGGACCAACTTTGTTTTATTTTGTTTTGTTTTCTACGCAGGGTGTCTTCTGAGCGGAACGCTCCCTGGAGTCCACTGGGCACCAGACTGGGCAGTTCTGGAATCAGACCGCGGGGCTCCAACCCCAGCTTTGCGACTTGCCGGCCGTGTGGCTTACCCAAGTCACTTCTGGGTCTTGGTTTACTCTCCGGATAAAAGCAGGGCTTGACTTAGGAAGGTCGTCGCGAGACAGGCCACACAAAACTCCTGGACCAGAGCCTGACCCGTCCCAGCGGGCGGCACTCCCACCCCCAGCGCAGCGCCCACCGAGGGGCGACTTTCCGGGACAGTTGAAGGCGGTGCAAACGGGAACACGTGGTGTGTGGTGAGCGCCATAGTAACATTATAATTAATATCAATAAATTCTCCGTTACCAGCCGCAGGCAGCGCGCTCGCACAGCCCTGACACCCGGCCCTAGTTTACGAGCTCCCCCATGTGCTGTTCCCTCCGAGGTCCGGGTTCGAGCCTCACGGTGACCTCGGCCGGCCTCGCTCCTACCCGGGCCTCGGTTTGCTCATCTGAAAACCGGGGATGGCGACCCCGCCGCCGGGCCCAACCCGAGGGTCCCGAGGACTGTCCCCCGCGCCTGCAGTGGGGGCGCGGGGGTCCGGGGGGCTGCACAGACCGCGTGTCCCCTGCAGGCCCTCGTAGGCTGTGTCCACGCAGCCCGATCTCCTACCTTCCTGCCGGCAGTAGGCCATGGTGCAGCCCGGCGCCCCGACCTCGCGGCGACTGTGGCGGCGGCCTCACGCCGTGACCTCTCCGCTGCGGGGCTGGCGGCTTGGAGGCCCGCGCGGACCCGCCCCCTCCAGGCCTGCCCGCCGCGCGCCTGCCTCCGCGCGTCTAGCCCGGCCCTCTCAGCCGGGAACTACATTTTCCAGCAGGCTGCACGCTGCCCGGCCCCCCCCCCCCAGGCAACAGGGACTACATTTCCCAGAATTGCTTGCAGTGCGCAGGCGCATCAGTGAGGTACCGGTAGGTTGCAACTTTTGGAGAGTTAACCCGACCCTGGACTCCATTTCCCAGGAGGCAGCGCGGCGCGGCGCGGCGAGCGAGAGCCCAAAAGCCTGCGCCCGCGGGGCGGTAACTCTGTGGCGCGTTCCGGGCTCTGGGATTCGGCTGGGTGTGTACCGCTCTTTGGCAGGCGAGAGGCCGCTGGACTCCCCGCTGCGGCCGTAAGCCCCTCTCGGAGCTGAGCCGAACGAGGCGGGCGGCGACCGGGCCGCGGCATGGCCGCGAACGTGAGTGTTTACTGGTTCGCCGGCCACACCCAGGCCTCCCCATCTCCCGGCCCCCTCTCCCCGCGGGCGCGCCGCGGCCCCCTGCCCGGTGACCCCCTCCCTCTCGCGCCCATATCCGGGCCTTCTGGCAGCTGAGCCGTCTGTCCGTCTCTCCCAGCCCAGCGGGACTCCTTGGGGCGCGCGGTGTAGGGGACCGGGCCTCGGGACGTGTGGCTCCGGCTCCCCGCAGCTCCTCCTTTTGTTCCCAGTTCTCGCTTGGGCCCTCGGATTTCTCCCATGTAAGGACCTTGAGGGCTGGACGGGGCCGCAGAGAAGGGGCCAATCCACTGGGGCGGTGGCGAAGCCGATCCGCCCGGGCGGAGCTGTTCCGCGACGCACTGTCCGGGCGGGCGGTGAGCTCCCCGCCCCAGGGGGGTATGTAAACCCCGGCTGTGATGCTGCAAAGGGGCGTGGGCTAGGTTGGGAGCGGAGGAGTTAGGATGACGGGGAGAAAGGGGCATTTCCCTACGGCCGGGCCCTCGGCCTCCTAGCATGGATTTGGTTGCAGAGGCCCTGGCCGAAGGTGGTGCCCCTGGAACAGCTGCTGGCTGCTTCTCCCTGCAGCCAGCCTTATCTCAGGAATCTTTCTATTTAAGCCTAACATTCATTCAACAAACAGAGGGGCACCTCCCGCCAGGGTGCTGGGCGTGGGAGGAGCTGGTGATTCACACTCCCCTCCTCTGTGAAAGTGTGTGTGGAGCCAGCTCGCAGCCCTGCCAGCCCAGGCACTCCCTTCCTCCCTCCTGCTGTGGTGGAGTGTCTAGCCACTCTCCCCTGGTCTGTTACGCGCTCTTTTCAGGCCCCTCCTCTGTCCCCAAGCGTCCTCTCTGCCTCCCACACCCCCTGAGAAGCCAGGGCTTGTGTCTCCCACAGCCTGGATTAGAGTTGTCTGGGAGGCCGAGAAGCCTTAAATGGTGCACCTAGAGGTGGTCCGTGAGACGCAGGGTCCGCTGCCGGGAGAGACCCAGCCTGTGGCAGGACACGGGCCTGCCACCATACCACCAGCACCATATCTTACAGATGGGGAACTTCCCCGGCAGGGGAAGGCACTTGCCCAGGGTCTCACAGCCAGCTTGGCAGGTCATGGGAAGGTGTGGGGCAGGTTTTGGAGTCAGGCTGACCTGGGGGAAAATGCAGATTCTTCCTCAGGAGTTGTGTGGCCTTAATCTCTTGGGATTTTTGTTTCCTCATGGGAGCAGTTACTGTGAAGTTTAAGGGAGACTGTGCTTAGCATTGTGTCTGGGGCATAGTAGGTACTTAATACATAAAAAAGAAAACAGTTTGTCTTCAGTCCTGGTGGGCAGAGATCTTGGATACATTGGGTCCTGACCTTTGCCAAGGAATGTAGATGAATTAGGGGTCCCTCTGCTGCCAAACCTTTGTTGCTTCACCCAGCAGTGGGGTGCACATTTACAGGGGCCACCAGGCCCTGTGAGGAAGAAAGATCTAAAGATGGTGGGGTGGAGCAGGGAGGCCACAAGATTATTAATCACTGTAAAATCTGTCCAGTGATGGAGTTACTGTTACCATCTCCACTTTATAAATGAGTAAACAGGATCAGAGAGGTAGAGCAGCTTACCCAGTGTTACACAGCAAGTGATTTTCAGGGCCTGTATGTCAACCCGTGTTCCCACCACTCACTGCTCATTGATTCGAAGCCTGGAGTAGGGGAGTGGGCAGGGAGGAAATCTCCACGACCATCCATGTTTACTGGGCATTTGGTCCAGAATGTGGGCCGGGTGTGTCATGCCACTCTGCACGCTTGCCAGCCTGAGGGGCACCTTCTTCTCTTAAGGCCATCTTTGAGCCCCTTATCTTGATGTTGGCTCCTAGCTGTGTGCTGAGGGGAGGCCCAGGAGGAAGCCAGGCCTTCCAGCCATCGACTTGGGGACTGCACTGGCTGTAGCGGGACTGGCTTTTCCTGTCCTGCCTGCCTGCCTGCAGCGAGCTCCCAAGGAGTGAGGAACGCAGTCCAGAGCAGAGTGGTAGCAGAGTGGCCTCCAGTCTGCCCAGATTTGAATCCTAAGTCCATCTCTTAGAGGCTGTGTGATCTGGACTGGTGTTGTAACTGCTGAGCCTCTGTTTTCCCGTCTGCGAAATGGGGTCGTGATAGCGCCCACCTCCTTGGGCTTGTCCGTGTCTGGTCTGTGGTAGACTGGAGTGTTTGCCATTGTCATCATGATGATGGTTGATGGTCACCTACCTGCCTGCGGCAAATTGCTCCACTAATGTTTCCAAATGGCCTGGAAAGTCAAGACCATTTCTGAACGCAATGGACATCTGGGCCCTGGCAGGCCTGGGCTGGTGGCATTCAGCGCCAGTCAGAGGACATGGCACCAGCTTCGTTTAAGCAGAGGCGGACCTGACTCTCCTCTTACTCCCCAGTGCCAGGATGGGCTAGCTTACCCTGAGTGCTCATCTGGGAACCGCTTACATCTTTGTGGCTTTTGTCAGCTCAGCCCAGCCTAGCCTTGGTATCAGTGATGGAGAAAGCTGACTGCATTCCCACCAGCCAGCACTGGCATGGGGCTCCCTGGGCACTGAGCATCCAATAATTATGTTCTCTGGTTCTTACCACAACCCTGTGTACTGGATTATTATCCCCGTTTTACCCATGAGGAAGTGCCGGGCACAGAGGGGTTAAATCGCTTGCCCAAGGTCTCATAGCTGCTGTGTAGCAGAGCCTGCATTCAAACCCAGCCGGCTAGCTCCAGAGTCCTGCTTTGGATGATGACATTCTGGGTCAGCAGCGGACGCGCTAAACTGTGCTTTGTTACCGGCTGGACAAAGCCTGACCCACTGACTCTGGAGTTTGCAGCCTACCATGACCCACCTAGAGCTGCCTAGCTGCCCTCCTCTCCTCCCCATGCCCTCCACAACCCAGCCAGGGCAGAGAGGCCGCTGTTCCCCCTGCTGGGGATGCCCTCACCCCAGGGTCCGCCTCTGAGAGCCCACTCAAAATGCCCCCTCCTTCAGGGGGCCTGCGTTGACCCTCCCAGCTGGAAGGGGTCACTCCTTTAACACTGGATCTACACTGGTGCCCTCTCACCAGGCACTCAGCAAGGCCTGGCACTGTTAGTCGCCCTGACTGAATGGCCCTAAAGCCTCTCACCCCTACATTCTCACCCCTATGAGGCCTGGCACTGCCCTAAGGAAACTCAGCCTCTATTCGTTGAACTGAATTAGAAATATATCTCTAATAACCTGTTTGTAAAACAATTTGCTAGTTTCTTAAAAAACATGCATCTTCCCTATGATCCATCAGTTCCACTCCTAGGTATGTACCTAATGCCCAGGGGAAATGAAAACACATGTTTCCATGAAGACTCTGACAAAGATTCAATTAACAGTCAAGAAGAAAAAAAGTTAATTCTATTTGAGCCAAACAGGATTATAACCCAGGAGATAGACTCTCAGAAGCTCTGAGAACTGTTCCACACGTTAGAAGTCAAAGGCACACACTGCAATGAGAAGCCCATGCACCGCAACGAAGAGTAGCCCCCACTCGCCGCAACTAGAGAAAGCTCGCACATAGCAATGAAGACCCAACGCAGCCAAAAAAAACCAAAAAAAGTCAACCTCCTCCCAAGGCTGTGTATACTGACTCAAGTCTCAAGTGCCATCCCCAGCCCACCCCACTCCCCACCCTCGTCATTGTATCCCATTATCCTGTAGTATGTTCTTCTTTGCACTTACCATTATATAAATGTATGTTACATATTTTAAAAAAAAAGTCAAAGGCACAGTCATGTACATTTTCAAATCAAAGGATCGAACATCAAAATGACGTACTGATATTTTATATGAAGTTCATCAGACACATTGTCCAGTAGGCACGTACAAAGGAAATCACCATGACTGCCTGCAGAGCTGAGAAAGAACACTTCTTTTAAGAAGTTGCAATGCTAGCATCAGAAGAAAGGAAAAAAAATAATCTTTACAGTCGAGCAGGTGCTCCTGTCTTTGAGAAGGTGTGGTCAGTGTAATGCAGATGCAGACTGCACGTTAGGGAGGGAGAGAAGAGGCCCAAACGCACACAGAGAATTTTATGCTTAAATTTTCATGTCCTGCCTTCAAATATAAATTTCATTTCATCATTTTCCCCCTTTTGATCATTAATCTTTTGGTAGAATACATTAGGTGATCAAATATTTGGTCCCTCGGGGTTGGTGATTGCTTACCTGCCCTGCATCCTGTCCCTTGATGACAGATCTGAATAGCCTGGTTCTTTCTTTCTTTTTAGGGGGTTAGGCTAGTAAAATGCTTGGCAAGGACTGATGGTCAGTTGTCCAATAGGACGTATGCCAGTTTTACCCTGCATATGCATTGTGCATACCTATTATATAGAACTACAGATATGATCAATAGTGTCAAGTCGTTAGACATCGTTATTTTAGTTGGAGTTTTTTTTTTTTTTTTTTGGCTGCGTTGGGTCTTCGTTACTGCGTGTGAGCTTTCTCTGGTTGTGGCGAGTGGGGGTTACTCTTCGTTGTGGTGGGCGGGCTTCACATTGTGGTGGCTTCTCGTTGCGGAGCACGGGCTCTAGGCGTGCGGGCTCAGTAGGTGTGGCACGTGGGCCCTAGAGCGCAGGCTCAGTAGTTGTGGCGCACGGGCTTAGTTGCTCCGTGGCGTGTGGGATCTTCCCAGACCAGGGATTGAACCTGTGTCCCCTGCATTGGCAGGCGGATTCTCAACCACTGCGCCACCAGGGAAGTCCCTGGAGTTTTGAATATACAAGAGGCACAAGAGATTATTACTCTGTAAATGAAATCAATAAAGCCAACGACAATAAGAAAGTCACAAGTGGAGCTTTAAGCCATGAATCCACAGAGTTGAGCCATTTCCCTGAGATTTCACCTGGACTGGGAAGGGGATCCTTCAGTGTGGAAATTGTACTTGGTATGTGAGCTGTTAGATGAGTTGTATTAGAGGACTCATCCTATATGGAAATGCAGCATTTAGTCTGGGTTATAGCACAAGCTTCTCCTTGCAGGGTGGTGTTAAAAATCAAGAGCTATTCGATTTTGCAACATCACTTTCCCATTGTAGAAACTTCAGAATTGAGTAAATTAATCCTATGGAGTAAACAAACATAGAGGTGTGTGCTGATGGGGAAACATTTTATAGATTATATGTTTTCTAAGGCAGCACTGTTATCTAATACTACATGGGCTAAGGAACTTAGGAATGTCTGTTGGGCTGCAATGCTGCTTGCAGTCTCTTTGGCTGTATGACCAATGGTGCCTGATGATTTCTGAGCGTACCTCTGTTTACATATATTCCTGCCCTAGGACTCAAGATTCCCAAAAGACTTTGCCACCAGATGTCTTGATATCCTGCTAACATGGATCTCTTGACTCTGTCATGGAGAGAGAAAGGAGGTTCATCTGCCTCACTGTATAGACAGTGAGGTAACATAATGCCCAACAAACATAAGCCTTTTACCTGCCAGCTGTTAAGACATTTATGTGCCCATCCTTGGGTAGGTGTGTCAATTCCAATACCATAGAAGAAGATAAAACCTGGGGATGCAAGTGTTCCCTCCCAGAGAGCTCTCATGAATAGCCGCATCGATTGGAAGTTTCGCTAACACGGTATTAAACCACGGTCGTTCTTGCAGGCTTTCCAAAAGCTGTCTATATGGTATTTGACTTGGGGGAGTTGCGGGCACAAGTTACTTGTGTTTTTCTCTTCAAGACATTTGTAAGTTAAGTAAGAGATGGAGCTCGGGGCGGGGATGGCTGGGGTGTGGGTACTAGCGTAAGTTGTGTCTGGTCCCTAAGGGTTGAGGGTAGTATAGTGTCAGACAAGGCATGGACACATAAGTACATTAGAAAATTTGGACCTGAAAGGTTAGGCCAGAGGGAGGTTGATCTAAGTAAGTGGTAACATTGGGAACATCTGAAAAGTCAATGACAGGAGTTAGGAGTGCCTGTGTCGGCCTTGTGTTGCCTGAAGAGTTGGATGACAGATCCAACGATCGGTTAAATTTGCCTCCAGTAGCTATACTTTGCAATAGCTGTACTAAGGAATTTTCCTTCCATCTTAAACTCTGGGGCAAAAGCATAGCTAGAAGTAAAACAGTAACTGTCAATTTTGACAGACATTTGGTAAATAGTACAATTGAACTGGTAGGATGGGTCTTACAGGCCTGGTCTGGACTCTTGGGTCAGCTGTCTGCTGCTGTTGTCCCCTCGTCCTAGCTTGGTGGTGCTCGTCTTAGTTGAAACAGGGTGTTAGAAACAGGGGTCGAAGTCCATTTAGGTGGAGGGGCCTTTTTTAAAATGAGAGACGTGAATCCATGAATTAATGTCTTTCGGTTTGGCTGAGCATGGATTAGTTAACAATAACGGATAAGGTTCTTTCCCTTGTGGCTGCAAAGAATCATTTATTTGATGTCCTTTCCAATAAACAAAATGACTAGGTTATAATCCATGATCTGTAGGGTTTTCTGGGAGCTCGCTATAGAAAGAGTGAGTTACCAATTGTTTTGTAAGTGCCTCAGTGAGACCCTGACAATAATGTAATGTTTCCCTTGAACCACCATGGGGGCAAGTTTCCAAGAATACTGTTTTCCCCAGAAACCGTTTTCTCAGGCGCACAGTGAGTTACAGGGGGTGCATGCTGGAGTGATGGCCGTTGTGCTCCAGACACTAGGTGGGTTTTTTTTCAATCAGGTCTAGACCATATTTCTGTGGTGGGGTCAGAATTCCCCTTTTTGTGGTCATATTTGTTTCTCTTCTTTGGTGGCAATTTCTTGAGCCTGTAGAAGGAAATCTTCTACTGGGTTAGCAGGGTTAACTGAGAACAGTGGCCGTTCTGGAGGCTGGATAGGATGAGTGTTTAAAGCTGCCTCATGGGCGGGGGCATCAGCGAGCTGATTTCCTCTAGTTTCCGTATTGTCGGATTTGGAATGCCTGGCATAGGTGAAAACTGAAAATTATTGAAAATTACGGTTTCAAGAATCGCTAACCGTTTTGGCAGTCGTGTAACAATAACTCTGCAACCTGTTTTCCATTTTTGTATTAGGTTGTCCTGAAGAGCTTAAAAACCTCATTGTTTCTATAACATTCCAAAGTCATGTGTCACTCCAGAGGCATGGTGACTGTCAGTATAAATATGTGTTACCTGGTCTTTAGGTAGAGTTAAGGCAGTTAATTCAGCTCGTGCTGACTTTGTTCCTGGTAAGTAAACGTTTTCAATTATGTCTACTGTGGGCATTAACTGCCTATCCAGCTCGGTAATGTCCGTGCTCATCCCGTAAGTAGGACCATCTATAAATTAATTTAGATCAGCATTATTGATATGGGCTTCCTGGAAGCAAGAAGATAATTGGTTAACAAAATGCAGTCGTGGTTGTTTTCTTCCTGTGGTGCTGGAAGCAGAGTTGCAGGGTTAAGGTTATTACATGGAACCAAGGTAGCATAAAGCAACGATACTTCATAGGAAGCTAGCTGGCTTATAGAATAGTGCTGAGGGTGGTGAGAGTTTAGAAGAAACTCACCTGAGTTTGGGACATACATAGTTAAAGGAGACCCCATTACTGTTTCTTCAATGGCTTTATGTGAGAGCCGTGGCTGAAATAGCCCTCATACAAGGAGGAAGGCCTTTTGCTACCGAGTCTAATTTAATTTGGGAGCATAACAGCAAGTCATCTACAAACGTTTTTGTAAAAGCATCTGTTATTGTGTAGGCATAACTGTGTATAAATGACAGAAGACTTAAAAGCATGGTTAAAGACCTGATTACAGTGTAGTTATCAAGGAAATTTGGCAATTTCTGTGGCGTACAACATTTTAAGATACTGTAAATCATGACTGACAACATACCAGGACATTTCAAATTTTAGGAACTTCATATAATTTCTAGAATATTTATAGTAATATATTTAGCCATATAATATAACCTAACAAGATTTATCATTACTCATTTGACAATGTTTCCCATGTAATTTAACATACCACATGAGCCTAATTAGTTTAATATTTCTCTTGGAGCTGTTTAGGGGCCTTCTGAAGCTTCCCAAAGTTAGCTGGAGGCCAAAAGAACTTCATTTAGAATTTGATTTGAGGAAGTTTGTGAACGATATCAAGAGGTTTTAAATGTTTGGCTAAGTAGAATCATAAGTCACTGTGAAACAATATTTATTTACTTAACCAAAGTGATAATAAAAGATTTCAAAAGCAAATACAGAAAGTTACAGCAGATTACTTAAGAGGTAAAGAAACTTTACAGTCAGTTATCAAAAGGAGATCAATATTTCAAGAAAACTTTGTCCTCTTAACAGAAAAAAACAAACTGTGGTTTTCACCATTTCACCTTTAATATTAAATTTCATTCGTTTAATTCAATTCAATCTGATCTTAGTAAGTCCTGGCCATGCATAAAACTCTTTTCTCAGGGTTCCCTTTTTAAAATTAATTTTTAGAAATGTATGCCACTTTATAGTTCAGTCTTCCAACAAAGCACAGAATGTATTTACTAATAGTCTCAGACATATTTAATCTCTCTGTAATAAGAGATCAAAGTAGGTAAACATAGACTTCTTTAGCAATTAATGTTTCAGTATTTCTTATTAAGAAAATGATCTAGACATTCAGTGAATTCCATCATTTGACTTAATTTGGCAGAACGCTGAAGTTTCAAGTCACCAAAAATCTGGAGAAACTGTTTTTATGTAGACATACCATAAAACAAAATTATTCTTAAAGAATTCACCCCAAAACTTATTTATTACTTACGAAAGTATTATCATACCAAGTTAATTTTCTTGTTGACAAATTTTATAACAGAGATAACATGAGCTTATTAACTTCCAGTAAACCTAGGTACAGTTAAAGTATTACACTTAATGTTTGACCCTAAAGACATGTCTGTATTAATTAAACCATCAATTCTGACTCATTTTCATTCATTAAAGATTAATCCTAGATTATGTGATCCTTTAAAAATTCGGGCTAGTTTAATTACATTTAGAAATATTTTATTTGTACGCATTTACTTTTAAGTCAATTAAGTAAACCTCTTTTACCAATTAATGTTGATAATACCATTTGGAGTTAGAGACGGATCATACATACATACAGACATGCACATATCCAGCCAGACACGGACAGAAGTCTCCTGGTTTTCCTGCTTGAGTTTCACAACGGCCTCCTCTTTGCACACACTGTGCTCCGCCCGCCCCCTTCTTTTTTCCAGTTTTAGAGTCTATTAAGCCAAGATTGTAGACTCAGGCAATGTGGGCTGTGTTTACATTTCAGGGACATGATAAGAATTGTAACTTGAGGCTTTCTCCTAGGAATACTTTTGTTCTCTCAGGGTCAGAATTTTGAAAAGATGTTTTCTCAAGCCAGCTTTCTCTACAGCATTGGAATGTCAAAAGAGCTCCATCCTGGCCATTTAAGAGTTAAGATAAGTGTTTGCAAAAGCATTGGTTTCTTCATGAGGCCAGCCAGAGTGGCTGCCCATCAGGGGGCTGTTCGGCCTTTGAGCACGGTTTCCCATTATTAATTTGGCAGCCCAATTCAGATAGGATCTGAACAACTTTCTGAGGGCGGTGTGATGGATCGAATGTGTGCCTGTCTCCCTAAGGGGTTCCCCTTGGGTCAGCTTGACTCTCAAGCTTCTTGGCTTCTCCCTCCACAGTCTAAAACCACCGTGGATGCTCAGAGCACAGGGTGATCAGCCTTTATGATGCGCACCTGGCGAGCAGAACTTACTCGGTGGTTGTGCTGGGACTCCCTGTGCGACCGATGCAGATGCACGTTAAGAGACTTGATCCTCAGACACTTCCCCCAGGTTCTCGGTCGCCTGAGAACGGCTCGTGGCTGGAAGGAGCAAGTGTCCCTTTACTTCGGAGCTGAGCATGCTCAGTCTCTCATTTCACTAGCAGTTTGTTCAGACCATGTATACATAATCTTTCCAATTTAAGTCAGTTTTTAAAAGAGACCAGTGAACCCCGTTCACTCCAAAGCTCCTCCAAGGTCCCTGCCTAGGAGATGTTCCAGTACCCCCTTAGGACTCCAAGTCCCAAGAAAAACAGCTCAAGTAAAACTCAGGATGTCATTTAAAGCAGTGCTGTCCAGGTACCAGGAGAACCCACCAAAGTGCCTGAGGAATACGGAGGAGTGGGGCTCCAAGGGCCTGTGCTGGCACCAAGCACCCGTTTGGGCTGGACTCCAGGTGTCCTCTGCTGGCTGGCTCTGATACCCCACCACCTAGGCCAAGCAAATGTCCACTAAAATTCAACTAACAATCAAGTGACAAGAAAAAAGGGCATTCTATTTGAGCCAAACAGGATTATAGAATTAAACAGGATTATATAGAATTAAAACTCAATAAAAACTGAGTATAAATAGGACTTCCCTGGTGGCCCAGTGGTTAAGAATCCGCCTGCCAATGCAGGGGACACAGGTTCGAGCCCTGGTCCGGGAAGATCCCACATGCCGTGGAGCAACTAAGCCCGTGCGCCACAACTACTGAGCCTGCGCTCTAGAGCCCGCAAGCCACAACTACTGAGCCCACGAGCCACAACTACTGAAGCCCTTGCGCCTAGAGCCTATGCTCCGCAACAAGAGAAGCCACCGCAATGAGAAGCCTGCGCACCACAATGAAGAGTAGCCCCCGCTCGCCACAACTAGAGAAAGCCTGCACGCAGCAACGAAGACCCAGTGCAGCCAAAAAAAAAAAAAAAAAAAACAGTATAAATAAATAGCGAAATTCAATTTATTTTTTGAAAACCAATTTTCTTTTTTTTAATGTTTTTTTTCAGTATTCCAGTATGAGTAACAGGAAAGAACATGTCAGAACTACAACCAAGTCCCAGCCAGGCTTCCTGGAGCGGCTGAGCGAGACCTCGGGTGGAATGTTTGTGGGGCTCATGACCTTCCTGCTTTCCTTCTACTTAATTTTTACCAATGAGGTATGATGTTTGGGGTCCCTCTGTGCAGAATGAGGGTCCCTGCAGTGTCAGGGAGCAAAGGCTGTGAATTCGGAGGCTGGATATGGTAATAAGGGTCTAGATTTTATGGGGGCAGGAGCTGAATTAATCAGAGTTTTTCTTTTGTGACCCCCCTCACGACTGATGTAAGCAGGAGGGGGAGTGGATCTGTTCACACACCTGCAATCCTGGGTAGCATCAGTTTCAGGCATGGTTGCCTCCAGGCGTTCATGCTAGGTCACTAGGAATCTCCATTTCTTCATCTCTTGCCCATTTTTCTCTGTTGTGGACGTTTCTTTGGCAGGCTCTTCCTTTGTGGTGGCAAAGGTGGCCCAGTAACTCCAGGGTCACATCCAAGCAGCTTAGCAACCCCAGGGAAAA
Organism: Balaenoptera acutorostrata; assembly: GCF_949987535.1. NCBI lineage: Eukaryota > Metazoa > Chordata > Mammalia > Artiodactyla > Balaenopteridae > Balaenoptera > Balaenoptera acutorostrata. The sequence goes on from NC_080073.1 coordinate 3,331,752, forward strand.
GAGGAACCATCTCTTTCTAAATCAGTTTAGCAAAAGTCGCAGGGAGATCTCTCAGTGGCCTCAGTCCTCTCTCTGAACCGCTGCCTGTGGCCAGTGGACACAGGATGTGATTGCCGAGGCCTGGGTCACATGATTTGAACAGGCGTGCGATCGCCCCAAGTGAAGCAGGAGTGGAGGGGAGGAGGAGGCAGAGAAAAATGGGGGAGGGGTGCAGGGCAGAAGAAGCAGCAGCTCTTCCCGGCACGGGCGGTGCTGAGATGGGTGCTGGGTGGCCTTCCTGGGAGAGCGCACGTCCTGGGTTCCTCTTGCCCAGGGCAGAGGGCACAGCTGTGTCCAGTGGTTGACATCCTCACTCCCCGCTGTGCACAGGGCCGCACAGTGAAGATGGCGAGCTTGCTGGCTGAGGGACTCTCGCTGGTGGTGACCCCCGACAGCATCCACAGTGTGGCTGCGGAGAATGAGGGGAGGCTGGTGCACATCCGCGGGGCCCTGCGGACGTCCAAGGTAGGCTTGGCGGTGGCTGCTGACCCGGGGAGCCCGGGGCACATCGCGGGATGTTGTCTGATGGAGGATTTGAAAGCGTGGGCCTTGGAGACGGGGACACTCGGTGTGACTCCTGCTGTATCGCTCAGCAGCCGTGCGGACCCATCTTTCCTGAGTCTCGGTGTCTTCCTCTGTCAAATGGGGAGAATAATTGTAACAGACCAGGAGCCGGTTGTGAAGATTGGGCGGATTCAGTAGCTACCCTCCCGGCACAGTCTCTGGCCCAAGGCAAGAGCCTCACAAAGAGGCGCTTTAACAGTGATGATGGGTTTGTGTGTCTGGTGCCAGGTCTCCTGTCTGAACACCCGACACGCTGCGTGGGCACTGCGCCCTTGGGCCGAGCAGCCTGAGCTCTGCGCGCGCGGCTCGCGTCACAGGCTTGCAGGTTCAGCACTCCGGACGGGCAGCTTCCCTCGTCTCCCCATGCGAGCAGCCGCGGAGTTCTCTGTGCCCTTCTGCCCTCTGGACCTGTTTCTCCTCCAGCCCATCTTCCCCCGAGCCGGGCATTCTTGTCCTTTATTTTTCTTGTTTGTTTGATTCTATCTGAAGCTCTTGTCTGATCCAAACTATGGGGTCCACCTCCCGGCTGTGAAGCTGCGGCGGCACGTGGAGATGTACCAATGGGTGGAAACCGAGGAGTCCAGGTGAGGGGCCGGCGGGTGAAGAGTTGGCTGGGGCTGAAGGAAGCGTGGGGATTAGGGTGATGTGCAGGTGGCGCTCACTTTGACACTTCTGAAATTTAAAGTATAAAATCTTCCTATCGGAGAAATGTCCAATTATCCCCCAATTACTGGCTGATGGTCTTGTTTGGAGGTGGCAGGAATCTCCTGCAGAGGGGCTCGGAGGAGAAAGCGGGCTTGGTTAGCTCCCTTCTGGGGAAGTTGTCCAGGGCTGCCCCAGCTCGGGCTCAGACGGAGCTGTGCCAAGTTGTGTCCCATCTTCTCTTCCATGGCGTGCGGGGGGGCGGGGGGTTGCTCCTGGGTCACGTCCCATCAGATCTAACAGGAGCCCCAGGCAGGCTCTCATCGACCACACGTACTATGAGTGAGGGTGGAGAGGGGACTCGGGGAGCCCAGGTGGCTCAGTCTGGGGCAGGGCAGCCTCAGGGGCCTCCACAGGGCTGTCGCAGAGCAGAGGGTGCAGGCAGATCGCTGAGCCCACGGGGCACGGCTGGGACACAAGCCAGGGGAGGCCGGTTTCAGCTCAGGATGAGAAAGCTCTTTTCTCTAGTGAGCACCTGTGAGGCCTGGAGCTGGCTGTTTGCCAGGGAGCACCCTTTTTTTGGGCTGGTGTGGACCAAGCCTGCTTCATCTGGGGAGTCTGACCTGGGAACCCCGAGGTTGCTTCCAGCCGGAGATGCTTAGAGATGGGGATGCCTCGGGAGTGATGGGCTGACTCTGGTGCTGCCTGTGCTTTCCCTGCAGGGAGTACACCGAGGACGGGCAGGTGAAGACAGAGAGGAGGTACTCCTACAGTGAGTACCGGGCCCCGGGCCTGCGGGCGGACAGGGCACCTCCCTGCACCCCTGTGGTCTCTGTCCTCACCAAGCATCAGGCTCCCTGGGTGCTGGTCCTCAGAGCCCTGCTCTCCCATCCATCCAGCGAGGCTCCAGTAGCCGCCCTTTTGGCCCCCGAATGGTCGCAGGCTTGGATAAGAGGACGTGGGGCCAGTGGGCCTCAAACCTGAGGTTTACCGTGGTTTCTGCGTTGTTCCCTCTGCCTGAAACAGACACTGAATGGAGGTCGGAAATCGTCAACAGCAGAAACTTTGACCGAGAGATTGGCCACAAAAACCCCAGGTGAGAGCTGGGTCCCCAGGCCTGAGCGTAGCCGTGTCGGCCACCAGCAGGTACCCAGTCTCAGCTTCCTCATCTGAGTAATGGAATTGAGTTGCTTCTGTCTCGTGAGCTGATGAAAATGTGGGACAGGGTTCCGAGGTCAGGTCCTGTGCTGGGCACCAGGAACACAGAGGCGAGACGTGACACCCCTGGCCCCAGGCGACCTCCCCTCAAACAGGTCACGGGTATAAGGCTGGACTGAGTGCCTGGAGGGGTCGTCAGCGGTTGGCGTGGATCGGAGGACAGTCAACAGGGGTTTTCAGGAGGCAGCAGCGTTTGACCTGGCCCTGCGGGGGTTCTGGCAGAGGAAGGTTAGCTCAGGGGCAGGGATGGGGGTGACGAGACAGGCGTGACGCTGGGCTGGGCCAGGGAGGGCCTTGAATGTGCACCGTGGGGTTTGGGTGCTAGCTGGGCTGGGAAGAGTCAGGAGGGTGTGAAGTCCGTGGAAGGGCCATCTGAAGGCTGGGGGGCAGGATGGGACACGCTGGCAGGGGTCCAGGCAAGAGGGTAGGAAGCTCTGGGGGACGGGAGGCCGCAGGAGGCTGCTCCTTCCGGGCAGAGGCTGAGGCGGGGGGGGAAAGACCAGACTGTGGGGCTGGGCTGGACGTGCAGGAGCCCTCTGCGTTGGGACCCTGCCCAGCACAACCCACAGGGACCCAAGCAGCGCCTGCCCAGCGCCCTCCTTCACCAGCAGCTCCCCCTCTCCCACAGTGCGATGGCCGTGGAGTCATTCACCGCAGCAGTCCCCTTCGTCCAAATCGGCAGGTTTTTCCTCTCGGCGGGTGAGTCTCAGGCCCCTTTCGATGAGCCAGCATCGACCCGGGGCCCTGCACTTCCACCTGGCCGCCTCCCAGGAGCCAGGGCCCTAGCACTCAGCCCTCAGATGCCTAACGGGGTCCCCTGCTGCCCTGGGCATGGGGTCAGCCAGCGCTTTTCCAGCATCATACTTTGGGCCGAGGCCAAAGGGCAGGTGTGTCCCCAGGAGGTGGGGCACCATGTAGAAGCCCTCCTGAAACCCATACCAGGGAGCAGCTGCCAGGCGCTGCGTCCTTACCGGGCTGACCAGGCAGAGCTGAGAGCCCTTCCTTGGCAGCCCTGGAGCCGGCAGCGCAGAGAAGGCCCCAGGGCTCCACTTGTGAGCCCCACTGGCGCCCAGCCCTGTGCTCGGGGGGGTGCGGTTCATCACAGGCCCTGAAGGGACGCTAAAGAGAGGCTTGCGAGGGACAGGGTGGCACCACTGGCCACAGAAACTCCTGGGGCTCAGTCCCTGCGTCTGACCCAGGAAGGATGGAGAGAAGACACTTAGGTGGCAGATAGCCAGCGGGACGGGGGGAGAGACTGCATGAGCCAGGGCCTGGCTTGTCTGCTGTCTGCTCTGGTGCCAGCCATGCCAGCCATGCCAGCCAGCCCCAGCCTCGTGCTATTGCTGCAGCAGGGAAGCCAGGCCTGGACACAGATGACCAGACCCAAGGTGGAGTGGCTGCCAGGCTAAGGCCCTTCCAGAGCTGTGGTCACTCTGACTGATGGGGAAGAGGGGACAGGGAAGGCTTCCTGGAGGAGCTGAAGACTGAAGGGGGCTGGCATTGTGGAAGGATGGAGTCGGAGGAGGGACTCTGGGTGGGAGACAGCGTGTGTGGACACCCCGGGTGTGTGGGGTCCCCGGGGGGCGAGCCAGGAGGTGGCCGCGTGGCTGGGCTTGTGAGGGTGCTTGGAAAGGCCGTCCGGCTGAGGGTTTGCAGCCAGGAGCTGCAGTGGACTCAGCACTGTTTCTAACTGCCCGCCTCTCTCAGGCCTCATCGACAAAGTGGACAACTTTAAGCCACTGAGCCTGTCCAAGCTGGAGGACCCACACGTGGACATCATTCGCCGGGGGGACTATTTCTACCACAGTGAAAACCCCAAGTACCCCGAGGTACCCAGCGGGCTTGGGCGCTCAGATGGCAGAGGTCAGGGCCCCAGAGTCCCGCCCCCGACAGTGCGCGGGACTCAGAGCCCAGCTTCAGACTCTGGTCCGGTTCCGGTGAATCACAGCTACACTCGCCCAGTGAAATTGGAGGAGAGAGGCTTTCCGGGCGATGGGGCCACCTGGGCAAGGGCAGAGGTCGTGGGAGTGGGGCGCGCCGTGGGCCCAGCTGACGGCTCCCGCCTCCCTCACTTGCTTCTCTTCCACCCCAGGTCGGAGACCTGCGCGTCTCGTTTTCCTACGCAGGGCTGAGCGGCGATGACCCCGACCTGGGCCCAGCTCACATGGTAATCAGCTCCCTGGGCCGACTCAGGGGTCCTTCCTGGGCGCAGACACTGGGGCCCAAGCGAGGGCTGTGGGCGCCCCCCACACCCGTGTACACACGTGCCCTGTGCACGTCCATGGGCCCCAGGCTGAGGGCGCGGTGCTAGGGGTCTCGCAGCTGGGCCCGATGAGGTTCTTCCAATCGCGTGCAGCCCCTCTGCCCCCAGCCCCGGTTTCTGCTCTGTAGAGACTTGGTCCCACGTTCCTGACCCCGTCACCCCGGCCCCAGCCCCTGCTCGGCCCTGACACGCACTTCTGCCCGGGGTCCTCCCCGGAGCTTCGGATGGAGCGGCAAAGCAGGAGCTGCCGTTCCCCGGGCCAACGTGGAGGCAGAGGCTCGGGATGGCGTGGGTGTCCCCGCTCGCTGCCTCATTGGCACACGGTGAGGAGGGGAGCTGGGCCCGCGGGTGGTGGCCCCGCAGCTCTAAGCCTGAGTTCTCTGACCAGGTCACCGTGATTGCCCAGCAGCGGGGTGACCACCTGGTCCCATACTCCACCAAGTCCGGGGACACCTTGCTGCTCCTGCACCACGGGGACGTCTCAGCAGAGGTGAGTGGCCCCTGTGCACCTGTGCTCTGCCCTCCAGTGGCATGTCACAGACTGCCACCATGGAGGCAGACCCAGGCCCCGAGGCGAGAGAAAGCTGTAGAAGGGGTTAGGTCTCCTTGTGTGTGCAGCCTGTGTCCCCGAAGCGGGGAGCAGTGGGCAGAGCCCCTGCAGCCTGGTGTGAGGGGCAGACGCTGAGCCCACGGACATGGAGACAGCAACCTCCTGTGGCAGCGGGCAGCAGGGGACATTTCTGCTGAGTCCCAAGTGAAGAGAAGGGGCCAGTCAGTCGTGCTGGCAGGCCAGGGCCCTCCTTGTCGGGGCCAGGACGCCAGGTGGCCCTACCCAGGGAGGGGCGGGCAGAGGCCCGTGAAGGCTGAGTGTGAGCTGGGGTGAAGGGGTTGAGCCGCGCGGCCCCAGGACCAGGCGAGTGAGGGCGGGCGCCTCCAGAGAGACCAGGGCACCCACCCCATCTGTAAAACGGGGTCATGCCTCACCCAAGCCCCGAGGAGAAGGGGTGCAAAGATGTGCTGTTAGTTCAGTGCCTGCCTTAGAAGTTAGCCTCTCCTCTCCGGGCAGGAACTCCTTCTCTTTAGCAGAAAGTGCGCTTGCATGTTGTTGATGAGCACAGCGTATCCGTGGAGGGCCGTTCTGAACCTGCCCTCTCAACCCATAAGGGTTTGGAAGGTTAAGGTAGTGGGCAGGTGGCAGGGCTTAGCTGTGACCTTTTGACCCGCTTATTCGGCGTTCAGCTGTCATCCCTCCCTTTGGCCCCCAGTCCAGGCGGCGCTGGGCTGTGCCTTCTCCTTCTTGAGCTTGGGACGAGGGTGAGGTCAGGCTGCGGCCCAGAGCCAGTTACCAACCTCAGGGCAGGGCTGGCCCCTCCCAGCCTGGCGACTGTGAGTCACCCTTTCTCAGGCAGCTTTCAGGGCCCCAGCGAGTTTCTAGAATCAGGAGGCCCAGCCCAGGCCTCTGTCCCGGGGCTCCAGCCTCCCACAGGTGGGGCCCCGGTCTCAGAGCTGCCCCCCAGAGAGGAGTGCTGGGGCTCGTGGCTTGACGCCGCGTGGGGACAGATGACCCCCGGAAGGCGCTGCTGCGGCAGGAGGGTCAGGTTTATTCGGTGAGACGCTGGGCTGGCGGCTCTTGGAGGAGGCGGGCTGTGATCTGAGGGCCCAAACCTGCCTGCTCTGTGCTGCCAGGTGGGCGAGGCACGTCGGCCCGGGTGGTGCCCTTTCCTCCCGCTGGTCTGTCCAGAAACGCAGTGGCTCCTGGGTCAGCCGGGCCCCTCGGCTCTGGCCCTGCCGACTGGGTAGGCTGGTGACCCCCCGGAGCTGAGACGTGACGGCCCCTTCCCTCTTGTCCTGCAGGAGGTGTTTCGTCGAGAACAGAAGAGCAACTCCATGAAGACGTGGGGCCTGCGGGCGGCTGGCTGGGTAGCCATGTTTGTGGGCCTCAACCTCATGACGCGGATCCTCTACACTCTGGGTAGGTGGGGAGAGACGGGGCGTCCTTGGCCCCTCCCACCGCCACTCTCCCTTCCAGCCTGGTGGGGTGCACTCAGCCCATCCTGTGCCCCCAGGGCTTTGGGACGAGTGAGCAGGGGAAGCAGGATGCGGGTCAGGATGCTTCCGGGGTAAGAGCGGGCGGATGCCGACCCCCGAGGCTGCGGGTTTCCCCGCTCTGTCCACCCGCCCATCCCCTCAGCCCTTCACCCCTTCATCGCACAGCCGAATAGCCGTGCTGAGGAGGCTTGCTGGCCGTGCCAGGCCTGAACAGAGCTCTGGATTCCTTTCCTGGCCCGGCTTCGTTTTCCTCACACCTAATTTGCAGAGTTCTGTGAAATGTTTGGCAAATAGGAAACACTCAGGAACTGTTACGCTTCACCCCCACCCCAAATCCTGGGCTAGACTTGGCACGGCCGCTGGTAAGTCTGGAGCGCAAGGGAGAGCATGCCGGGCTGCCCATGGCCCGAGGTTGGCCCGCTTGAGCCCCAGAGCTGCCCGAGCGGCCCAGCCTGGCTCAGGAGGACCGAGTGCCCGGGGTGATTGAGTGCTGGGCCTTGGCTGCTCTCCGGGAGGATGGGGCTTCTCGGGGGATGCCCCGTCCAGTCAGATGGTTCTGTCCACCGTCTCTGGGCCCGGAAACCCGTACCCCGCTTACCCTCTCCAGCTGGGGAGAGTCTGGCTGCAGTACACGCAGACTGTCAGATCATTTTACAGCTGGGAAAACTGATGTGAAGGGAAAGGAAGGCTGCTTCCCTTGGGCAGCTGAACTGTGCCCAGAAAGGCAGCCGCGTCTTGGGCACAATCGCTAGGTCCCTCATGGCTGTGACCTTGGACAGGCTGTTTCCCTCTCAGAGCCCAGTTCCACCATCGTCAAGTTTGTCTCAGAGGGCCCTCCTTTGACTCTCCGACTGGTTCTCTCCACACTGGAAGGCTGATCCTCCAGAGTCAGGACAGACATGAGAGCACAGAGGGACAGTGCAGGGGACGGACTCAGGAAGCTGCAGCGCAGGGCGCCAGTTCACACTTCCACTCCTGTGATGAGCACTTTCCGAGTGCCTGCTGTGCGGAGGACGCTGCTCCGGGCCCCGGAGGCCACGCAGCCAACAGGACGGACAAGGTCGCTGTCCTCTCGGGGCTTAGCGCGGAGACTAAGACCTGAGGCTCTGCACTCAGACAGTCTTTTTTTTTTTTATTTAATTTTATTTATTTATTCTTGGCTGCGTTGGGTCTTTGTTGCTGCACGTGGGCTTTCTCTAGTCGCGGTGAGCGGGGGCTACTCTTCACTGCAGTGCGCGGGCTTCTCATTGCGGTGGCTTCTCTTGTTGCAGAGCACGGGCTCTAGGCTCGCAGGCTTTGGTAGTTGTGGCACGCGGGCTGAGTAGTTTTGGCTCACGGGCTCTAGAGCGCAGGCTCAGTAGTTGTGGTGCATGGTTTTAGTTGCTCTGAGGCATGTAGGATCTTCCCGGACCAGGGCTCGAACCTGTGTCCCCTGCATTGGCAGGCGGATTCTTAACCGCTGCACCACCAGGGAAGTCCCACTCAGACAGTCTTAAGTTTAAATCCTGGTTATGCCACCTTCAAGCTGTAAGTTTAACTCCCAGGCCTCAGTGATCTTGTGGGTGAACTGAGGTTAAGAGCAGTACCGGCCGATGCCGTGGAGCAACTAAGCCTGTGCGCCACAACTACTGAGCCTGCGCTCTAGAGCCCATGTGCCACAGCTGCTGAGCCTGTGTGCCTAGAGCCTGTGCTCTGCAACAAGAGCAGCCACCGCAGTGAGAAGCCCGCGAAGCCCGCGCACTGCAACAAAGAGTAGCCCCCACTTGCCGCAACTAGAGAAAGCCTGTGCGCAGCAACGAAGACCCAATGCAGCCAAAAATAAATTAATTAATTTAAAAAAAAATGTTTTAAAAAAAAGAGCAGTACCAGGCTTACAGGGTGGGCGGGGTGTGGTGCGATGCATGGTCCCACAGTCAGTGCCCAAACGTGACGCGTGCTTGTGGGGGCCGAGTGGGGGCCCTGCCGTCATGGCAGACACCCGGGCCGGCCGTGCAGACCCAGCGGCACCAGACCCCTGGCCCATGGGAACTGAGTGCAGACCCCCTCAGTGGACAATGGCTATGGAACGCCTGCCTGCAGAGGCCAGGAGGCCAAGGACGGGTAATTCCACAAGGGTTGACAGATCCGAGACTGTATCACGTTGGGCGGTAGACTGCAGCGTCCTCGAGGTGGGCGGCTCGGGCCCGTTGAGTCCCCTCAGCCCCTCCGTGGAGCTGGGCGCACAGGTAACTGGTAACGGCTTGGGTGACCGAACAGGCCCCTCCAGGAAGGGCTGAGGGGACTTTGGCCCCGCCTGCTTTGTGAGGGGCGCAGCCAGGTGCTCACCACCGTCCCGGGAGAGTCTCTGTTCTGCCCTCAGCACACGAGGCCTCAGAGCACGACCATGCGCCCTGCCTGGGGCTGGGACGGGCTGCAGTCGGGAGCAGGGCTCCTCCTCATGTGACCTCCCAGCTCCCTCAGGCCACATGCCCCCCACCGCTTCCTCTTCCTCCCCACCTGGTCCAGAGACAGGCTGCTGGCTGGCGGGGCGGGGAGAACAGCAGAGCACGGGGGCCTGGGAAAGCTCACTACCTCTCTCTCCCCCACAGTGGACTGGTTCCCTGTCTTCCGAGACCTGGTCAACATTGGCCTGAAGGCCTTTGCCTTCTGCGTGGCCACCTCGCTGACCTTGCTGACCGTGGCCGCTGGCTGGCTCTTCTACCGGCCCCTGTGGGCGCTTGTCATCAGCTGCCTGGCCCTGGTGCCCATCATCATTGCTCGGACACGGGTACCGGCCAAAAAGCTGGAGTGAGCCGGGGCTCCGGCACCCACTGGACACTGCCTGTGCCTCGGGACCCAGGTCATCCCCTCTCCCAAACCCACGTCGGTCTTGGATTCCGCACGTGCCCCACTCAGGTGGCAGCCTTGGCAGTGCGCATGGGTGTCAGGTTGGCGTCCATCAGTTAGCACTTCGCACCCCTTCTTGCCAGCGGGCAGCTTTGGTGGCAGGAGGCGGCTCCTGTCCGGCAGCATGACACGCGCCCTCCTGCTTGTTTCCTTTCCTTCTCTTGGGGCCGTGCGGCTACTCGCGTGTTTCATTTAGCTGATGTCTGCCGCGGTGGTGACACTCAGACCTGGGGACAGTGCCAGGCTCCACCACAGCCACCGCCGTGCCCACGTCCCAGGACAGGGCGGCAGGGGCGCCACAAACCCACTCTGCGCATGGAGCTTGATTCGGTACTTAAGAGAACCAGGGGGTGTGGTGATGAGGAAGGTGGACGTTTGTTGGGCTTTGCACGCACGTTACCATTTGGCAGAATCTTTGTGGCGTGTAGGACCCCCACAGGCCTGGTTGTTTCTTGCCACTTCATTTCTCTGCACGTAGGTCCCCGACCTGCCCTAAGAGGGGGCGGTTTCAAGTCAGATCTAGAAAACAAACACCTCCTGAATGATTTACATCTCAGACTGTTACAGAAAAACCCCCTTTCATCTGTCAGTTGAAGGTAGTTCAGAGCACAGAAAGTTCAGTGGGGCTTTTACTTACCTGGTTGAGAAAGTTACCTGTCGGTATTCTGGGTCCCTGAGAAGCTTTTCAAAGCTTCAGGTGCTTTGAAACCAGTGTTAGCAAAAGGCTCGTTTTCCCTCTGGGAGGAGATTGAGGTCTCTATCATGGAGAGAAAGGCATTTCCTTTCATCCTCTGGCATCAAAACCCAGATTTTCTTGAAGATGATTTAGAGTTTTTAGTCACTTATCCTAAGTGAGCTCCTTCGTGGTGACACCCCACCCACCAACCAAAATCAGGCATCAGAGGCTGCAGATTTGAAAGCTCTCTGGCCTGGCTCTGTTCATCACAGGTGTGCTTTTGACATTAGCATCTGGGCCTCAAGTGGCTGCTTCTGGGTGATTTATGTGTTCAGTGTCCACAGCTTTATTCCTAAATCAAATCTACCCATGCTTATTTAATTCACAGAGTTTAAGTTTCCCAACTACTCTCAACACCCTTTGAAAGATAAAGTATGTTGTAACATTGATGTCTTAAAAGACTTGTGTGTCCTTTATCTTTCAAGTATTTGGAAATTGTTGTGTTTTGCTGGGAGTGGCTGCTTTAGTGGAGTAAGTATTTGGTAGCTGAATAGGGCTTAGAACTTCTGAAACTCAAGAGCTAATAATCTCTCTCATTGTTCTGGGCATTTGTGGTATAAACTGAGATTTTTCATGTTCAAACCAGCCAGCCCCAGCGATGAGTTATCTGGGTTTAAGGACTGAAAGAAATAGTGTTCACTGTTGCTTGTTAAGTGAACAGTTTCTTCGATCTCTCAACTCTTAAAGATGCTTTTGGAAAGCACAGTGACGAGATGATGGCTAAATACAAAATCCTTCATATTTGGTTTGTGTAATATTTTTCTGGTACAGATTTTAAATTACTGCCAATTTCAGGTGTTCTTAAAGACCAAAATCATGTTAAGAAATATTTCAAGCCTTCGGGAAATCATGATGAAACTTGTATTATCTTTGTATTTTTGATAAAAATTCAAAATAAATTTCTAAATATCTTTTGATACAGGAACTTGCCATTATCCCTTTTTTCTTTTTTGCATTGTCTGAAATTTCTGTCTGAAAGAATTCAGCCATAGAATTTATTAAGAACCCTATGAATTTTTGGAACTTAGGTTCTAAACTGCTTTCAATTTTTTTGAGAAGGCACCTCAATATCTCTAGCACTTAGAAACCTACTCTGGTTTGTGTGGACTTAAGAGCGGCTCCCACCTTTGCCGGTCTTCAGATCGTTCTCAGAGGTGGGAGGGAGCCGGCGGGACCCGGCACAAAAGGCATCCCGCATCTGCCGCTGATGAGCTGTGTGACGCCAGGCATGGCAGTGACCTGAGCCTCAGCTTCCTCATCTGTGACACGGGGACAGTGCCTCTCTACGGAGTGAGATAAAGCCCACGAGCGCCTGAAGAAGTGGGCGGCCGCGAAGTGTCCACCGTGCAATTTGAACTTTTCCCTTGTTACTGGATTTGAAGCAGGTGAGTGGTAACTTTTCAAAACCTGAGGTTTCACTCCATTTCCAAGATGCATCCTAGGAGCTGCTATCTGCCTGAAGAACCAGTTATTCCTGCAGAGACGGGGCAGTGCTCTTGACTCAACTCCTAGAAAACAAGGTGCTCACCTCCAGGAGGGTGAGAGCCAGCTCTGGTGCACGAAGTGCCAGACCAGGCGGTTTCCATGGCAACCCCCATGTGTTTCACAACAGGAGCCTGCCTGCCAGTTCTTGCTGCATGAGTCACACCCCAAGTGTTTTGTTTGTTTCCCTTGGATAAAACTGACTCACATTTTTTTTAATGGCTCCTGTCAAAGATTAAGTCATATCTCCTGGATTAAACATAGAAAGAAAAAAATTCCATGTGTGTAATGGTAAGTTCCCAGCCTGTGGGAAAACAAGATCTGATCTTTAATGTAGTCACGACCTGCATACAAATCACTGTCGTCCCAGTGTTCTTATCTGATGTAAAATCTGAAAGAAAACGTAGAGTCACGTCTTTCTAGAGAAATGCTTTATTTTTTTCCTCAAAATGTTACAAAAGTTATTTCTCCTAAATATCTACAGTGCATAGGGCTTTATAAATGTATCCAGTAATGAATAAAATCTAGGTTAACATTGATCCACTCTTCCTGACATTTAATTCTCGTTTTTCCTTTTCTTTCCTGACTTTAGCTCTTTGTTCTAGTCTTCTGCCACCACGAAGTGTTACCTGGGAAAGTAGGTCCAGCCGTGTCACCCTGAGACGGCCTGCACTGACCTGCTCTCCCCCCACGGCGTCAGGCGGCGTCAGGGACCTGACTGAGGGCAACGAGGCGCCTGCAGAGAGGGGGCCCGAGTCTGCAACAGCACGAGTGTCGGACGCAGGAGGGATCTATCCGGGAGCAAGGTCTGGGGCACGGCTGAGCCACCGAGGAGGTGACCACTCACATCACAGCTTCTCAAACGGGAACAGGTGGGAAGCTGCCTCCTTCTCCCTCCTGCTCTTCCGGGGGCACTTCCGCTTCTCCTCTACCTCTCGGTTTTGGGGCCAGGAGGCCGCCAGGATCCTGGCCGCTTCCGCTGGAGAGCTGGTCCCCTCCTCCTCGTCTGAAGAGAGCCCTCCTCCTGCGTCTGCGTGGGGAGCGGCTTCCTCGTTCTGGGGGGGGACAGTGGAGGAAGCCGCGTCAAGAGGCAGCGATGCCCTAAAAGCGCCGCGCCGTGACCCGGAGGACAGGGCTCAGCCCAGCAGGTCCTAGAGCGCTTGCTGTGCACACAGGGCTGGGGACACAAAACTGCCCTCGGGGAGCTACGAGCAATCCAGGAGGTAACTGCGTTTTCTTCCTCGTTTCTGAACAGAACAAGTGCACGAATGCACAGCACCAGCGCTCGGTGCCCACTGCTGCGAGGACGGGCTGGGGAGGGCGGGGACAGCCGTGCATGGGGTCGCAGCTACCCCCAGAGCGTGTCTGTGCGTCTCTGACCACTCCACGTGACTGTGTCCAGGGGGCCTCTGTGCCCCCATGGGAGCCCGCAGGGGCTGCGAGAGGGACCTGAAGGAGCACCTGTGGGCCTGGGGGTGGTCACAGCCCCAGAGGCAGCACAAGGCCAGGAGATGCAGACACCTGTCCCCCCCGAGTGGGCTCAGCACCAGATCCAACCCATAGCGGGCACCCTCTCGTGCAGACAGGGTGGGGGTGGCAGAGCAGCCGAGGCCTGACTCCAGGACACCTTTCTCAATGTGGACAGGACGCAGGGCCTGGGAGATACAGGTCTGTAGCACCGGAACAGAGCTGACTTGATCTTTGAGCAGAATCGGCCCCTGGTTCCCTACCCACCCCCACCAAACCTGGAGTGTCCTCCAAGGACCACTCTGACCTGATCCCCGTAGCGAAGCCTCAGCCGCTCCCGGATGAGCAGCCCTTTGACCAGCAGCTTCCAGTTCCCCAGAGCACGCTTCTCCCTTTTCTGCAAAAGCAAACAGAATGGAAAACACCGTGCACTGCCGTTTCAGGAACATAAAGATTACAGATAACGCTTCAGGTTAAGATAGTTTCTCAACCACACCAGATGTGATTCATAAAGTGCTACACACACAAGTCACCAAAACCAGAAACCTCTTCTTAATTGTTAACCAACTCTAAAGTGTTTAGTGGAGGAGGGGGTCCGGGACCTGGACCACGGGCAGCTCCCTTTAACAGAGGCGGGTGTCAGCAGCAGGGGTAGCGGGCCCTGGAGCCCGGATCCAGGCAGACAGTGGACAGAGACAGGGTTCTGAGGGGCAGGCAGGTCGTTGCTCAGTGCTGGCTCCTCGGTGCCTCCGGAAGAAAGAGCCAGAAAGAGGGCTGAGCCCGGACTCTCCCCTCCTCTTACACGTGGCGTGAGGGAGGCTGGAGGGAACACCGGCTCCGCTGTGTGTGCTGCCCGCCTTTCTGCTTCCCCGTCCTGGCCCCTCCCAGGCCCTGCCTGCTCACCTCCTTCTCCTTCTTCTCAATGAGCGCCTGCTCGTTCTCCCAGGCGGTCAGGAGCACATCTTTATATTCCTCACAGACTATGTAGCCATCGGTTCTGTGGGGATCAACACGATGGTCTCTCTCGAGTCTGGGCCTGCTCTGGCCTCTCCACTCCCCTCTGCGGGGGACAGTGGGCTGCTCCTAAGCACTCGGGGCCCTGAAGTACTTCCAGGGTCAGCAGTCCACAGTCCCGGCCACAGCTGCTGGCAGACACCACCCACGCAGAAGGCAGGCCCGTGGACCCCAGGCTGTGTCCTCTTCCCCAGCCCCCTCCCCCACCCCCACTGCAGGGCAGGACAGAGGTCACCGACCAGGAAGGATGCTGACCCTATTCAGTCACCCTGACCACCCCCAGAACAGTTTTAATCCACATCGTTAGGGTGCTGGTTTCCCAGCTTTCACTGGTTTTGCAGCCTCTGGTTGGAAGCCAGAGTAAAAGTATAGGACATCGAGGGTTAAGGCTGATTTTGCAAATCCAGAGTAAAACCTTGAAAATAAGAGCCACTGGGCCTCAACCCCCGCCAGCCACACACCAACCTCCCGCCCCTTCTCCATAACCTCCCCCCACCCCTTCTGGCCTCCACGGGAGGCCCCTCACGCACACGGGATGGGAGTAGCCTTTGTGGAAATCGAAGCCCGTAACAGCCTGGGCACAGTCAATGTTCAGCTTTCGGGCCACGCGGTGCAAGTTGGGCAGGTTCAGCTGGACGCAGCCGACAGGCATCATGCCGGGCAGGAAGAGGTACACGTTCCCAAATTCGTTCCGGGGGACCTGCGGAGGGTGGCACACCGGGTCCGGCTGGCCGCAGAGGGAGGTGGCCTGGTACCGACCCCACTGAGCGTGGCCCTTACCTTCCCATCCACGGCCACCGGCGGCTGGTACTGCTCGGTCTGCCACTTGCCAAACAGGCCCAGGTCGTTGTAGTCCTGCAGCTGCGGCTCAGCCAGGCGGGCTCTCCGGGCCCGGTTGGAATAGCCTTTTACAACCTGCACCGGAGGGGACAGCCACAGTTTATAACAAAGGCGACCACTTCCTGAGCGTTCACTGTACACCGGGCACTGTTCTCAGTGCTTCTGTGTATTGATTACTTAATCTTTTCAACAAACCCAGGAGGTAGAGTCTATTATCGCCTCCATCTTATAGCAGCCTAGGAGGTATAAACAATCCACCTACAGTCACACAGCTTGTAGAGACCAGAGCCTGTGTCTTGAACAGCTATGCTGTGTTTGGTGTCCATCACTGAAGGGGAAATTGGGACTCAGAGACGCTCCTGTGGCCGGTGAGTGACGGGGCCTGCTTTCGGCAGTGACCGGCTGGCTCCCTGTGCCTCAGCCCCGTCCCACCAGCCAGAGGCCCCTGCGCCCCGGCCCAGCTCCCTGGGCCTCACAACGCGAAGGGCTCCTCCCAGGGATCTGACAAAAGCGACTGTGTCTCACGACTGGCCGCTGTCCTCCGCCGGCTGAAGCGGGCCCTGTGTCCCGTGACAGCCTGTGCGGTCTGCGCTGAATTCACGCGTCTGTGGGCAGCTGACCGGCCGGAGAGGGAACGAGGCATTGGGGCTGCACACTGCCATCTCACTAGCTCAGGCCTTGGACAAGTTTCCCTTTCTGAGCTCCTGTTTTCTCATCTGTACAACAACAGGCATCC
This sequence comes from Balaenoptera acutorostrata, assembly GCF_949987535.1. Classification (NCBI taxonomy): domain Eukaryota; kingdom Metazoa; phylum Chordata; class Mammalia; order Artiodactyla; family Balaenopteridae; genus Balaenoptera; species Balaenoptera acutorostrata. The sequence continues at coordinate 3,347,688 of NC_080073.1, forward strand.
TGATGCTAACTCCTGTGAGACTCAGCGAAGATCACATACATGCAAAACGAAGGGACAGTGAGGGCGGGTGGGCCCGTCCACGCCAGGCAGGGCTCCGGCCTCTCAGAACAAACGGGTGACATGGTTCTGACCCACAACACTGAGGCTTGGAGGGCTGCTTGCTGGCCTAGACTTCCTGTGTGCTCGGGAAGGCCCATCTTACAAAGTCCTCAAGTAAAGATGCTCTTCTCCTCTGATCCTCTCAAGCCAGAACAGTCTGTCCCCACACGTGCGCGGCAGCCCGCAGTCCCGCGGCCGTTACCTTGTAGGGCACTTCTCCAAGCCTCACCACTCGGGCCTGTTTCAGCCACGTGTCCCTGGAGTGCAGGGTGTGCACGCAGTCCCTAAGGAGCCAACGGGAGACAAGACAGGGTTCACACCCACTGAAGCACCCCGCGCCCGGTAGCCCGCAGGGCCCGGCTGCCTCCTCTGGCCCCCCAGGAGAAGGGGGAGCTCGGCCCTGGAGCGTCTCCCGGGGGACCAGGGGCCCGCGTCAGGCCCACAGTTAACAGGCACCTGCTGTCTCGCGGGGGGATGCATCCACTCACAAATCCCAAACTAAATGGCTTCCCGTGGTGCCTTCCCCCTCCTCTCGCCGGAAGGGCCCAGCAGAGCAGGTGCAAGCCCTCACCCAGGGTCTGGCCCACTCCTGAATACCAGAGAGGGGGAGGGAGGGACGAGTGTCCAGAGAAGGGGTGGGGAAGCCAGAAGACGACGACACGGAGACTACAGTAAGCTGACAAAGTACACAGGTTAGGATAAACGTACACAGAACAGTCGGTTCCACCTGGCTCTGGCTTCGCTCTCCTTCCAGAGCTTAGAGCCACACCCCGCCTCCCATTCCAGCTGCTTCCTGCTGAGCCTTCAGCAAGGCCCACCCTTCAGTGGGGCTCCAAGGAGCAAGGGCACTAAGCTCCCTCTGGTGTGGACATCCGGCCCTTCGCCTGCCCCCGGGCTGAGGCTGACGTCCAGCACAGCACACCGGACAGGGTCACACCTCCTCTGTGCCCCTTCCTAGCGGGATGACCCCCGATCCATCAGGGACAGTGAGCACTGCCTCCCCGCCTCACAAGCTGCTGGGGGGACCAGAGCCCAGGGCTCCACACGCGTGCCCACCGCAGGGGCCCATCTCTGCCTGAAGGAGTGACTGTCACGGTTGTGGTCTTCCAGTAGGAGCGGAGAAGGGGCAAGCAGGTGGGCATCGCCTGGACATTCACAAGGATAGCAGAGGGAAGTGGGCACAGACAGCCCGTTCAGAATAAATCTCAGCTTCTAACCACTTTACATCTATTAGGACACTACTCAAGAAACAGAAAACAAGAACTGGAGAGAATGTACAGACACTGGGAACTTCATGCTCTGCCGGGGGATGTAAAATGATGCAGCCACTGCAGAAAACAGTGCGGAGGTTCTTCACAAAGTTAAACAGAATCACCATGTGATGCAGAAATCCTACTTCTGGGCGTATACATCCAAAAGGACTGAAAGCAGGGTCTCAAGAGATGTCTGTGCACCCATGTTCATAGCAGCACTAAACACAACCAAAAGGGGAAGCAACACAAGTGTCCATCAATGGATGCCAGTCACAAAAGGACAAATGCTGTAGGATCCACTTCTATGAGGTGACTGGAGGAGTCAGATTCACAGACAGAAAGTAGAGGGTGGTTACCAGGGCCTGGGGGGCGGGGGCGGGGGTGGGGAGGGGGGGTAGTGTTGATGGGGACAGTTTGGGAAGACAGAAAAGTTCTGGAGATGGTGGTGATGGCTGCACAACAATGTGAATGTACTTAGTACTACTGGACACTTAAAACGGTTAAATGGTAAATTCTGTTCTGTATATTTTACTACATTAAAAACAAAAAACGTCTGCCTCTAAAACTTTCTCCAGGCAGGGACCCCCTTCCCACCAGATGTCCCCTGCACGCAGGACACCTGTGCTGTATCCTCCATTGAGGTCGCCAGGCCCTGGATGCTGTCGGCAGCTGGGCCCCTGACCAGCCAGGGGGCAGAAAGCTCCCACAGTGACCCTAACCGGAGGGTCGGGGATGCCTCGCCTCGGGGCTGAGCTGCAGGAAGTAGCTCTCAGGCAGAGGAGTTGAGCCACCTACTCCTGTGAGTTTCCCTAAGTTTCCTTTTCTGTCTTTCTTTTCCCGTTTATTAAGAACATCCTCTATTTTGTGGTCTTGTGTGTCAGAGTTTCTAAAAATCACTTATTTTCTTTCTATTAACATTTCTTAAATTTCTACTTCCACTGTTAATTCTGACTCACCTTAAGTTTCTTATTACATTTTTTCTCAGTTTTAACTTTGTATATATTTTATGTTTATTTTCTATGCTGTTCCCCCTCCCCCCCCTTCTTTGGCAATTTCTTTTCACTGTGGAAAAAAACACACATAAGATAAAATTTACCCTCTAAACCATCTTCCGAGTCTACAGCTCAGTGGCATCAAGTACATTCACACTGTTATGTAACCGCCACCACCATCATCTCCAGAACTTTCTCCTCTTCCCAAACTGAAACTCTGTCCCCATAAAAATATCCGCTCATTTTAAGTTTCATTATCAAATCCTTTATTCCTTCCTTTTGCATGTTCTTTGACTTCTGTTTTTGGGGTGTGTTTTCTTATTGCCCCATATAAACCGTATCTGTCCTACTTATCTTTCCCCCCATAACTTTTCTCCCCCTGCTGATCTTTTAATCCCCATGGTTTTCATTTCCAGGCCGCAGCCTCTCCGCCGTGCCCCTCGCCCACAACGGCATGCGCACACTGTGAAGCTCCAACCCCAGCCCGGCGAAGGCTGCTAATCCCGGGCCGCCGGGCGTCTCCTCACCTGGAGTAGACAGCCTCTCCGCGGCAGTACCCGAGGATGGCAGCCGTCTCAGGGTAGATGGCCTCGTACTTGAGGAGGTGCCTCTTGAGGGCATACAGAGGGTGGTTCTTGTACGTGCCTATGACGGTGGGCAGAGGCTGGTCCAGGTGCCTCGCCTGAAACTGCAGAGGCCGAGAGACGACGTTGGGTGTGGTGCTCGGAGAGGGAGGGAGGTTGGCGGCGACCCCCGAACTTGCCCAGGTAACTGACGGTGCCGTGGGGCTTTCGGGGCCCCAGGGCCGCTGCACCACGCTGTGACCTGGCGTTCTGTCCCACGGGTTTAGGTGCCTCGGAAGCTCCGCAGGGGCCAGTAATCCTGCAGCTCGCAGCAACAAAAAAGTCATCCCTGCCCTCTGACACCTCGGCCGGCCCGAGCAGAGCCTTCCTCAGGAGGCCTCACCTCAAGTGACACCACAATTCTGTGACACGGGTTCAGCGGCTCGGCTCCCATGGAAACCAGAACGAGCACTCACACCTTCTCTGTCCACTACGATCAACACCTGTTCTCCCTGCTGCCTCAAGGCGCCTAGCTCCTCACTGGCAACCCCACTGCTCTCACCTGCATCCCACTCACCAGGTCTCCTGCACTTGCCCGCAGCATCTCTTCAAACCCCGACAGACAAGGGAGGAGCGGCAAGTGGGGAGCAGGAGGGACCCCGCTTGGCCAGCTTGCATGACAAGCCCTTGAACTAGGTCAGTCGCAACAGGCTCTGCACGACTGCCACGACCCTGTCACCTCTGAGCCACACCCTGAGCGATGCAGTGCACAGGGACGACTCCCTGCCCTGGGGAACTGGCAATAATTCTCCAGCAAGTCTGCCCACCCTGTGGGCGGCCCTGCACAAGCCCCGGGCCCTCTTCCGGGCCCACAGCTGTCCCACGACTCAGGGACGCGCTGCTCCAGAAGCCGCCCCCAGGGCGCCCCTCACAGCCGAGCCATCTCCTCAGCCCTCCTCCTGGGGGCTGAGTGTTCTGGGTCGGGGCAGGGATGCTGGTGGGCACACCTCTGCGTGTGCGCACGCTGAGAAGGGAGAACAGCTGTATTACTGCTACAAATACCTACCTGACTTAAAGCTCCAAATTTATAACTGGGCAATAACCGAAAGTACACAGGCTTTGAAGCCAGAGCCACCTGGGTTCAAATACCAGGTCGGCTCATCTCTCAGATTCTAAATGTTCAGCTGGTAAAATGAAGGCTACGATAACCCCAGCTTTGTACTGCTGCTGTGATAATTAACTGAGGTAACACTCTACAAACACGACACGGGGCTGGGCATCCAGCAGGTGCGCGCGCGCAAGGCCTCACCTCCTGGTCCTCCCTCTGCTCCCTCGCCACCAGCGGGCTCCGGTAGGGTCGCAGGGCCTCGGCCCACCACGCGGCATCAACCCGGCACTTTCGTGTCGCCGTCATCCAGGCAGGGTCGTACCTCTGTGTGACGTCGCGCACCCAGCCGTCGCCGTCGATGCCCACGATGTAGGTCACAGGCTTGGTGGCGTGCTGGTAGCAGGTCAGGGGCTGGCCCACGACTCCATGCACACAGTCCACGCACAGCCACTTCTCCTCCCGCTCGGAGAACACCTCCAGCCACTGGTCCACACCAGCTGCTCTCCGGCCGTCTGCCTCCTCACCATCCACGGGCATCTTACGCTTGCCTCTCTGACGCTTACTGCCGGAAGCGCTTACAGACGCTTCTGGAAAGCCAGGAGGCTGAGGGCGGCTTCCACGCTGGGACCTGGACTCCCTCTTGGACCCCACCTTCATCCTCTGAGGGGCGGTGGCCCTCCTCTGCCTTGAAAGGCCTGGCTCAGAATCCTCGTCGGATGGGTGATGGCTGTCCGAGCTGGAGAGCTCAAAGTCAGAGCCGCTGCCAGCCTCGTCACTCCCGCTCTCTTCTTTGTAAGACACCCTGGCGGCTGCCCGCCGCTCCCGGCCCCGTGAACGCCTCTGGGCCCCTTCCGTCTGCCCCCCGGCCTTGCCCTCTTCTTCCCTGCTGGAGGAGGGCTCTCGCCGCTTCTTCCTGATGGCAGCCGCCTTGCTCCCCTTCCCTTTGGCACGTGCACTGCCAGTGCCCTCAGAAGACGTGTCCTCTCGTCTGCTTCCTCTGCTGGTCTCTGGTTTGCTTGGTTTTCCAGGAACTTGGCTGGAAGTTTCTGAGGAGCCTCCAGGACCCTCTGTGGATCTCTCCTTGGAAGGTTTCTTTCCCTTAAACAGAATAGGAAATTTTTTCTTTTTCTTTTTTCGCTAATGATACAATAAAGACTCTGGCATCTAACGGGGCTAAGTCACACTGGAACACCAGCGTACACAAGACGTTCCCGGCTCAGACAGTGACAGACTGGCTACCCTCCAGGGTTGTAAGAAAGCAGTCACTAAATTCTGCAGCACCTTAAATAAGGCCACACTCTAATTCTTTTCAACACAAAGGGTAGCACAGGGAAAAGAGCACGGGATGTGGAAACAGACAAATCCGGGTTCAAACTCCACTTCTGCTTTCTCATTTTTTATGTGATTCGGATAAATTATGTAACCTCTGAGTCTCAGTTTCCTCAGCAATAGTACTCACCTTGCACATAAGGCATTTTGCAAACAAAGTCACAGCATTAAGAATTCAGAAATTATTAAACTTGACTTCTGGACCCAATTTCGGACAATGCCAGCACCCCAAGGAGCACAGGGGTCAGGCTCCTCGGATGACGGCAGAGTTCTGAGTCCTCACCGTCCTCTCCTCTCTCCACACCGCTGAGGAGGACCAGTACCTTTTTATTCCACCATTTACAGAACAGAAACCAGAGCACGAAGGAGCCCAGGCTCTCGCAGGCCCCGCTATGCACGCAAAGCCTGGCTGCTAGATACCCACCCAGGCGCCCAGTCTTCCCAGCACAGGGCCTGTGCCAGGCAGGCTCCGAGGAACCCTGCTCCACGAAGACTGATTTTTAAAAATCGTCTAATGAGCAGATCTGTTTGCTTTAAGTCTCATAATTTCTCACTCCTCCCTGACCAACTACTCTTTTCTCTGGAAGCCCCGGGAACCTCACCTTCGCTGCTGATAACTTCAGAGGAATTGGCTGTAGAGACAGTACGAGTCGGGTAGGGAGATGCAGGGCCCGGAGAATCAGTAAAAATATCTATAATGAAAAAGAATAACATGCTTATCCTCAGGAAAGAATTAAGGATTTGCATAATTCCATGCTGTTTGTTGTGGTGCCTGTTTATAAAAGGGAAACAACCAAATTGTCTAACAGTAGGAGCCTGGAACCCTCAACACTATTAAAATGATGCTGTAGAGATTTATCTTTGTAGAAAAATGGGGAAAGGTAACCATATATTAAAGGAAAAGAAATTGTTTGTTTTTTAATGAGTTATGTTAATTTTCGTAAGAAAAAATCGTGTCCAGACATAAACATGTACGTATATTTGGAAAAGCATCCATATATGGGGTTATGGGTGTTTATAGGTGTTTGGTTTTTTTCCGGCTTACCTATCTTCTGATTGTTCTGTTTTCAACATGTGTTGTGTTTGTGATAAAACAGTAAAGTAAAATACCACTTTGAGAGAAAAGACATCATCATCATCAGGCCCGAGAATCCCTCCCCTGCACTCAACCTCCCCAGAGCGAATCTTTCAACCAGAGGCTGCAGCTCTAAAAATTCTGTAAACTTGGAAGGATGGGAGCCTCCTCATGGGAATTAACCTCCAAAACAACAACAGTGGGACAGCACGTGAGCAAGATCTTCCCACACAGACCTCAGGGTCCTGGCGTCCTCATGAATCACTACAGTCATTTTCCCTCCTCGGAAAGCAAGAGCAAAAGTCAGAAACAGGAAGGCAGGTTTTCTGTGAAAAGCCAAGTATATTGAAAAAAATAACTACTTTTGCCTTGTTTCTTCTGGAGTTAAAAACAGGGGGGATGAGAAAACATCAAAGAAACCCAAATTGAGGAACTCTACAATAAATTCCTAAGCAGCACACCTCAGGATGGTCCAGGAGGACTGAGACACAGTCACGGCCTGGAGGGGAGGGGGCGCTGGGGCGACAAGATCACTAATGCCTGGACTGTGTCCTGGGACAGGAAAAGGGCATCAGTGGGAAAACCTGGAAAACACAACTCATCCCTACAGTGTGGTTGACAACACACTATTAACTGGCACAGTGAATACTGTACGAGTGTTGGTTGGCTCCTCAGTTTCTCAGTGTGCGGGTGGCGCAGGGGCACAGATGTAAAAGGCAGGGAAACCGAGCACCAGCAGGCAGCTGAATGGTGGTTTAAACCTAGAACCTCCATCCGAACATCCCCACCTCGTCCTCCTCACAAGACCACAGGGAAGACTGGATAAGGTCAGGTACACGACAGCGCTCTGGAAGCGACCCTGTGCTTCACAAAGACGCATGGTCACCACCTTTCACAAGGACGTCACTGAAGAAAAAAATTTAAGTTACAAAACGGTATGATCCCTACACTAAATACAAGGTGACCCAAGAAAAAAGGACAGATCCTAGAAACATACAAATTACCAAAACTAACTCAAGAGAAAATAGAGACTCTGAAGAGACCTGTAACGAAAGATTGAGTCAAAAATCAAGCCCTCCCAACAGAGGGGGATCAAGAAAGCAGAGTATGAGGACGTGGAGCTCACCTCCCCCCACAAACACACCAAAAACACATCTACATGAGCAACAACTCCCACCGAAAACTAACTGGAAACTCACAGAAGATCTCCCATAACCAAAGCTGTAAGAAAGATCTCCATGTAATCACGTAGGATGGAAAAAAGAAAGGTACCAGGTTGGGACCGGCACTCCTGGGAAGGATCTGTCAGGAAGAGAAGGTGTCCGCTTGCCCTGGGGAGTCCCCTTCCTGCTGGGAAGCCCACTGAGACAGACAGGACGGCTGGAGAAGCCTAGACTCTACTCAAGAGGAGCACGCGGGCTGGCTTGCTAACAACCAGGACAGAGAGACCTGCGCTGGTGGCGGCCGCCTCCCCGCACTTCCCAATTCTAAGGGGCGAATGCCCTGGCCCCACTCACTCCACACCACGGCCTGGCATGAGATCAGTGCAGAGACTGGGTCTAGCTGCGCAGAGGCAGACGGGGTGCCTGGGATGTGATCCAGGTGGGACTGTGAAGACTCCCATCAGTGCACACACAGGGGCCACGGGGCACGCTCGGAAGACAGTGTCAGCGCATGCTGCACGTGGCACCTCAACAACGTGCAGCAGCTAAGCAGTGAATTTTACGTAGAACCTACAATATGCTGCCACAAGAGACTCGCTTCATGGCGAAAGACGCACACAGACTGAAAGTGAAAGTATGGAAAAAGATATTTCATGCAAACGGAAACAACAAGAAAGCGGGCATAGCAATACTTAACAAAAGACAAAGTAGACTTCAAAACAAAGACAACAAAAGACAAAGTAGACTCAAAACAAAGACCATAAAGAAAGACAAAGAAGGATATTATATAACAATAAAGGCATAAATACAACAGCGTATTACACTTGTTAACAAAATGCTTCCAACACAGGAGCACCTAAATATATAAAGCAAATATTAACAGACATAAAAGGAGAAATTCACAGGAATACAATAATAATAGAGGACTATAACATCCCACCTACATCAATGAACAAATCATCCAGACAGAAAATCAGTAAGGCAACAGAGGTCCTAAATGACACAATGGACCAACTGTACTTAATAGATATCTACAGAACACTAAATAAGAAAAACACCAAATACACATTCTTTTCAAGCCAGCATGGAACATTCTCATGGATAGACACATACTAGGTCACAAAACAAGCCTCAACAAGTTTAAGAGGACAGAAATATTTTCAAGCATCTTTTCTCACCACAATGGTAAGAAACTAGAAATCAACCATAGAAAGGAAAACAGGAAAAGAACAAACACATGGAGACTAAACAACATGCTACTAAAAAGCAAATGGGTTGATGATGAAATCAAAGAGGAGACCATACAAATGACAGTATATGCAAAGCAGAAACAGAGTCACAGATATAGAAAACAAACTTGTGGTTACCAAGGGGGAGTGAGAAGAGGAGAGGGACAAATTAGGGTATGGTATTAACAGATACAAACTACTATACATAAAATAGATAAGCAACAAGGATTTGCTGTATAGCACAGGGAATTATACCCATTACCTTGTAATAAGATATAATGGAATATAATCTGCAAAAAACACTAAATCACTATACTGTAATCTGAAACTAACACAATATTGTAAATCAACTATACTTCAATCAATCAATCAACAGAAAATCCATGAATGCAATGCACTATGTTAGTAGAATGAAGAGGAGAAAAATCACAAGATCATCTCATTTGACACAGAAAAAGCATCTGACAGAATCCAAAGCACTTTCATGATTAAAACACATTCAGAAAACTAGAAATACGGAACTTCTTCAACATGATAAAGAATGTATATGAAAATCCACAACTACCAAGATACTCAGTCATGAAAGAGTGAAAAGCTTTCCCTCCCAATATCAAGAACCAGACAAGATGCCTGCTTTTGCCACTGCTATTCTACACTGTGCTGGAAGTTCTAGCCAGAGCAATTGGACAAGAACAAAAAACAAAAGGCATCCAAACTGGAAAAGAAGAAGTAAAACTACCTCTATTCACAGAGGTCAAGATCTTATATATAGAAAATCCCAAAGAATACACAAGAAACTGCTACATGAATTCAGCAAAGCTGCAAGGTATAAGATCAACACAAACAGCCATTTTTTTGTACACCTTCACTGAACAATCTGAGAAGGAAATTAAGAAAACAATACCATTTACAATAGCATCAAAAAGAATAACATACCTAGAAAAAAGTTTAACCAGAAGATGAAAGACAGGTACACTGAAAACTACAAAATATAACTAAAAGAAATTTAAAAAGCAAATAAAAGGAAAGAGCCATGTTTACAGACTTACTATTGACTAGATAGCAATGCTTCCCTAATCAATGTACAGAATCAATGCAATCCCTATCAATACTCCAATGGCCTTTTTTGCAGAAATGGAAAAGCAGACCATCAAATTCACATGAAATTGCATAGGGCCCCAAATAGCCAAAATAGCATTATGAGGTTGTACTCATACTTTTGATTTCAAAACTTACTACAGATTCACAGTAATCGAAACAGTGTGGCACTGGCATAAGGACAGACATGTAGACCAATGGAATAGAACAGACAGCCCAGAAATTAACCCAAGTGTCTATGGCCAATTGATTTCTGATAAGTGTGCCAAGACCATTCATCCCTATTGAAAAACTTCTAACAGATAGTGAAAATAATACAACAAATACAATGAAGTTGAAAGACTAGTCTCTTCAACAAATGGTGCTGGGACCAGTGGATATCCACGTGCAAAAAGAATGAAGTTGAACACCTACCTTACATCATATAAAAAACATTAACTCAAAATGGATGAAAGACCTAAATGTAAGAGCTAAAACTGTAAAACTCTTAGAAGGAAATATAGGAGGAAATCTTCATGATCTGGGATTTGGCAATGAATTCTTGATATGACACCAAAAGTACAAGAAACAAAAGAGGACTTCCCTGGTGGCACAGTGGTTAAGAATGTGCCTGCCAGTGCAGGGGACACGGGTTCGAGCCCAGGTCTGGGAAGATCCCACATGCCGTGGAGCAACTAAGTATGTGTGCCACAACTACTGAAGCCCGCGCGCCTAGAGCCCGTGCTCCGCAACAAGAGAAGCCACCACATTAAGAAACCCGCGCACCACAACGAAGAGTAGCCCCCGCTCGCCGCAACTAGAGAAAGCCCGCGCGCAGCAACGAAGACCCAATGCAGCCAAAAATAAATTAATTAATTAAAAAAAAAAGGAAAAATAGAAAATTGGACTTTGTCAGAATTAAAACTTCTGTGCATCAAAGTACTTCATGAAGAAAGTAAAAAGACAACCTACAGAATGGGAGAAAATATTTGCAAAGCATATATCTGATAGGTGTGTAGTAACTGAAATATATAAAGAATTCTTACAACTCAATAACAAAAAGACAAAGAACCCAATTTTAAATGGGCAAAGGACCTGAAGAGACATTTCTCCGAAGATAAACAAATGGCCGATGTGCACGTGAAAAGACATTAACCCATCATTAATCTTTGGGAAAATGCAGACCAAAGCCACAATGAGTACCACTTCACACCTGTGAGGATGACTACAATTCAAAAAATGGAAAATAACAAGTGTTCGTGATGATTTGGAGAAACTGGGATCCTTGTACTTTGCTGGTGAGAAGGTAAGATGGTGCAGCTGCTATGTAAAACAGTTTGGCATACAATTACCATATGACCCAGCAACTCTACTTCTAGGTATATACCAAAAAGAACTGAAAACAAGTACCCAAATAAATATATGTACACACAATGTTTATAGCAGTACTCTTCATAACAGCCAAAAGATGGAAAACAACCTAAACGCCCATCAATTGATGAATGGATAAGTGAAATGTGGTCTATCCATACAATGGAATATTATTCACCATAAAAAGGAATGAAGTTCTGATACATGTTACAAACGTGAATGAACCTTGAAAGCATGCTAAGTGAAAGAAGCCAGACACAAAAGGTCATATATAGTTGTCCCTCGGTTATCTGTGGGGATTGGTTCCAGAACCCCCCCCGGATACCAAAATCCGCAGATGCTGAAGTCCCTTATACAAAATGGCAGAGTACAGTTGGCGCTCCCTCTATCCTCGGGTTCTGCATCTGCGGATTCAACCAACTGCAGATATAAGTCTGATTGGCAGTTGGTTGAATCCGTGAATGTGGAGCCTGCAGATAAGGAATGCTGACTGTATTGTGATTTCTTTTATATGGAGTATCCAAAATATGTAAATCCATAGAGACAGAATGCAAATTGGTGGCTGCCAGATACTTGGGGAGGTGGGAAAAGGAGAAAGAATGGGAGTGACTGTGTAATAGGTACGGGGTCTCCTTCTGGGATAGTAAGAGTGTTTTAGAAATAGATAGATGTGGTGGATGCACAACACTGAAAATGCACCGAGTGTCACTGAATTGTTTACTTCTTTAAAAAAAACTATTTACTTTGCTTAATAAAACTACACAAACAAAACAAATATGTACGTGCACAGATATACGTGGGAACAAAGTCTGGGAGGATGACACTGAAATATGAGTGTTTTTCTCTGGGTGGTGATATCACAGCACAATTACTGTCCAGATACTCAGACTTTTTCAAGTCAAATTGGAAGAGAAGTAAGATGCCAGTCATTTGGTCTCTTTCCCTAAACAGAAACTGAAGCTCAGACACAAGTATATGCATCAATAGAAATCTTCCAGGGATAAAACCACATTTCTACCCATTTTTGTTTTATTGAGACAGAGCCTTACCTAAGGGCATTTTAAGCACGTGACAAAGCCTGTCTACACACAACCTCTTCGCCACGACTTCTTTTGGACAGAACCCTCCTCACTGCACGGCCGCCTGCCAGCATCATCCCCCAACTTGGAAGGTAAGGAAACACTTTCTTAAGGATTTCAGCAGCCAATTTGAAAACACATTTCCTTGGGACTTTTAAACACGATTTTTGAACACTGTCAACAATTCTAGGGCAGCTGACCAAAAATTGAGTGCTTTAATACACCAGGACACCAAGTAAGAGACAGGAGAGAGGGCAGCTTTCAACTCACACATGGGCCCAATCCTGTCTCCAATGCTTACCAACCGAATGACCGTAAGAAAGTGATTTAGCCTCTCTGAGCTTCAGTACCTGTTTTGATTTTATGAGAACTGAGCAAGGAAATATACGTAAAACAGCTGGAATGGTATGTGGCACATGACTGCCATATTCCTCAGCTAACAGGCCTAATGAAAACAGTGCTGCCAGAAGTCACTCACATGGACCAACTCTTCATTGTCTCTCGCAGAGTAAATAGCAAACCTTCTCTCCAGCGTCGTCTGCAGGCCATCCTGCTCATTGGTTGAAAGGTCTGCATTAACTGTAAATGTTCCAATGAACCTGGAGGGAAATCAGGCATTCCTTTGCATCAGAGGTCAGGGCAAAGAGGAACTCTGTTCTTCTACAGCCAAAACACAGAGCGGGGTGTCTTGGGAGCCCCGCTTGCCGGTGCTCCTCTTCCCAGCCTGTCTGGCCAACTCCTGAAGACCCAACTCAGGCCCTCCCCCTGGGGAGCCTTCCCAGCCCCTCAAGGAGGGTCTGTAGAACTGACCTGCACCCAGCCTCTGAGACACAAATCCTACACTACGCTCTGCAGGACAGGCCGGAGGGCCCTACCATTTCGCCAGGTTTGACAGGTAGCTGACGTCCACGTCTTGAGGTGGCACTTTGGTAAAGCGAGTTGGGACGATGGAGAGGCCGATAGCACGCAGATCTGGCTGGCTGCAGATGCTATTTCGATAGAAGCCATTTGCCAGCAGACACAGAAGGTGAACCTGGGGAGAGGGAAAAGGGAAGGCTGAAAACCAGTGGGATTTTTGCTGCCAAATTCAAAGACGTTTTGCGGACAGGAAATATTTGTTGTCATTTCTACATACAAGAAAGTAAAAATACTAACACTGCCATTTCCCAAGACTCTGTCTTTCATCCCCTCATCTCTCCGCCCTGGCTCTGTGCTCTTTGCACCTCTCAGCTTCTGCAGCTGCTGCAGGCGGTGCCCCTTCCACCCTCCCCATCACTACACTCTCACTAGCTGCCTGCTGCCTGTCAGAGGAAAACCAAAGTCTGCCCTTGCCTCACTCTCCGTGGGCCTCCAGCGCATGCGGCCTCCTAGATGCAGGCCCCCTGGCTGTCCCACCAGGCCGGCCACCACTCGGCCTTTCGGCGTCTCCCTGTGCCATCCTTCCTCCTGACCCGCCCCATCCTCTCTCCTAAATGAGGCCTTCCTCGGCTACTGAGGCCCACACTGATCTCTTTCCTTGTTCTATGTCTCGAGTCTCCCTGTTTTGATGTCCTTCCTGTTCCGTGTGTGAGATCAGAAACTCCTGAATGGTAGGAAACAAGCTTTATACAAGTCTCTCTCCCCACAATGCCAAGCACCTTGCTAGGGCCACGGTGTGTGTTCAGTAAGTACCAGCTGAAGCCAGAAGCCACAGCAACTTTAGCTGAGATCAGAACCAATGTCATTAAACAGCTGAGAGAAGGGATGGGAGAGTGCCTGGTATTAGCCCCTGCTGCCCGCCCGGCGCTGAGCTACGTGCTTTACACGTGCTGTCTGCTTACTCCTCACGCCCATCCTCCCAGGCAGACACTGTTATCACCCCCACTTCAGGAGAGAGTCTGAAACTCAGCAGGTCACACAGTGAGTGGAAGCCCAGAGGCAGGGCTGACGGAAAGCCCAGTTCCCCCGCGTACCACCCTCCTCCTTCCCTGCCGTACCTTGTGTGTGTCCTCACGGACTTCCTTATTGAAACGTTTCACCATCCTCCGAAGATGTGTCTCAAGCTCCGTTTTTATCTTTTCACTGCAATGCACATTGAAAAATCCGAGAATGAAGGGGGGAGCCCGACCCCACTCTCCCGTCAACGCCTCTCAGCTGCGATGACTCAGGCTGTGCTACTCAGCAGACCTGCGGGCTGGCTGTTCCTGCTTCTCCTCACCCGCGAGCCCTGGCCCAGGACATTCCCTCCCCTTGGCCTGCACCCGTCCTGCCTCCCAAGCACGCTCCAGGGCCCGTCCTCCAGGACGTCCCCTCTGACCGTCCCACCCCCGGGACTGACCGGCTCCTCGGCACGCACTGCCTTTACGTCAAGTTAGCACATGCTCATTTGTGTGATGCTATTCTGCTGTACAATCTCTCTCATGTCTGTGTCCCAAGCATCTTGAAGAAAACCTGAGGCTTCTTGACTGCTATTGTCTCCCTCCTTCCCGCCTAATAACGTGCCCATCACATGGGGGACTCCGGAACCAATTAACCACCGGGAGACGCACTCCATATGGCCGGGCCGCCAGGGGATGCAGAGGGCCTGGGGACCCTGGAGAGAAGTGGGGACCCCAACCACGGTGGGCACCGCCGCAGGCCCTGCAGTGACGTGGGGAGACGAGCAGCAAGGCCGAGCCAGCCGGAGGGATGCAGATCGTGGCGCATCCACTCCCAGCTGAAATGTTACTAACCCTCTCTGAGTCTCCGGCTCCTCCTTCGCACACTGCGCTAGAGATGGAGTAAGATAACGGGCAGCCTGCAGAGCCCTTGGCGCACCTCCTGCCCTAGCCCGGACACAAAGGCGTCTCCTTCAGGTCCTAAAGGTGAGCCCAGGGCTCTCTCACCTAACGCTCCCAACAACTCTGACACTCAGCCCGGGTCTCCTATGTGTTTTTCATTGAGGAGCAGCTGCCGGTGATGATACGTGACAGAAATCTAGAAGCAAGTGCTTAATCGTACCTTCTTTCTCTTGCCTTCAACTGCTCCGGTGTTTCAATTTCTATCTCCACGGGCTTCATGGGCAGAGCAGATGTAGACAAGGCTGAGCTTTCCCCCACGTCACCCGGCATGGGCTCACTAACTTCTATAAACAGTCATTTTTAAAATCAATAATGATAGTTATCGTTATAATAGGTACTGTACCAAACAAAATCGAGGTTCTGCTGGGATGGAGCAAGTGAGGAATGGGTGTGAGGTAGGAAACTGTAGAGACCGTGCTTTGAGTTCCTAGGAAATGCCAGGCCCCGTGCTCTTACAATCTAATTGTCTCATTAACCTGCACAAGAACCCAGAGAAACAGCCCTCAGAGGAAGAACCTTAGGCACAGAGATAGTGAGGTGAATTAGATACAGACCCCTGGTACCATGGAGCTAATGCTCATGTGTGTGTGTTTTAGTAGAGACTTAGGGAACAATTTCCTGTTCTCTGTATCACTATGGTAACGCTCACAAAAATTTGCTTTGTAGAGAGGCACGACTTCCCGATTCAACTGTAAACTTCTACTGAATACATGGCAAGGCATGCATCTTCATCTCTTTCTCCGCTACACTGTTTATGAACACCAGCTGAAATAAATTAAATTTGCTGACTGTGAACTTCATTAGCAAGGTTCCTTTCAAAGCAGCTCTGGGCCTAGAAGCAATGACACCCCCCTGGCAATGACAACACCCAGTGCCAAGACCTTGGTTTCTATGTACCAGTTCCTACTAAAATGAACCAGGGCTTCTTAGAGAGAAAAAAGGCCAATTCCAGGTCTGCAGCAAGGAGAGTACAGAGAGATCCTGGAACATCTTATTGTGCCAAAGAACAAAAACATTCTCAGAAACTAATGAAGCCATGTCAAAAGGGCTCTGTAGGGTAGCTAGCTTAAAGGGGCTCCTGCTCGCCAAATGTGGGACAATCCAAAGATCAAAAAGTGTAATGATGATAACTGATAACATATTTGAATTTTTAAGTCCATAGTGATACCCAAAATAAATAAATACAATTCTTAAAAGGCAGAGCTCTTCTTTACAGATCAAAGTCAGCTAATAAATATACATGAGATGACAGAATCAAAATATTGCCACTTTGCAATGCTCAATATAATAATCTTTGATTCAGTCAAGATCATTGACGCTTGCTAAAACCATTAAATAGAAAGTGACTGGGGAACAGGATATTCACACAGAATCAGAGTCCCACTAGAGATGGTAAATTACAAAAGGAAAATGTACCTTTACATTGGCACAATCAGGCAGTACCACAGACATGGTCAAACTTAGCATCAGTAGCGGAACAACCTGACATTAGATGCCTCTTAATGGATGCACTGTGAAGTACAAAGCTCTGAAGTGTTCCTGCCAAAAAATGTTTAATCTAAATATAACTAAGTCTTTGGACTCACCTTTCAGTTTATAAGAAATCCAGGGGGCATTCAAACAAGTTTACCACCAACACAAACCAGAATATGAGACATTCTACAAAACAAGAGGCCAGGACTCCGCCAAAACAAAACAAAACAAAACAAAACAAAAAAACCCCAGTGCTATGAAAAGCAAAAAAAAAAAAAAAAAGAAAGGAAAAAACAGTTAAAAAGGATAGTTTTGTAACAATTAGGGGCTTAATTTAGGTGTGATAATGGTGTTTCATCATGCAGGAGAATGTCTTACTCTTAGGAGATGCATGCTGAAGCATTTACAAGTGAAGAGTCAGGATGTCTTCAACTTACTATCACGTGGTTCCACAATGCAGATTTACAGAAGGAAAGATGCTGGTACATTCAAACGGCACAACGGTGAAGTTAGTGAGTCTAGGTGAACAGTGTATGGACTACATGTTCAATTTTTTTTGTAGGTTTGAACATTTTCAAAAAAAAAGCTGGGAAAGAAAAATCACGCTAGGGATGGTGACATTAGGGGCTATGTATTGTGAGTATGTGATGCACCAGGCCCATCACACTTTCCCACAACAACCCTGGAGCCTAGACTGTGCCCAGCTCACAGTAAGTGTTCGATGTTTACCAACTGTCACCAGTGGAAAAACTCAGCTCGGACAGCTAGAGTTACTCACTCACCCAGCTGCACAAGTGGCAAAGCTGGCCTCTGAGCCAGGTATGAGCACCTGCAAAGCCCGGGCTCTCTTTATGAGATGATGCGGCTTCTCTATCTCATGATCCCCTCCATGGAGCACCGCCAGAGGAAGAGAACACACAACGTTCTTTGCTAACCTGGTCATGAATTTTTCCTTACATCAAAAGCAAGTCCCCTACTGCAACTTTATCTTTGTCTTTATTAGTTTCAAAAGAAAAGGACAGGATTGCAGTGACATGACTCCAAACAGAATGAAACAGAAAAACAGGATCAAACAGTTCTGAGAACAGAGGAAGACACTTTACCTTCTACCTCTTCCCAGTCCTCCTCACTCTCTTCCTCGTCGTCCCCTTCACCCCCACCTTTGTCCACAGCAGCCTCTTTCTCTGGACGGTGCACCTTCTTGCGGGCACTCGGGAACTCCCTGTGTAGAGATCACAGGAAGGAAGATGAAGAAAGCTCAGACATCCTAGGGCTATGTTTAAACTAAACTCAACTTTAAGGACTCCTTCTATTTACTGAGAAACTGTTGCAATTAGTTGATGATTTGTGAGCTCTGAGCCTCACTTCCTCCATGAGCCCGGGTCTCAAGTTCCCATCAAGATGTGCTCTGGGGTGCTTCCCTGGTGGCGCAGCGGTTGAGAATCCGCCTGCCCACGCAGGAGACATGGGTTCGAGCCCTGGTCTGGGAAGATCCCACATGCCGCGGAGCAACTAAGCCCGTGTGCCACAACTACTGAGCCTGCGCTCTAGAGCCCACGAGCCACAACTACTGAGCCCTTGTGCCACAACTACTGAAGCCTGTGCGCCTAGAGCCCGTGCTCCGCAACAAGAGAAGCCACTGCAATGAGAAGCTTGTGCACCGCAACGAAGAGTAGCCCCCGCTCGCCTCAACTAGAGAAAGCCCGCGCGCAGCAATAAAGACCCAACACAGCCAAAAATAAATAAATAAATAAATTTATAAAAAAAAAAAAAAAAAAAAGATGTGCTCTGATCATGGGTCTCACACTAGATGTGCTGTCAAAACAGGAGGAACATGATGAACCTACAACCTAGAGCTGTGTGAAGGGGAACAGCTGTGTCTGTAAATCATACGGGGAAAGTTAGAAAAAACCACAAAAATAATGTGAGTCCCAAAAGTAAAAGCTGTGATGTCTGTGTGCACACATGTGCAGCCAGACGCCAGAAAGAAGAGGAGAGAATTCACATTTGCGGATCCTACCATGACCCAGCTCAGAAGATTCTTTCCCCACCTCTGGGAAATAAGATGAAAGGAGACTGAGGTTGGTAGAATTTTAACTTCTAAGTAAGTGGGGATGTGACTGAACACAGGTGTGTCATAAGGCACACGGACAGCTGGAAGGGTAGGGAGAGAACTACGTAGATACGGAGCTGGCTAAATACTGGCTCAAGAGTCAACGGTTGCTAATATGTAATAAAATTCTGCAAATTCACACGTAAAATATGTTCAGGGAATTGAGTTACTTACAGCTTTTGTAAGACTGGACACATGGTATCCAGTGAGAACAGGACCCAAGATTTTACCACAGACATTTAAAATAACAAGCCTCAGACTTCAGCTGTAAAAAGATAAACACTCCCTTTTTAGCCTGCCACTTCCTCTCAACACCACAGCAACAAAAACGCCCCCTTTGAGTAAAAGTGGCAGAAACGGCAACTCTTAACTGAGAGGGAAAGGGGGACCAGAGCTTCCCCTGGCAGCATCCTGGTCTGTTTGTGAATTTCTCTGGAAGGAATTCAACAAGTGGGGAGAGGCAACTGGGAAGCAGTAAGCTCGGAGGCATTCGCAGGAAAAGTCTTAGGGCAAAGAAGAGACGGACGATGGTGGAAAATCCACGTGCTTCCTCGTGCTCCCTCCTACAGCTGCCCCATCCTGGACTGCTTTCTGAGCCAGGACTGGAGGTTGCTGGAAAAGCTGACGCTGAGAGTGAGGGTTTACTTTTGAAACAAAGAAGAAACTCCTGCCTCTCTGTTTGTCCTCTTCCTCCCCCCTCCCCAATTTCCCTAGGAGGCAGATGATCAAGTGTTGATCGTTCACCACACATTAATATGTTCATTCACTGTCAAAGGCCCTGCCCTAGACGCCACGGGGCATACAAAAATGAACCAGTGTGGGTCCAGCCGTCTCAGAGCACACAGTGGTATATGGCACGGACACAAGTAAGTGTAACACAAGGCAGATAAGTTACACTCTTAAGAGATGCAGCAAGAAGTCCGAGGAGGAAAAGGGGGAGGAACCAATTAAGACTGTGGAGCGGATGACTTCTGCTCTGCATCTTGAAGGTGGAAGAAAGTGTTCCAGGCAGAAGGAAAAGCATGAGCACATCTCGAGTGAAGGAGGGAAGTCCAGCTGGGCAGGAGCGGAGCGTACGCGAGGAGAGCAGGACGGGACACGGCCAGAACGTCAGGGAAATGCCTCGTGTATGAAATGTCTTTGTGTGGTATAAGTAGCACTGGACCAGGAGTCAGAAGACCTAGCTCTCATCCTGGTTTTGGCCACCATCTAGCTGTGTAACCACGAATAAAGCACTTTCTGCAAGCTGTTGTCCTCATCTGAAAAGTTTGGGAGGTAAACTATATAATTGCCAAGACTCTTTCCAGCTCTTACTAGTGGTCTGAGCTCTACCTAGAAGAGTTTAAAGATCCCACCTTTTCCACGGATCCCAGTGACAAGCAAAAAGAGCAGGTTTTCTTAGGCACACTTCCCTGATGTGAACAAGCAAGACCTGGTCAAGAGGTTTTCAGCCATCTCACCTGAAATCTTCCCCATCACTGAGGGCTTCATCCTTAATAACCTGAGGGTTTTCGGATTTAACAGTCACTTTGGCCGCTTTCTTTCTTGCTGGACCATCTGCTGGGCCCCCAGAATCACCGTAGCCCCTCTTCCTCTTTCCTCGTGAAACTTTTGAGAGAAGGCTCTTCTTTAGAGGTTTCTCATCTTCAAAGACATCTAGATGACCACACAGAACATGATAAGGGACAACAGGAAAGGTGGAGACACTGTAGCTTCATGGGCAGGGTCATGAGAAGTCCTCTTTGGTAACCTCCCTCTAAACCTCCGTCACCATCCCATGTTTGGTCAGCAACCAGCTTTCAGCCTCTTCCCACCTCCAGCTGGTCTACACTCTACACTCTTCCTTTATCAGCACTGTATTCTACTCCTCCTAAGACTATAGACACACCACCACATGACTCATACAACCTGAACTGCAAACCTTAAATTTCAGCTAATATCCAGCAAGGAAAAGGCATCAATCCATTAATTAACACCTTGCTTATTTACTACCTGCCAAGACTAATTATTTATTTTAGGGATAATCCACTCCTATTAAGTGCAATGTTTCAAGTTCATAAACATGTCCGAGTTTCCAGTTTTACCACAACCGATTTCTCCTAATCTAAGTTTCTGTCATCTTTCAAACCCAAACACTACTCAAAACACATACATTATGAAATCTTTCCAATCTTACCTCAATGCCACTCTCAGCAAACTTAGGGTTGGAATGAGTTAGCAGTAACTCAAAAATAACTTTATTTTCTCAAAATAATTATTGTTTCCTTTTTTTGTTAAAGGGAAATATATAAAATGCATAAACTGTTGGTTTTAGTTCAACTAAGGTATCTAAAAGCATGGTCTCCTTATTAACATATATTACTATTATATATATTTATAATATGTATTAATATGACAGGGAAATATTTTTCTATTCTATTATAAATATATTCATGCAAATTATCTTGAATCTGAAATAAGTCATCTTCTTTTGCTGCTGCACAACTCTGCTTCAATTAACTGTGGAAAACAAAAATACCCTAGCCTTTATTGAGGTTCCAAAAGGAGCTGCAATATTAACCTAAAATATCAAATTAATTCATTCCTTTCCTCTATGGTTTGTCCTGCTGACTCTCTGGATAGGTATTTATATTCCCCAAGAATACAGTTTTGCATGGCGGAAAAAGACTCTCCCTTTTGATCTAAATAAAATCATAATTTTAATAAATTTCACCTTATAACAGCATTTGTTTTAATGCTGGTTAAAATCACTGATTCAGTTCTGTTTCTTTAAAATATTTTATAAAAGAAGAAATTTATGCATTCCCAGGTTTTAAACACTTTAATGGAAACAAAATATTTCAAAATTAGTTATTTATAATCTGGAAACAGATTTCTTATTTCAAGGCCAGAATTTGTTTAAAAGTTTATTTATGACTTGACAGTTTGGTAGGGCACCCTTAAAATCAGGATTTCTAGATCTTACAGTGGTTTTTAGCCCTCTGTTAGTAAGCAAAGATGCTAAATACTTCACTTTACTAATCTAAAGATGCAGGTGGGAGGTTGCTCCAGAAGCACTATTTCTTCCTCACCAAAACTACTTGGTTGGTTAAAAGGCAAAGCTGTGTATTTTTGTACTTTGAAGAGAGAGGTCGAGGAGTTAAAAGTGAGAACAAGGGAAACAAACTGTGAGTCAAAAAAATGTTCATAGTATCATTATTCATAATATCCAAAATTTTTAAAATCTGAATGTCTATCCATTAGATAAGCATCAATTATGGTACAGTCACACAATGATATATAATTCAGTCATCTTCTAAGGCAAAGAAAAATGATATATGATAAAATGCTAAGAATGCAAAATTGTTTTAATAGTATACTTTCTACTACACACACAAAAAAACACAGACCAGAAGGAAATACACTATTATTTAGTGGTGGCTGTTTCTGGATGGTAGACATACAGATGACATTTTTTTCTTTATTCTTTGCTGTTTTTTTTTTGTTTTTGGTGCCACAGTATCAAGAGGCTATTATCCACGCAAATGGAAACAAAAAGATAGCTGGGGTAGCAAGACTTGTATCAGACAAGATAGACTATAAAACAAAGTCTATAATAAAAGACAAAGGACATTATATAATGATAAAGAGGTCAATACAAGAAGATATCATTCATAAACATATATGAACCTAACATAGGAGCACCTGAATATATACAGCAAATATTAACAGAAATAAAGGGAGAAATTGACAGCAGTACAATAGTGGGGGACCTTAACACCCCCACTTACATCAACGGACAGATCATTCAGACAGAAAATCAATAAGGAAACAGTGACCCTGCGACTTCCTTGGTAGCACAGTGGTTAAGAATCTGCCTGCCAATGCAGGGGACACAGGTTTGAGCCCTGGTCCAGGAAGATCCCACATGCCACGGAGCAATTAAGCCTGTGTGCCACAACTACTGAGCCTGTGCTCTAGAGCCCATGTGCCACAACTACTGAAGCCCGTACACCTAGAGCCCGTGCTCCGCAACAAGAGAAGCCACTGCAATGAGAAGCCCACACTGCAATGAAGAGTAGCTCCCGCTTGCCGCAACTAGAGAAAGCCTGCGCACAGCAACGAAGACTCAACACAGCCATAAATAAATAAATAAATAAATGGAGGAAAAAAAGGAAACAGTGACCTTAAATGACACATTAGACCAGATGGACTTAATAGATATCTGCAGGACATTCTGTCCAAAAACAGCAGAATACACATTCTTTCCAAGTGCACGTGGAACATTCTCCAGGATAGATCACATGCCAGTGCCAAAACAAGTCCCCCAAAATTCACGAAGACTGAAAATGTATCAAGCATCTTTTCCAATGACAACAGTATGAAACTAGAAATCAGTTACAGGAAGAAAAAAGAAAAAAAGACAAACACATGGAGACTAAACAAGATGCTACTAAAAAACAAAAACAAAAAAACCAATGGATGAATCATGAAATCAAAGAGGAAATTGGAAAATACCTTAAGACAGTGAAAATAAAAACACAATTTTACAAAATCTACAGGATGCAGCAAAAGCAGTTCTAAGAGGGAAGCTTACAGCAATACAGGCCCACCTCAAGAAACAGGAAAAATCTCAAACAACCTAACCTACCATCTAAAGGAATTAGAAATATTACTCAGCCATAGAAAGAATGCAATTTTGCCATTTGCAACAACATGGAGGGTATTATATTTGGTGAAATAAGACAGAGAAAGACAAATACTGTGTTTTCCCTTATATGTGGAATCCAAAAAATAAAACAAATGAACAAATATAACAAAACAGAAACAGACTCAGATACAGAGAACAAATTAGTGGCTACCAGTGGAGAAAGGGGTGGGGGAAGAGGCAAGATAGGGGAAGAGGATTAAGAGGTACAAAGGACTAGGTATAAAATCAGTAAGTTAACAAGGATGCAATGCATAGCACAGGGAATATAGCCAATATTTTATAACTTTGTATGGAGTGAAGTCCAATATCAAATATCAGATCACTGTTGTACATCTGAACTAATATTGTAAGTCAACAATAATTTTAAAAAAAAAGAAAAAGAGGTCATTTTCCAGGACTCTCCAAGATCTAGAGCTGTCTACTTCAGTCAGCCCTCCGTATCCCCCTGGTTCTTAATCCATAGATTCAACCACCCTCAGATTGAACTTTGGTTGAATCTGCAGATGTGGAACCGGAGGATACGGAGGGCTGACTGTACTACACTGTTACGTAAAGGATTTGAGCATCCGCACATCTTAGTATACACGGAGGTTGTGAAACCAATTCTCTGCAGATACCAAGGGACAACTGTCTAACCAGCCTCCTTGACCCTAACCAAGTTATTTCAGCAGGGCATGAATTAACCACTGGGGCTTGCTTGGCCAGCCACTGATTTACTAACAAAAACACCTGCTTAGAACTGCCAGCAGCACCTCATAGCACTAAGAATAAAATACAACCTCCTTAGTTTGGTCTCCAACCTAAGGGTCCTACTCATGTCTCTCACCTCAATTCCAAAACATTCCCTCCTATGGGTCTTTAAACTTACTGATTCCTCTGCCCAGAGCTCTCTTCCCCCACAACGTCTTACAAAAGGCTCCTTCATTACAGTCAGTAATTGGCTCAAAGTGCCACGTCTTCACACAGGCCTTCCTTGACCACTGATTCTGACAGCCGCTTCTTCCCTGTCCCCATGTCAGCTTTATTACAGCAACCTGTTCTACCTTCTTCATTGGTCTTATCACCATGTGAATTTATTTTTTAACTTACTTGTCCTACCTACCCTTCCCCAAAGATTACAGGCATCATGAGAGCAGGAACCTTGCCTATCCTGTTCACTGCTATAATTCCAGTGCCTAGAACAGGGCCTGAAAATAGCAAGTGCTCAGTAAGTCTCTGTTGAAGGAGTTAATGAGCTACATCGATGAAGGATTTAACATTGAGATTAAATATGGAGAAATCAGAGGTGCCCTAATGGAAACAAAGATATAATGTGGAAGACTATTTTCTTTGTCCCCAGCTGTTGAAAGCAGCCAAGTGTCATCTTCATGTGCATGCACCGAGGTGCTGGTAAAACTCACACTATGGTGCTGTTAGACAGTACGCTGGAGAGTCAACAAATCAGTGTCACCTGCGGCCAAAACCACAACCAAATTGCTCCTCTACCCAACCACATCAAAGCTGATAACTCTTCCCGGAAGCTACCTTGGAAACTTACTGCAGCTCCACTGGCTCGCAGAGCGTGAGTGAAGCTTAAGTGCGTCCTTGCCTACGTGCAGGCTGAATTGATATGAGCTAGCCCATCTGATTACCTCACCGGGACCATGCCAGGAGCCTTACAGGATGAAAATTCACAGCCATCCAGCAGGTTAGAATTAAGTTTCACAGACGAGGTCCAGAGAGGCTAAATTATTTGCACCAAGTCATTTACCCAAGCACGTGTAACTACTAAACGTTGGAGCTATACCAACCTGGTGCCAAGGTGAAGTGTTTAGCTGGGAGGAATGCTACCCGGGCTGGTGGCATTTCCAATACCTTTTGATTTCAAAAAAAAAATTTTAATTGCCACGTATGCAGAACACATTCCCTCTGACTAGAATGACAACCCCTTTCCACAGCCGTTTGCTGAAATATTACCTATTCTTCAAGTCGCAGACCAAACATAACTTCTTCAGAGACCATTTCCCAATCTCTCCTGATTATTCCTTCAGAAGTCAGAAAGCCTTATACCTTCTCCCATGAAATCACACGCTGTATTGGACATTTTTTTGGTAAATGTGAACACTACCCTACTCTAATCTCCAAGAAACCTCTATCTCCCATGTCACCTAGCTCGTGTGCAGCAGACATTAGGTACTCAAAAAATGTTACCGGAATGAGTCAATGAATAAAATGGAACTTGTAGTATTAACTGTGAGGTAAATCACCTTTTAAGTTTAGAAATGGTTACCACTGGACTATTTCCTAATGGATGATGGCCTTAAAATATGTACAGAATCAAAGAATTACTGAATCTATGTCACAGGAGCCCTTGCTGGTGACCTAGGCTAATTGTCTACCCAGTTATATCAGGTACCCCAGAAATCCCTTCTACAGCATGCATTATGCAATTATTTATAATATTTATTGAGCACTTAGTATACGTAGAGAAGGGGGGGAGGACAAAATAGGATACAGCAAAAAAATAAGACATGTTTTCATAAGCTTAAATTCCGGTAAGACAGGTCAAAAAGGAAGCAAATAAATTAACAAGATCATTACAGATGTGACATAGGCTGTCAGAGCCTCTGTGACAAGGGGTACCTGGGAGAGACCACCTTAGGCAGGATACTCGAGGAGTGCCTGGGTTGAGACCTGGAGGAACAGAAGTGAGCCACGGCAAAAGCCACGGAAGAACATTCTAGGGAGAAGGAACATCAAAGGCAAAGGCTCAGGTGAAAAATAACAGCGTATCTGAGGAACCGAAGGGAGGCCAACAAGGAGGGTATCTTGCAAAGAAGACAGTGGTAGTAGACAACAGAAGAAGCAGGAGCCAAAACATGTAGGATCTCGTAGGCCATGGTGAGGAATCTGGATTTTATGCCAAGAGCAATGGGAAGCCACAGAGGATCTGAAGTAGGAGCATGGCAAGATCTGATTTTTTTTTTAAGATCACTTGTGCCGCTGCATGGAGAACTCCTGCCGTGGTGAGGGATGAAAGGAAGTAAGGAGGCCAGTGAAGAGGCAACTGCAGTCGCTCAACTGAAAAGTGAGGGTGGCTTGGGCAGGGGGTGTGGCCACGGAAATAAAGAGAAATGGAGAGATTGAAGATATGGTTCTGAGGTTGAACTAACAGGACTTGCTGAAGGGCTGGAGGTGTGTGTGTAAGGAAGAGGAGGGGTCTGCTTTAACAAGTGAAGGGATCAATTACTCAGAAGGGGAGAAGTGGGGAAGGGGCAGGTTTAAGAGGGGAAAATCAAGAGTTTTGCTTTGCCCAGGGCAAATATAAGAAGCCTATTCGATATGCACGTGAAGAAGTCAGGTGGGATCCGAAGCTGGGGCTCTGAGGTGAGATTTGGCTGAAGGTACTATTCAGATCTGCACACTCCAGCACTCTAAGTCCTGGTCCGTTCGTCTTGTGGGGACACAAAACAACTGCAGTGCCTCTTGCCTATTCACCCTCTGCATCTACCAGGAGGCCGGACTTGATCCTGCGGGTGACGCGGAGCAGGAAGAGGCTGAGCAGGGGAGCTCGCGGTCCGGCCGGGCTCCGCGGAACCGCTCAGGGCGCATCGCTCCCGGCACGGAAGGCAAAGACGCAGCGACGTCGGGGAGGCCCGGGGCAGCCGCATGCCGCCTGCCTCCCGCGGTCACCGGAACGCCGTCTCACTGGCGCAGGTGGGCGCGGGGTTGCCTCGCCCGCACCTGCAGGAGGCCGGCCTCGCCCTCCCCCACCCGGCCTGCCTCCCACCCTCCTCCAGCCTCTCCCCCTAAGCCCGGCTGGACCTCGCTCTCACCCGCCTCCTTCTCCTCGCGCCTGGCTTTGCTCTCGCCCTTGGCAGTCTGGCCGCGTGACTCACGTCCCCGCGGCTCCCTGCCCGCAGCCATCTGGCTGCGCAACTCGCGTCCCTGCGACTCCCTGCCAGCCGTGCGCTTCCGAGCCATCTTTGCCTGGGCAGGACTGGCCTGGCGCTTGACGCACCGCGCCGCCGCGGGACGCTGCCCGCGCGCTGGCTCCGCCCCTAGGCGGGGCGAGGCACGGCCACGCCCCCTCACGGAGACACCAGGTACCCAATTTCCCGCCCCCCCCCAATGTCGGCGCCCCTGATAAAGCTCCGCCCCAGCCCCAAAGGACCAATGCCAACTGCAGGAAGCAAGAATCAGCAAAACCGATTTTTTCTACTTCCGGTGCATTGGGTCGTTGCCTTTCCCGAGACCGGAGGGGGTTCTCGTGCTCTCGCGAGAGGCGGGAAAGAGCGCAGGGTTTGAAAGATGGCGGACGACGTGGACCAGGTGAGTGTCTTCTGAAGAACTCGCTTCGGAGCGGCTTCCCCACGCCCAGGCCTGGCTCTGCCCGACTTTGCCTGTCAGGGTTGCTTTCTCCAAGCTCACGGCAACGTGGTCAATCACGCTGCCTCTTTCTGGGTCTTCACGGCCTTAATCTGCCTCTTGGTTAACCGCGCCTCCTCCCAATTTTGCCTCAGGCCCTGAGATTTTTTTTCTGTTCGAAGTCCGCTGGAAACTAGTTATTCCTCACTGTCGTCACTTCCTTTCTCTTGAGTCTCACCTTTTTCTGTAGGGTGGGAATAATTATCCTTGCCTGCCTCACGGACCTGTCGGGGTTCTGATAGAAAGCCTGATAATACAGTTAAGGAGTTGTTATCGTTACTGAGCGCAGCAGTTGTTGCACAGTCAGCAAACACCTAGTGAGCATCGTCTTTGTGTGGTTGGACACCGTTCTGAGCACCAGGG
Source organism: Balaenoptera acutorostrata (assembly GCF_949987535.1). Lineage (NCBI taxonomy): Eukaryota > Metazoa > Chordata > Mammalia > Artiodactyla > Balaenopteridae > Balaenoptera > Balaenoptera acutorostrata. The sequence continues at coordinate 3,375,891 of NC_080073.1, forward strand.
ACACTGGCATTGACGTACGTGGTCCCTGGCCCCACTTGAAGTTTATATTCGGGGAAGGACGGGTAAAAAGTAAATATAAGTGTGCGCGATATACGGGGCTGTGATGTGGTATGAAGGCAACAAGCAAGGAACTGGTATCCACAATAACTGATGGTCCTGCAGGCTTTCTCACGCGCTCTCCTTTCTTTCCAAAACTGCTCTTCCTCAGATATCTTTGTGGATCAGGTTACAGCTTGTTCAGCTTTCTACTGAAATCTCACCTCCTCAAAGAGGACTTCTCTGGCCACCTGCATCAAACGACACTCTCCCAGTCTGCTTTATTTTTCTTCATAGAATGTTATTGGTTCATATTAAGTATATGCTTCTTTGTATAATGCCTGTATCCCCCAACTGGAATGTGAGTTCCTTAAGAGCAAGAGTTTTGTTCACTGTTCTGTCCTCGGGGTTTAGAACGGTGCTGGAAACACTCAACAGATACTAATTGAGTGAATGAATCGAATGATCAGGGAGTCCCCTTTGAAAAGGCAGTGTTTAAAACTACGAGATGAAAAGGGTGGACAGTGGGTAGTAGGGCTCAGTCACGTATATATCCTTACAGTGTTATGATTACTTATTTATATGCCTCTCCCCACTAGAATGAACTCCTTGAGGGCAGGGACTGACTTCTGTATCATTGTAATCTAGTATTTGGTTAGCTGGTCCTTAACAAACACCTATTGAACTGGGGATGGGGACTAGGTGAGTCAGTATTTTTTCTTCTTCTTTTTTTCCCCTCATCCAGCCCTTTAGGGCTGTAGAGCCTGTAACATTCAGTCATCTTCCTCCACTGGCCTTGTGTACTTACTGAAGCAGCTCTCCTTGAATAATCTTATCAACTCTCCTGGCTTCAAGCATCCCTTCCATATGGACCCCGGTCATCCTAGCCCTGATCTCTTTGAGACTTGTTTCCAACAGTTCTTTAATAGTAATAAAAAGAACCATTTATAAGTACTTTTCTGTTTGCCAGATACTATTTAAAATACATCAACTACTTCAGTTAAATACATTAGCTCTAATCCTCACAAGAATTATGAAGGGAAGATTGTGGCTTCCTCATTTTGTAAACAAGGAAACTGAGAATCAGAGATGGCATGATTTTTTATTCGCAATTCGTAAGTGTCAGAGTCAGGAATTGAACCCACACTGCCTGACTCCAAAGCCAATGCTTTCAACCAGTATTCTATACTGCCTGCTAAATATATTCATCTTGCTGGCCAAATGGCTCCCTGAACTCAACTTGCCGTGTACTGAACTCATAATCCTCCCTCAAACATTCATCTCTGCTTAGCAGTCTGACTAGTATGTGGTAGTCATTAAATGTAAGTTCTTCAAATTACTAAATGATATTTGAGATAAAGCTGAAGTCCCTGAGAGAGTGACTCCCTACACACTGAAATGGGGTCAGACAGTTTGGATTTTGAGGGAACAGAGTGCCGTCATGATTACTTTGTCATATAACTCCTTTCTGTGTATGTGTGTTTCAGCCCTCATTTATCTAGCACTTACTCTGTGTCAGGCACTGTTCTGTGCCTTCAAATATGTCATTTAAGCCTCACAACAGCAGTGTTAGGTAGGCACTTTCGTTATACACATTTTGCAGATTAGGAGACTGAGGCATAGAGGGGTTAAGTAATTTGCCCACAGTCATGCAGGGCACCGATGGTTCAGACACTTCACTCTCTAGTACTGTATTACTAAGCCTGTTTCTTTTATCAGCAACAAACTACCAACACTGTAGAAGAGCCTCTGGATCTCATCAGACTCAGTCTGGATGAACGAATCTATGTGAAAATGAGAAACGACAGAGAGCTTCGAGGCAGGTTACATGTGAGTAAATTTACTAAATCACCTTGAAATCAGATTATTTCCTTACCATTGCTCCCTCCTCCCACCCCTTTGAAATGTAAAAACTGTCCACTCTGGAAGAGTGTTTGAATGTAGACAAGGAGGAGGTGGAAAGTCACCCATATTTCCAAAAGCCAAATGCAACTGTATTTTATTCATATTGTTAACATCTATTTCTCTTTACGGAAATGCTGTGTTTATTAAAGAATATTTTCATTTCTTTCATTTTTTCCTGTGTTTATTTGTAAATAACATTTATTTGTCCTCCATTCTCATTTAAGTGTTCTTTAAATTACTGACATATATATAAATTTGTGTTTTGTTGTGAAAAATTTTAGACAGCACAGACATACATAGAGTAAAAGGGGAAATGCCATTTCTTCTTTTGAGTCTATAGTCTTTCAGGTCTTTTCTGTATATTTACACATATATACAAGAATGGTGTGTCTGTATGTATATATTTGCACTATATACACCACCTCTAAAAAAAAATAAATGGGATCTTGCTATACATTTTGGGGACACCTTTCTTTTTCACTTAATTATTCTTGGAAATTATTGATCCTGAGTGCATATAAATCTCCTTTATTTTTTTAAATGATTATGTAGAATTCTGTATATGGTAGCAGTGATATTAAGATTGTTTTCCATTTCTTACTACTATAAGCATTTTTATACATCGACCTCTGTGTATATCTGTAAATATTTCTATAGGATTGGTCCCTTGAGGTGGTCCCATTTATTCATAAAGAGAGTATACTAAAGGTTTTGCCTCTTCTTGATAACTCGTTACTTTCCTGAGTAAGTTGTTTTTATTACTACCATTCTACCCTAAAGTGATTAAAAATAGCTACTTTTTATTGAGCATTAATTATATGCCAGGTACTGTTACTCTAAGTGTTTTGCATGTAATATCTTATTTAATGTCTATAACAACTCTATGAGGGTAGATACTCATTATCCCGTTTTACGTTTGAAGAAGCTCAGGCTCAGAAAGATGAAGTTACTTTGCTTAAGGTGACACAGCCAGTAAAAAGAGGGCCAGACTAGGAACCTAGGCAGTCTGACTTCAGCCCCCTCTTAAGTACTATGATTCTACCTAACATGAAACCTAAAGGTAAAGAACCTCCTGTGCTTGGAAAGGAAGTGGGGACCCAGTAGTCTTAAATTACAGAAAGGAAGAGGAACCCCCGGGTAATGGAATAGTGGCAACTTTGCAGAGAAAAATAGAATTGAACTTAATCACATGGGCCAGTGGCAAGTAGACAAACACCCCAGGACAGACGTGTTGCCTTAACCCTTGGAGGCTTCTTCAGTTCCCTGCGTACACTCAATTGTCTCTGTACTGAATGACCACCAACCTTTTGTTTTCTGGCCCTCATCTGTAGATCTTTGCCCCCGTTTGTTGCTTTGCCTAGCAGTTCCCCGTGTTGCTAATTGGCTATCTTTATTTTGATGTGAGCTGGTGAACCATTTAACACTTGGCTAGAAGTAAGCATAAGTGGGTTCTAAACAAGCCACTCCCTCCCTCCCACCCCCTGGAGCTTCATCTTTTAGTAAAATGCATGAGCCTTAGAGCTTGGATTGAGGACATCCCTGAATATCTGAGTTGCAATATTTGTTGATCGAGCTCACAGGTGCCGAAAAGCTAGTTCTGGTGAGGCTATAATGTGCAGGGTGTTGCTCTACTTACTTTACTTTGTGGTGTTTAGTTTAGGACAGGGCGTGTTGAGTGACAGGGTCTTGTGCTTTTAGGAGACTGCATTGCCATCATCTTAGCAGTTAAAGAATTTTATTTCCTTTACTGTATCTTTCTTGTCACGCTATTACAGATGGAATTTAAAGAAGTATACTGAAAGGTGTATGAACTGGCTTTTTTTCATAATTAAATATTATAAATATTTATGTGACTGCCTTAGATAACAAATAGGGTGGGCACTTTAATTTCAGGGCTTCCCTGGTGGCGCAGTGGTTGAGAATCTGCCTGCTAATGCAGGGGACACGGGTTCGAGCCCTGGTCTGGGAAGATCCCACATGCCACGGAGCAGCTGGGCCCGTGAGCCACAACTACTGAGCCTGCGCGTCTGGAGCCTGTGCCCCGCAGCGGGAGGGGCCGCGATAGTGAAAGGCCCGCGCACCGCGATGAAGAGCGGTCCCCGCACCGCGATGAGGAGTGGCCCCCACTTGCCGTAACCAGAGAAAGCCCTCGCACGAACCGAAGACCCAACACAGCCAAAAATAAATAAATAAATAAATAAATAAAGGGAAAATAATTTGGAAAAAAAAAATAATAATAATTTCAAATTATTTTGAGTAATTCATTTTTGACCATAACAGTTTTATATTTGTATCAGGTCAATTAAGTCATCATTGGAGATGATTGGCAGAGAAACAGTATATTAGCACAGCAGGATTATTTTTTATTTGAATGTAAAAGTTTGTGGTGTAAGTATTATGTGTTACTGGTAATTGAGTGATTTGCATATTATAAGCCATGTTTATTATTTCCTAATTTGCGTATTACATTTCTTGGTCCCTCACCTTCCCACTTCAGGCTTATGATCAGCATTTAAATATGATATTGGGAGATGTGGAAGAAACTGTGACAACTATAGAAATTGATGAAGAAACATATGAAGAGATATATAAAGTAAGTCATGCAGTTCCATTCATCACTTTTAAAATGTCAGTTTTTCTCAGAATCCAACAGTTATTTATGGAAAACCTGTCGTGTTTTGATACCTATTCATGGACTCAGTAGAGTGTAGCAATTAAAAAAACCAAAGGCATTGGGGTTGGACAGACCTGGTGTCCAGTGCTGGCTTGGCCACTTCCTATCTGGGGTACGTTGGGCAAGGGAAGTACCTTTGCAGATGTAACTTCCTCAATGGTAAGCAGGAATACAGTCACTTCTGTCGTAGGGTTGCCAAGATTCGTTGAGATATGGCTGTGTAAGATGCCTCTGTGTGCTGGCGTATAACAGTAATACTGGACAGTGTTTTGTTTGATGTGGACTTATGTATCAGTACTTACTAGAAACTAAAACTGAGAAATTTTTAAAATATTTAACTCATTAAAAATAATAAATCTATTACATTTTGACATAAGTAACATTTTTATGAATAATAGCTATATTTTCTAAAACAAAATATTCAGTGAGAAGTGTCTTTGTTTTATGTTTTGCAAATGCTTGGCTTAATAGACAACAGCTAGTTACTCACATCTCTGTTTCTGCATTTAATCTGTTGCGCTATATTGTGAATATCACACAGATAGGTAGTTGGAAAGGGAGGAGTATTTCTTGTGGATACTTGCCTTTGATACTACACCCAAACTCAGCAAGCGGTAGTTTCTTAAAGGTTAGTTGTAGTGTAGAATCTGAAACTATATCAGTGAACTTTTCATACTCTTGTTATATGCAAATTCATTGGTTTACCTTGCGCTTGGAATGGATTTTTTATACATGCATGATTTTGTAACATCAAACTCTGGTCGTTTGGAAAATATTGGTTCACTGAATTATGCAGATCTTCCAGATATTGGCACATTTTGTTGTTCAGTCTTTTAAGTATTGAGAAGCCACTCTGGCCCTCAGGACCGCCTGGATTCACATCTTGACTCCCTTGCTTACCAGCTATATAATTATACCAACTTGTCTGTGACTGAGTTTCTGTATCTGTAAAATGGGGATGGTAATACGACTCACTTCATACAGCTATTGAGGATTCATTGAGAGATTCCGTGAAAAGCCTTCAGGTGGCGACAGGCACGTAGTAAGTGTTCAGATGTCAGCCTTTGTTGGTTTTTGTGGTTCTGCTTTATCCCGGCCTTCCTCCTCTTTTCAGCCACTCCCAACTCCGTGGCTAGTTTTCTTTCTCCCTCTGAACGTGGGATTTTTTTTTAATCTGCTTTTTTTTTTTTCCCCTCAGATGTCATTTACTAATTACTGTTTGTTATAAGCCATCAATCTGTAATAATAGTACAGCATGAAAGCTTGAGCTCTGGCTTAACAGATCTCGGTTCAAATCCTGGCTGCTGATGATTAGTTATGTGACCTTGGGCAAGTTCTAGAAATTTTTTAAGCCTCAGGGACCTCCTCTGTAAAATGCCAATACAATAATTGTGCCTTCCTCCCAGGATTATCACAGGTTGCACTGAATTTGGTGCTTGTAAAGCTGGCGGCAAGTGGTGATTGGTGGCCATTATGATTATGGATAAATCTGTGCCTCCAGCTTTTTTCTTTTCTGAGCTTCACTCTCTCATTTCCAATATTCTTATTGAAAATATATCCACGTTGGGTGTTATCTCAAACTCGGTATATATAAAACTAAACATCTGGTGTTCTTCACCTTCAAAATGAGGTCATTCTCAATTCCCTGTTTCTGTTCATGATTTTCTCAGTTATTTGGACCTTATATCTCAGAATTTTATATAACAAGTCAGCCAAAAACTTAGTGGCTTAAAAGTACACACATTTATTAGCTCACAGTTTGTGTGGGTCAGGTGTCCAGGCTTAGCTGGGTCCTCTGCTTCAGGGTTTCTCACAAGGCTGCACAAGGGCTGGGGTCTCATCTGAAGGCTAAAGTGGGGAAGGTTCTGCCTCTAAGCTCACTTCGTGGTTGTTGAGAGGATTCATTTCCTCGAGGGTTTTGGACTGAGAGTGCCTCAGTTCCTTGCTGCAGGGCCTCTCCCACCGGCAGCTTGCTTTATCAAACCCAGCAAGAGAGCTGGCTAGCAAGGTGGAAGTAACTATCTTATGTAACCTAATCATGATAGTGACATCCCACTAACTTTGTAGTATTCTACTGGTTAGAAGCAAGGCACAAATTTTACCCACACTCAGAAGGAGGGGGTTACACAAGTGGGTGAACACCAGGAGGCAGGGATCCTTGGGGGCGATCATAGAAGCTGCTTACTTGGATCTCCAGAAAACTATAATTGAATTAATAGAGAATCATTTCGGATGAAGTGGTTTCCATATGAAGGTAAGGTTGGAACTTTTTAGTTCAGAAGTATGACTACTGAATGAGGGATTTGAGTAAAATATATCAGTTATTTTGATGAGTGCTGACTCCTTCACTGAACTGGCTATGGTAAGACTAGGTTGCCTTTTGCAACTAGGAGACCAGAAGGCAGTGCTGCTTCCTAGTAGCAGACAACAGACATGATCCTTGTTTCTCTCAGAGTGATTCTCAGAGTGTGTTCCTCAAACCAGGAGTATGGGCAGACCTGGAGTGTGTTGGAAATGCAGGTTCATGGGCCACACCCTGGCCTACTGAGTGAAGATCTCTGGGCATGGAGCCAGGGAACAGCCTGAAAGGTGATCTTATGCACATTGAAACTTGAGAACCACTGCCCTGAGAGTGTATTATCTGGGAAAGAGTTAGATACATTCGTGGATGTGTTATCTGGGAAAGACTTAGATACATTCGTGGATGTATTATCTGGGAAAGAGTTAGATACATTCATGGATGACACATAAGTGTACTTGATTTAGCATACTAAATTTATAGGTACTACTTGAATTTACTGTTGGGGGTTCTCCTTTTATGTTAGTTCCAGTGCCCAAGAAGCTCATAAAACATGGTTCTTAAATTTTAAAAAAGTTCTGAAAACATAGCTATTACCAATATTTTCTGCCTGGCGGAGAGAGAGTTTTCTGTCAGATCTACATGTGGTCAGTTGTGGTACAGATTCCTGTAAGCTAAAAAGGATAAATTAATTGTCATTGCCCCTCCCACCTCCACTGTAGCACAGCAGGGACAGGATATCCGCTGCCATAAAAACTCCCTTTCAGAAAAGGAAAGAACGGGGACGTAGAGCAGTTACTGGTCCTTTGCAGTGATGGATCCCCTGGGGAGGCATGAGTAGTAGAAGAAATCCCTTGGTTAGGTCATGTATGTCCTGTGCGATATTTGGGACATAACTAAAAAAAATTCTTTTTCGTTTATCTATAATTCAAATTTAATTGGGCGACCTGTATTTTTATTTGCTAAATCTGGGGGCTGCAGAACATTCACAGAAACGTCTCACTTATGCTGGAAGACTCAAATTGTCAAAGGCTTTTTTTAGCCAGGCTATGTATTCGTTCTTTGGCTATACCATTTCTTTAAAAACTTATGACTTCATATATTTCTGATCTGTTTACCTCCAATCAATTCTTTGGGCAAGTCACCTCAAAGTCTTTTTCTGTACAGAACTTGTAGACACCTTTATTTCTTTAGTTCCTCACCTCTAATATGTGTAACTTCCTCTCCCACAAATTAATGTTGACTACCTTGGATCATTTGCTAAAGTAAATTTGGGTGGGAAAGGAACACCCTTCATCTGGTCTTCCCCTCAGGGCTGAGTTTGTTTAACTGAGAAGATTTACAGGCTGCTTTGTTCCTCAAAGCTTTTTTTCCTGCTTATTGTCCACAGTTTGGAGTCTAAAAACAGTTGGCTTTTATGACTCATGAATGCTGTTTCTTATAATCTCTGCTTGAAAACCAGCTAGTTGTCACCTAAGCTCATCTCTTCCTTACACTGCCCTGCCCAGTGCATCAGGTTAACAGCAACACTACTAATGTTTGGCTTTTTCCAACCTCTTCCCCAGAACCTATAGGTTTGGGACATCTTTTGGGCTACTTTTGGAGTCACTGCAGGCAACAGTTTTACTTAATGTTTTGCCGAGGCATGAGAAAATTTCAGACCTTCCATATCTGTTTCCTTACAGCCTAAGGCTTGTCCCCTAGGCTAACGCAGAAGGTATCCATTCTGTATATGAGTGCAGTAGCACATAGAAGCAACACATGAGGGCTTAGCACAGTAGGATTTTATTTGTACCCACACAACAGTCTTTAGTGAGGTTTTAGGTCAGTGCAGTAGCTTTCTTCCAGATGCTCAGTCAGGGACCCAGGCTTCCTGGCTCTGCCATCCCCAGGGTTCTCCATAGTCTGAGTCCGTGGCCGGGGGAGAACACAGAGGCGCCTCTGTGGGAGGTTTAGGGGTTGGTCATCACTTCTGTTCACTCTCCATTGGTTGAAACCCAGTCCGTGGCACCATCTGGTTGGCAGGGAGCGTGAGGAACGTGGTCTAGCTGTGTGCCAAGAGGAGGGGCAGAAAGGGCTGGGTGGGTAGCTGACGCCTCTGCCCCAGGTGTGTTCCAGGAAAAGAAACAGTTAGTAGATGGTTCTTTGTGCCACAAAGGTAAGTGATCAGGTTTTTTAAGCAATTTGTTTGTGTTATGATGAATCTATGGTTTTTTGTTTTCAAATTTCTCTCTCGAAAAATAAATACTACTACTACAAATTTGTATAAATGTGTTCTGTGTTTCTTTTTTTTCCTCTTCCAGTCAACAAAACGGAATATTCCAATGCTCTTTGTCCGGGGAGACGGTGTTGTGCTAGTTGCCCCACCATTGAGAGTTGGTTGAAACAAAGGATTTATCCTGTGTGGAAAATAGGAGATTTTGTATGATTGCCTCTTTAAATGTAGAAGATATTCAAAAGAGAAACCGGCGTACGTTTTGATTTTAAGAAATAACCACGAATTCTTCCACTTCTGAAATAAGTTGATTTGCAGATAACTCACAAATTCTTAAGCTAAATGGCATTTTTATTTTTCTCCAACCCTTCCAAAGAATGTGATCACCAAGATGCAGAACTTTTTCAGGAGTTGATTTGCTCCATTGTTTTTTCGGACAATTTCTGGGTTTCTTTCTTTAAATTAAATTTGATGTTTCCTTTTTTGATTTTTAATGCAGTCTCCTGTCTTGTGAATTCTTTCAAATAAGCACATGTGTTCCATTCACTTTATTTGTACACTTTTGTGTTGCATCTACTATGTTTGTGGCACCAAGTTGAGTCCTGGGAACGACAGTTTTGTCCATTTGCTTCCCTCCCTGGAGTCTTCTGGAAAGGCAGTTGTTGAAGCCAGTAACTGCAGGACAGTGAGGTCAGGGCTGATGGCGTCATGCATGTATGGGATGCCATGAGAGCACAGAGAAGAGCACCATGGGTGGGCGGGCGGGTGGTGGGGCTCTCGTTGTAAACACTGGCACTGCAGTGAAAGATGGGAGCCTGGTTCTCTTACTTCTGTCTGGCCGGATTATTTCTAAGGCCAGGCTTCAGTGGTTGTTAATCCATTATCTACCACAATATGCTAACATATGCACAATATTTTAAGCCACATGCAAGAAAAATGCTTTCGTTAAGACATTGTGTAATAAGGTTTCGTTTTATTTATTGTGCTGTTCCTGCAAGTTAGTGGAGAAGAAAAAAACAACTGTGGGCAAGCTGACAGATGCCTTACCTTACGTGAGTAGACAGGAGAGAACCACTCCCTTCTGCCACCCCGCACTTTGTCCGCAGGCTTCAGTAGCCCCAGGACGTAACCTGTTTACAGCAGCCTACTGTTCACTGTTGAAGGAATGAGACTGTGGTTCTGATGGTAGCAAGTGGTTGATCCTTCAGATCCTTTCTGAGTAGAATGCTTGCCTAAGTGCTGATGATGGTGATACATGTAATAATTGCCATCTTTTGTTGAACAGAGTACACCAGGCACAGGCATTTTGTGTACAGCTTCCTATTTAATCCCTGCAACAGCTCTCCTGCAGGATGTTACGAGAAACTGAAGCTCCACGAGCTTTCATTGCTTGTCTGTGGGTCTGAGGAAGTACCTGTGTGAGTGAGTGGGCCAGGCGTGTGGTGCAGCTCTGGCTCCTAATGTCCACCACAGCCATGACGGCCACTCTGCGGTTCTCTCCACGTTGCATTTATTTTTAGTGGTATCTGATATCCGTGCCTAATTCCTGAATACTTATTCTACTCCGTTCTTGGTTATCTTTCTCTTTTTTCTGCTAAAATTGATAGGTTACAGCAGAACTTTTTTTTGGCTGTGAGGACTTGTGTACACACACACGTTTATGAAAACCATGAACCTTACAATCGGACACAGTTGCCATCGCGTGCACATAAAACTCAGCAGCCCCGTACAAATGTCCACTTACTCCTGGCTGCTAAGGTACAGGGAAGGGGCAACAAAAGATTTAACTGCAGGATAACCATCTGCGTGTTACCAGACGGGGGTTTTGCGAGCCCTTTTGGAGCTCAGGCTACCTGCCTGGAGGGTTGGAGCTGGGACCCAGTCCACAGCAGGGGCCGCTCAAGCAGCGTCCTGCCACAGACCCCCGTCAAGGCTTTCTCTCCAGGTCTGCAGGGGCGCTGCCCTCTGAGAGGGCCCCCGGAGCCCCGCCTTGGACTTCTGGTGCCACACAGCACACTGAGCTCTGGCCAGCTGGACGGCCCGTTGTCGTTGGAGCTGGTGACTGGTGGTTTCTGCAATGCGGTGTCACATAAATCAAGGGGAGCCTTCTACCCGTTTTTCCTTTGGAAACCTCTCAAGCAGATGCCATACCTGGATCCCCGCGTTGGTGGATTCCTGAAAGAGATTGTCGTGAATTGTCGCGGCTTCCCACAAAGAAAGCTGGACAGACGGAACATGGAACTACACACTCAGCTTTGAGATGAAATGTGCCCAAATTGAAATCTGAGTAACTTGAGTATCGCAAGTAAGACTAAAAGCATTAGCTACAAGTGGGCAGTTTTCACACATTTTAAATAGTGGTTTTGTAGATCTGCCCAAACTAGGCTGTTTTCACACTTTTACTACATATACAGGCAGACCGCGGGGCTATTGCAGGTTTAGTTCCAGACCACTGCAATAAAGTGAGTCACAGGTTTTTTGTTTTCCCAGGGCATGTAAAAGTTATGTTTACACTATACTGTAGTCTATTAAGTGTGCAATAGCATTAGGTCTAAAAAATGTACATGCCTTAATTAAAAAATACTTCATTGCTAAAACATGCTAACCATCCTCTGAGCCTTCAGCCAGTCTAAATCTTTTTGCAACAGTAATGTCAAAGATCACTGATCACAGATCACCATAGCAAATATAACAATGAAAAAGTTTGAAATATTGCAGGAATTACTAAAATGTGGCATAGAGACATGAACTGAGCAAATGCTGTTGGAAAAAATGGCGCCAATAAACAATGCAGGGTTGCCACAATTTGTGAAAAAACGCAATAAAGTGAAGCACAATAAACGAGAAATGCCTGTAATATATACCTACATTGATTTTAGCCTGTAGTCAGAGGGGAAGAATGTTCCATTGTGTGAGCAGTTGCCAGCTGTGAGCAATGCTCACCTGCACCGGACAGGGAGAGTCACTGAAAATTCCAGGAGTCATCCTGGCAGCAACGAGAGGCTCATTGATGTTTGTGTCCCTCAGCTCTGCTGAGCTATGTGGATTTCATTCTTGGGCAATCCCTGCCTGGTAGCAGATCCAGGAGTACAACGTACCTGCTTGCCAGCTGCAGTGATCTCATTCTCGATTGGCTCACGGGCTGGTCCATGACTAGTCATCATGGCCAAGAGAATGCAGGGTTCTGATTGGAACTAAGAGTCAGATTATCCCTGCCTGGGCTATGTGGTCTGAGGGTGGAGAGGGGTAACTTCTCTAAAGGGAACCAGGGGAAAGAGTGGATGGGAGCTGGAGACAAAGAATGCCTGTTATGTAAGGATAATTTGTAGTCTCCTCTAACTTCTACAAAAATAAGCCCTTTTGATACTTGATTATTAGTAACAAATATCGTGGAACACACCTCATAGCAGACATTACGATTTGAAGCCATCGCTCTGGAATCTAGTAGGAGGCCCTCGAGCACCCTGAGCAGGGTCGGTCAGTGTGGAAGGAGCTTAGATGTGTTCCATGACTGGGCCTGGTAGTAATGAGTCCTCTTGGGGGGCCAAGGTGGACCAGCAACACAAGAGGGTATTCGGCTGAGAGTAGGTATTGGAGTCCTCAGGGCTCTGAGGAGGGTGGGGTACTTGCAGGATATGAGTGAGAAACAGCGAGCCCCACCCTACAAGTGGCTTTTTGTGAGCAGGGACCATCGTCACAACCCCGGCCCAGGGCTTGGCCAGGAGTGTGTCCCCAGTAAATGCTGAATGACTGAGTAATTAAACCATAAGAAAGCCAGTGACAACACTATGTGTGGAAAGGGTAAATGGTACTCTTTTTCAGCTTTATTGAGGCATAATTGACAAAATTGTAAGATATTTAAAGTGGGCATTGTGATTTGATATAAGTATACATTGTGAAAGGATTCCCACCATCTGGTTAATTAACACATCCATCACCTCATATTCATCTTTTGTGTGTATGTCTGTGTGATGAGAACTTTAAGTTCTACTCTCAGCAAATTTAGATTATGTAATACAGTGTTGTCAACTTAGTCACCATGGTTTACATTAAATTGTCAGATATTACTCATACCTGAAAGTCTGTATGTTTATACCAGCCTCTCCCTGTTTCTACCACCCTCCAGCCCTTGGAAACCATTTTTCTACGAGTTTGACTTTTTCCTTTTTTTTTTAAATTCCGCATATGATACATGCAGTGTTTGTCTTTGTTTGGCTTATTTCACTTAGCATAATGCCCTGAAGGTCTATCTACATTGTTGCAAATGGCAGGATTTCTTCTTTTCTCATGGCTGAATAATATTCCATCATTTAAATATATATATATATATATATATATATATATATATATATATATATATATATATATATATATATCGCAACTTCTTTATCCATTCAGGGCAAATGGTACTTTCAAAGTACCATTGCACATTGTTTTCCAGATACTTGTGATGTCCTGCCCACAAGTGGACACTTTTTGCCCTTCTAGCCATCTTGCCCCCATTACCATTTACCTGAGAATAGCAGTATATGGCAACAGTAGATACCTAATTATCAATTTACATGGAAAACTAACACCAAGAAAATAAGAAAGCCAAGCGTTTTATTTTTTTTAATTAATTAATTAATTTATTTTTGGCTGCGTTGTATCTACGTTTCTGCACGTGGGCTTTCTCTAGTTGTGGCGAGCAGGGGCTACTCTTCATTGCAGCGTGTGGGCTTCTTAACGCGGTGGCTTCTCGTTGCGGAGCATGGGCTCTAGGTGCGCAGGCTCAGTAGTTGTGGCACGTGGGCTCAGTATTTGTGGTGCATGGGCTTAGTTGCTCTGCGGCATGTGGGATCTTCCCGGACCAGGGCTCAAACTCGTGTCCCCTGCATTGGCAGGAGGATTCTTAACCACTCAGCCACAAGGGAAGTCCGCCAAGTGTTTTAATTCCTTTTAGATCCATTGCTCAATTTTAATACCTGGAGCATGTAGGTTCTTATTTTCTTGGCTGCTTCTAGAAGTTTCCTGGATGTGGAAGTAGCATGCCCCACCACAGGTTCGGATATTGATTACAATCAGAGGAATTTTTTTCTTGGCAGTCATCCTACCCACCTACAGCGCTATGGGGATCTGGGCTGTAGGTGTTGACAGGACCCCCGGAGTTGCCCTTGGTGGGTTGGAAGACTGACCACAGAGTCTGGAGATGTGGTCAAGTCAGATAAACCTGGCTACAAATCCCAGCTGTGCCACGGGCCAGCTGGGCAAATTACTTATGCCCTAAGGTCAGCCTGTAAGGGTTGGAAAGCTTTTCTATAAGAAGCCCAGGACGGAGCCTGGAATGTTGCAGACACATCACAGACCCCTGGTTCAGAAGTCTCAGAAAGGGAGGCAGTACTGGGAGGCCTGTTCAGTTTGCTCTGGTCACTTACTCATCTTATTTCAACTATCCCCACTCTTTCTCCCCAGATAGATTCCAGGAGGACCATGAATGTGAAATAATTTAGTTCAGTCAATTAAAATTTATTCTCAAATGTCTTCTCAGTGCCAGGCTCTGTCCATGGAGGACTGAAAACACAAACTGAGTGCACAGTGCTGGTGCCGTGAGGCACGTGGAGGGTCAGGTGTTGAGCACACAGCGCGGCTCAGTGGAAGGTGGTCTAAGTAGGTAACGTTTGAGCAGACATCTGAGTAGCAGGAAGGAGCATCAGTCCAGGCCCCTGGAGCCGTGCAGAAGCTCTGAGGCGAGAGCAGTGTTGCCTGGTCAGGGGTCTGCAGGGAGACCAACAGCAGGAGGGGGAGGAGCTGAGGGCCCACACGCAGCCCCTGGCGTTATGTGACGTGTAGTCTGCACGGTCCGCTCCTGATCACACACTAACACCTCACTTCCTTTTCCTCCCTCCCTCCCTCCCTTCCTTTCTCTCTCTCTTTTTTTTTTTTTTTAATTCAAAACTTGTTTATTGGTATGGTTTCCCACTCCTCTTGGTTCAGAGTGCTTTTAGTGCTGTCTGTGTCTGTAAGTTCTGCTTTTCCTCCTGTGGCCTGGTGAGGACAGTGGAGCAGCCAACGTGCAAAGCTGCCATGTGCGTGGCTCCAGTGGGTGATTTCGTGGCTCACTGGGCACCGCTCACCCATGAGGCAGGACCTGGGGCTGTACACCAGGCACTGCTTGTGTTTCCTCTTCTCTTCTGGAGAGAGATGGAGGTCCTGAGCCAGAGGCATGTTCCCTCTCGTGGGAGGTGTTACCACCAGTAAGGGCCTTCCCTTCTCAAAGGGAGGGATCTTCCTCCTTGAGGCAGAGGACGGCTGGGAGTCCGTTCCCGTGAGGGGAAATGACTGCTCTCCCCTCAGGTGGCCTGGTGGGAAGAACAGAGGTGGAAATAGCTCTCTCATCTGTGTTTTGTGAATTTTGGCAAGCCTCGGACCCCTTCTGGCCTCACATGAGGGAAATGCAGGGAGAATTTGACCCCCCCCCCACCATGGGCTTGTGCTCCTAACCCAGCGCCCAGCTCAGAGCGTGCCTCCACTGCCATCTCAGGTGTCAGCAGCAGGTGGCGCTGTGCTCTCTGCTTCTCTGCCTCCACGTTTCTTGGTTTGCAGTCAGCGCTGATTCATGCTGGCCAGCAAAGTCTGCGCCACTTATTTCCTTAAATCCACACAGTTTGTGGAGCTCTAACCCAACAATATCTGTTGCCGCCAGGATCAAAGAAGGAAAGAAAACAGCATGCTGTTAGGCCCCAGGGACTAAGTTGTAGGGTGAAATGTCCCTCGTGCCCACATCTTACTGAATTAAAATGAGATTGTTGACAAGACCACATCCCAAACAACATGCCTTTTCTCAGCACTCTGTCCTGTGTGTGCATGTGGTCGACAGGTGGTCGGAGAGAGCTTTTGTCAGGGTTTGAGTCCAGATGCTGCCACTGTCGAGCAGATCTCTTACCTGCTCACAGCCTCAGTGCCTTCATCTGTGCAGTGTCCTTTCAGCCTAAGCACTGTGTGTTGGGGGGAAGGCTGCGATCATTCTGTTACTGATTAAGAGAGCCTCAGTTTGGAGTTCTTGAAAAACTCTTGGTTATAGTATTCGAAAGCCAACAATTACGTGCTAGGTGAACAGTGCAGATCTGGAGTCAGGAAACCTTGCATTCATTTCCCCGCACCACTGCTTATACTAGGTGAACAACAGGTCTGGCCTCTGCTCTTCAGTTTCTTCCTGCATAAACCGAGGATGGTAGCCATGCCCACCTCATGAAGAGGCTAAGCATTCACTGGCATCCAACCAGGATCTGGCTCAGGGCCTGCATGCAGTAGGAGCCCAGAATATCTTTGTTTTCCTTAATTAAGCCAGCGGCTCCATGTACCGTTCTTCTTGTCTCCTCCTGTCTGCCTTTCAGGCCTCTGTGGTTGGTCCATAGTGCAAAAGACCACTCGTAAATATTTCTCTGTCTTATAATAAGGATCAAAGCTGTTCTTTATGAGTTCATAGTTTCTGCCTGGCTGAGTCTACTACAACATTTAAAAAAATAATAATCTCATTGATCTCTTTTTGCATTGTTTTTCCTTAAAGGCTTTTCCAGGCTGAGGACTGCTAGAAAGTGGGTCGGATAAAAGCTAATCATGAAAAGTATTTGGAAATCAGATGAGAGGTCAAGGGGTCTTCCCTTGTGCAGAGTCTCGATGCTCTCCCTCCTTGATTCTCAGCAGTGTTTTTCTCAGTTCAATATTAGGGTACAAGAGAAATGAGTGGAACCAGCTCTGTGAACAAGGTCACCCAGCAGCATCACGAGATGATGACATCACTGTCAGCTCTTGCCCAGGAAAAACCCAGGGCTCAAATAACTGAGGGAAAGGACAGGTCATCTTCATGGCAGGTTGACAGAGCTGGTTGCAGGCCGCCATCAACTATCAGGCCCGGGAGTGTTGCTAAAAATTACCCGGGGCCACACCCACCTCTGCTCAATTTGCGCCGGGCAGCCTCCCTGCCCTCGCATGCTCAGGACATGAATATCACCAACAGGTGTTTTTTTTGTTGTTGTTGTTCCATTTCCTAGAAGAAAGGTTACCAACTGCCAGAATCAAAATAGAATGTGAATTGTGTCCCAGGAATCCTGTCCGATCCAAGCACACTCATATTGTGCAATGACCTTGAGGGGATAGAGCAGATAAGCGAAATCTCAAAGTTATTTTCACTTTGTTGGAATTGACATCACGGAAGGCCTCTCATCAGCTTCTCTCTCCAGGCTGGTTATGTTTCCGCAGTTGCTGCATGTCAAGTGAATCCTGTTTTTAGTGCCCTAGAGGGACACTGTTGCTTAGGTGAGCCTGAGGCAAAATCCCTCACATGAAGAATCCTTTTGTTAAAGTGAGTGGTTGCTCTCAACTTTATCCATTTCCCAAATTCATGGTTTTATACATTTTTTTTTCTTGGCTTAAATTCTTCATTATTCTGATATGATAGAGTTTCCCATATGGTAGTGAAATACCTATGGTAACTTTCCTGAAGAACAAAAAAAAAGTTAAATTAGAGAATTCAGAGCTTTGTAGATTTGTCTTTCACATATATGATGAATATTATCTTTTTTTTAATTGTAAAAAACTATAAAATTTATCATCTAAACCACTTTTAAGTGTACAGTTCAGTAACATTAAGTATGTTCACATCGTGCCACACACATTGTGTTTTCTTAAAGCAAAGCGCTCCTGGGTGTGTTTATCAACAATTAGAGATGTCCCCTATCTGCCAAGTGTTTCTTCCATGAGGTAATACCTTATTACTACGCCTACACTTACTTTTTCAGGATTTCAAAGCTCTGGAAAGTAATTCTGAACAAAATCCATGGGCAGTACTTAAAATATAGGGAACACTAAGAGAAGGCTGTGAAGATAATTCATCCTTTATCTGTCACAGTTCTAACTCATTTGGATAGAAAGCCTGTGGACCTGCATAAGGAGGGCTGGCCTCGGGACTATCAGATGAGGGTCATGGTTAAGGCATTCACGTCATGTCGTCTGTGCTTAAAGTCTCCAGTGGCTTCCCATCTCACCAGAATGACCTCTGCATACCTGACCCATCTCATCCCGCCCTGATTCTACCCCTGCCCACTTTTCTCGCCTCACTTCCTCTGGCCTTCACACTGGCCTCCTTGCTGACCCTTGAAAATGTCAAGCTCATTCCCTCTCAAAGGCCTTTGTATTTATTTACTCCTACCTCTTTCTACAACAACCTTCTCAACTTGTGCTGAGCAATAGAAACACTTATGAAAGTCATAGCATTCTCAGTGCCCAGGCCACATCCTATACCAATTAAATCATCATCTCTGGGGCCTTAGTGATCAGTATTTTTAAAAAACAAATAAACTCACCAGGGGACTTCCCTGGCTGTCCAGTGGTTAGGACTCTACGCTTCCGCTGTAGGGGCCGCAGGTTTCATCCCTGGTCAGGGAACTAAGATCCCGCATGCCATGCAGCCAAAAAAAAAAAAAAAACCACGAAACAAAACAGAACTCACCAGGAATTCCAATATAGCCACGTTTGAGAACCAATGTCCTGGATCAGTGGTTCTCAAAGTGTGGTCCCAGATCAGAAATAGTAGCATCACCTGGGAACCCCACCCTAAACTTACTGAATCAGAAACGTTAAAAGTAGAGCCTGGGAGTGTGTATTTGAACAAACCCTGCAGGTTCTGTCGCGTGCCTAAGTTTGAGAACCATTGTCCTATATCCTCGGTGCTCAAGAGGTGGCTTGTGGGCCAGCAGGTCAGCATCACTTGGAAGCTTGTTAGAAAAGCAGAACCTGACACCAGCTGGTAAATCCAACCAACTGAATCAGAATCTGCACTTTAACAATATCCCAGTTCCTCCTGCACATTAACATTTGAGAAGCTTTCTAGCTCTGTCTCCTGCGAGAGCCTAAGGGCAATAATGCACTGGTAGCAGGAGCCTACCTGGCACCTAGAGCTTGGATTCTAAGTGTCTTTTAACACCAAAAGGCTTGTTGGAGAAAAGGCTGATTCCATGCTCATGCAGGGAAAGTGCAAGATGAGTCTTAGACATCTTGTGCCAGAAAGCAAGGAAATGCTTAAAGAATGATGGGGACACGTCAAAAGAACACAGGGGCTGGGGTAAAGGGGCTCTCGTTGGCCAAATAGGAGACAAATCTGGCAGTAGTGGATTATAACCTGTTGAATAAAATAAAAGCCAATGGGTTTGTAGTGCTATAAGGAAATAAATCATTGTATAAATAAATGAAAGAGAAGAAAAACTCTTCCTTGCAGTAGAATGCCAACTAATAAGCATAGAAGGAAAGATGGAGTAAGAAAATCAGCCATGAATGCTAAAACTGATGGGTGAAAGTTTGAGGAACAGAATATTTATATTCTAAAAGTACCTCCCCACAAATGATTTATTAATTACAAAGGGGACAATAGCAACTTTATAGTGGAGAAACCTGGCAGAGACCACCTTCACCCAGCAGTCAAAGTTAGCATCACCCGCCCTGGGACAGCCCAGCACCACGTGCCTCCTGCTGTGAGGTGCTGAGGAGGGCAGAGTGTACGTTCCGTGGCGTTCCTGCCAAAAAGGCATACCCGAATCTGCTCCTCAGGAAGCATCAGGAAACCCAAATAGAGCAACAGGTCACAAAGTAACCGGCCTGCATGCTTAAAAAATGTCAAGGTCGAGAAAGACAAAGAATGGCTAGGGAACTGTTCCGGATTAAAGGAGACTAAAGAGGTGTAAGGACTAAATGCTGTAGGAAATCCTGGACCCAGAAAAATATATGTCATTTTAAAAGGTCATTGTAGGAGCAATTGACAAAGTTTCAATACAGACTGTGGTTGTGTAAGAGAATGTTCTTTTTTTTAAGATTTATTTTTTTCTTTTGATGTGGACCATTTTTAAAGTCTTTATTGAATTTGTTACAATATTGCTTCTGTTTTATGTTTTGGTTTTTTGGCATCGAGGCATGTGGGATCTTAGCTCCCTAACCAGGGATCGAACCCACACCCCCTGCATTGGAAGGCGAAGTCCTAACCACTGGACCTCCAGGGAAGTCCCGAGAATGTTCTTATTTTAGGAAATACACACTGAAGTATAGGGTAATGGGGCAGTATGTTTGCAGTATGTACTCTCAAATGGTCTGAAAAAAGTATGCGTGTGTGAGTGTGTATGTATATGTGTATAACATGTAATATGTTTAGAGAGAGAGTAGAGAGAAGAGCGCAAAGCTTTAACAGTTGGTGAATCTAGAAGATGAGAGTTTCTTATTCTATTTCAGAACTTTTCTATAATTTAAAATTATATCAGAATAAGAGTCATATCCTCTTCCCTCGAAAAAAGACCTATGAGAACAAACGCCAAAATAAACCAAGGAAGCAGCAGTGATCCGGAGCACTCTGGCTTCCGAGTTAAGTCTGACTGTCTACTTCTGGTCATTCGGGTCTCCTATGTCACCTCCTCAGAGAGGCCCCAGCTGGTCACCCCATCTAACGCAGCCCCCAGCCACCACTGTCAGACCCTCTCTATCATGTCACCTCCTCTCATTCTCATAGCACTTGGTTGGCATGTAAAATTATTCTTGTTTATACACCTGTCTACTCATTTACTGCCTCTTCCCACTCGGACATGAGCTTCATCATCATAGAGATTTTATCTGTCTTGGTATACCCCCAGTATAGTGCCTGACAGCTAGGAGGCACCTCACGTGTGTGTGTTAAATGAATGAACAGACAGACCTCAGTTTCCTCATCCTCAGGACAAGGGGCTGCTCTACGATGCAACACCAGACTCCTTCCGGCCTAGACACTGATGGAAGGAGTCTGGCAATGTAAGAATTACTGTTTAAACAGCATCTAAAATGTCTTAGGCTTTTACTTACAATCTCTCATTTAATCTTCACAATAACCCTTTTCCGTTCATTCATTTAGCAGACACTTACCAAGTGCCTGTTATCCACTAGGCACTAAGAAAACACTGATTAACACAACAGACACAGCCCTTACCCCCATGGAGCTTCCCAGGTTAGCCAGAGCTGGCTGAGAAAACTCAGACTCAGAGAGGTTGCCCAGCTTGCTGAAGTCACACAGCAAGCGCAAGGCAGAGCTGGGAAGGTAACCATCATCTCAGTCCAGAGCCCATACTCTCCTACTGCTGGGGACCTGCTGCCTCCGAGCTGTTGCTATGAGCGGGTCCACTCTTCAGGTGGCTCCCTCAGAGCTGTCACAGCTCCTATGTCCCATGACCTCAACACTAACCCTCACTGTGCCCCTTTCCTCAGCAAATAAACAAAATGTGCTGTATCTCAGCCATTTCTGATTATGTTTCCATGGCTTCTTGGTCCCATTTACTTCAGATAAGCAAGGCTCTGTTCTGCTTCACTGGGCAAAGGTTAAGTTCAGTTTAACCTAAGAAATAGTCTAAGTGGGAGATGTAATCAAATAACCTTACCAGAAGAATAACTGAAAAAGCAAAAAAACAAGAAACAAAATAAAAACCCACTTCAAAAATGTTTAATGATGAGACCAAGCATGAAGAATTAAAACAATGTAAGAGAGTGGGGAAACTTCCTAAAAGATGTTTGATTTTTTTTCAGCTCATTGATCCTTTCCCTCCTTGAAAGCTTTCTCTGCCAATTAATCACTCAACTTATTACCAGGCCCTGTTTCCCTGTTTATAATTTTGAGCCTCAAGAATCCCTCTGTAAAGACCACAATAAATTTCCCTGGTTAGCAAGACAAACATTTATCTTAGAGAATCAATTACTATGCTGGGAGGTCTTGGATTCCTGGGATTTAGTGCATGCCTTTGCCCTTGATTTGTTGGGTGACCTTCACTTCTCTGTGCCTCAGTTTTTGAAGCTGCACAAGGAAAACAGTGTTGTGTTCTGAAATTGCTCTGGGTTCCCTGTTGGAAAATAGAAGAGGGTATTTGGCCAAGGATATGATTTATCTATGCCCATAAATGCCTCCCCTCCTCCTCTGGAAGCTAGCTAATTATGTTTAGAGTTGAAATGCGTTCTCTCTGGGCATCTAAAGTAGATTCCTTGTGGGAATGTCTAGCGGGTGGGTGAATAAAAGAGACACATTAACAGAGTTTTGTTATTCTAGAGAAAAATGTCATATCTCTATTTTTTGTGGCCACAAAGTTCAGAGTTAGGGAGGGGGGTGGACAAGAAAACAGTATTGTTCTTTGGAACTGCAATTCACAGATGACTTACCTGTGAGAGGAGCTTTTCTTTCACTGTTGATCGATGCTTTTTCAAGCAAGCCAGGCAGCTAACTGGCAACCGGGTAGGTGATGAAATGACCACCTTTGTGTTTAGTGAGTTCCCCGTCATTGGAGGTAACTAAGGATAGGCTGAAGGAACCCTCAGTAGAGGGTGGAGTAGAGAAAGTTCAAGCACCAGAAGAGGGTTTCAACTAAGTACCATTCATCCCCCTCTAACCCTGAGATTCAGGAATTCTAGTCCCTTTTGGTGTCACGTGCTCTTCTGAACGGACAGTCCCAGCTGTACAGCAGAGCATGGGACAAAGGGCGGCGATAGGTAAGGTCATGGGAAAATTTGAGATTCAAATCTCTCAAAGAAAGGATGGCTTTATATCTGCTACAAAGCATGAACCAGAGTTAGGATCCCAGAAGAAGAGGCTGAGTAGGGTATTGTGTATTTGAGGGCTCATCATATGTATTTGAGAACACACCTTTCAACAGGAAGTGTTGCATGGACCATGGACTCTGCAGCCTAAAAGGAATTTGTTGCAGCCACTGAGACCCCTCTGGATGTAGCTTTCAGCCATAGAAGCCCCATCACTGATTAGAGGCAGGAGGAACCCCAGCCTCAGAGACCCGGAGAGGGTGAGCATGGTGGTGGAAATTGGGGATGGTATCAGCTTTTAATCAGGCACTTATTTTAGAGTAAATAAAAACCACAATAATAATAAGAGCTGCCAATTATTGATCATCTACTATGTGCAGGTATGATGCATAGTTTGCCTCACTTCTACAATTCTTCAAGGTAGGTGCCATATGCCTATTTTGCAGATGAAGAAACTGAGGCTTCCAGAGAGCAGAAGTGACCTGCCTTGCAAATAGTGACACCAATATTCAAACTCAAGTCTGTCCGATTCAAGATCCATGTTCTCTCCACTGTGTCAACAGTCTTGATTTAGAAGTAGGGATTATTAACCCCATTTTTACAGATAGAAAAACTGAGCTCTAAAAGTGCAAGTAATAATGGGAAAACTGAAGTTTGACTAATTCCAGATCTCTGCCAGGTATCCTGTGAGAGGAACCTTGTAGAACCCCAGAAATGGGGGACACCCGTAGAGCAGTCTGGCCAAATCCCTTCAGTCTACAGAGGAGAACCTGACTCAGAGGGGGAAGCTAGCAGCTCAAGGGCATGAGGCAAGACAGCAGCAGGCCGGGCAGGATGTGCGGGTGAACAGCCTTCAGGTGGAGTGGGGCTGGATCTGTGCTGACCACCTCCTGGATGCCTTTGGGCTGGCAGTGAGGCTGCAGTGAGGCCTGTCTGTGACCTTGGAGAGTATCCAAGGGGCTAGAGCAGTGAGGGCTGAACTTCTGTCAGGGAAGCTGGTTCCCTGTGAGAGGACGTGGACCAGCAGGCAGGCCCTGGGGTTAAGGGGTCACCAAGCCCAGCAGCTGCTCATGCTGGCAAACCTGGGGAAAGTGAGGGGATCGGTTGAAAGGCAGGGAACACAAGTGGGGCTTCTTTGGGGAGGTGAGCCATTATTCCCAGATGCCCCTGCTCATCCTGCGCCTTCTTCGAAGGCTCTGCCTGTAGTGTGAGGCCTCCCTGGATCTATCTGAACTCCCTTCTCCCCCTCTGGCTGCAAGAGCCATGATCCTGACTGCCCTTTCTAGAAGACATTTAGGTGCCTGCCCCTAGGCTTGACACCCCACGTACAAAATCTGACATAGAGCTTTCCCAACAATCCTGTGACCATGCTATAATGAGCTAAGGCTCAGAGATATTAAATGACTTGCCCAAGCTCACGCAGCTGATAAGTGACAGAGCCAGGATGGCAGCTCTATCAGGATAGGGATTTCTGGCTTCTTTGGTCACTGCTGTATTCCCGGTGCTTGGCACGTAGTGGCTACCCAGTACAGATTCATCGAGTAAATGTCTGACTCCAGTGCTACGCCTGTTGCCCTACACCTAGCTGCCTCTTGAAAACCCCCATGATGGGAGAATTCAGTTTTGAGTGAAAATAGATTTAGAGGACTTCAGTCAAGAATGAATCCATGAAGTCCTTTTCCATGAGTACTTTTTATACTTACCAAAATAAGACAATGAAGAAAGCTCCCTGAATAGAATGTAAATTGCATTGTGCATGTTTTTACAATTAGTAATCAGGGCTGCTACAGAATTAATTTCTTCCCCAGGCGGGTTCAATGAGATGCTCGTTAGCTCATTTTGCTTCTTTGCTTTCCTGCAGACAACATGCATGCCAACAGGCAGTTCTTTTTCCTTTCTGAAATAGTGCCTTTTTGAAATGGTTCAAAGCCATTTTGATTTTACAACTCAGAGTCTCTAAGTCATTTTCCTCAAGCCATGAATTTGTGACTATATATATTCCCAGACTCTGGGAGTACAGAAAGGGTAACCTGTATATCCTCGAATTTCCAAAAGGGAAACTTGTAATGAGGTCAGCTTACAATATAGCTCCCTCTGTTGACTGACGTGGTCCAAGTTTATTGAATGTTTCGTTTATTGGATTGTAACCATCCATCCACTCATGGGTTCTCTCATTTTCAGCAACTGGAATTCTATAAATTACAACTGAACTCCATCTAAACTTTACTGACCATAATTATTTTTTTCTTTCATGATTCAGGATGTAGTTTAACGTCTCACAGAGCCCTAGGCCAAAATAGTGAATTTTGAATTAAAACTTCTCAGAGCTGAAAGGGATCCTACAGCTCCCCTAATCTCACTTTTCCTAAATTCTGTCTCACAAAACAACTCCCCCGTAAGAGAGTGTACCTAGAAAAATTTCCTCTGTCAAGTAAGTTTGGGAACTGCTGTGTGCTCTGCCTTCCTGTCAGAGTCACAATGCATAAGAGCAGACTGAAGTTTCCAAGAAGTCCTGCAGTACATATACTGTTGTTTAACTTTGTCCCACCCAGTGTTCCCAAAATTACTGGACCAGGGAGATGGGGGGGGGTGGTTTTTAACTTCTGAAAAATGCCTACTGGAAAACACTTTGGGAAATATCACTCTAGTCAGACCTCACACACACATGCACACATACCCACCTTCCAATTTTACAGATGTGGAAAGTGATGTTCAGAGAGGGGAAGAAAGTGGCCTGAAGCTGTACATGGCTAATGGCAGAGCTAGGCCTGGAACCCACACATTTCTTAGCTCCTAGGTTCATAATTCATATCACCTACAATGCCCAGGTAAGATTGGTAGACAAGAGATAGCCAGGTAATAAAGTATGGATTGACCCAGCTTTTATTGTACCAAATAAACTGTTTATTTTATTTTATTTTATTGGAGTATAGTTGATTTATAATGTTGTGTTAGTTTCAAGTGTACAGCACAGTGATTCAGTTAAGCTATACGTATACATATATTCACTCTTTTTCAGGTTCTTTTCTCATATAGGTTATCACAGAATATTGAGTAGAGTTCCCTGTGCTATACAGTAGGTCCTTGTTGGTTCTCTATCTTATATATAGTAGTGTGTTTATGTTAATCCCAAGCTCCTGATTTATCCCTCCCTCTGCCACATTTCCCCTTTGGTAACCATAAGTTTGTTTTCAGTATCTTTAAGTCTGTTTCTGTTTTGTAAATAAGTTCATTTGTATAATTTTTTAAAAATTAGAGGGCTTCCCTGGCGGCGCAGTGGTTGAGAATCTGCCTGCTAATGCAGGAGACACGGGTTCGAGCCCTGGTCTGGGAAGATCCCACATGCCACGGAACAGCTGGGCCCGTGAGCCACAGCTGCTGAGCCTGCGCGTCTGGACCCTGTGCCCCGCAACGGGAGGGGCCGCGATAGTGAAAGGCCCGCGCACCGCGATGAAGAGCGGTCCCCCGCACCGCGATGAAGAGTGGCCCCCACTTGCCGCAACTAGAGAAAGCCCTCGCACGAACCGAAGACCCAGCACAGCCAAAAATAAATAAATAAATAAATAAATAAATAAATAAAATTAAAAAAAAAAATTAGATTCCACATATGAGTGATATCATATGGTATTTGTCTTTGTCTGACTTACTTCACTTAGTATGATAATCTCTAGGTCCGTCCATGTTGCTGCAAATGGTATTTTTTCCTTCTTTTTATGGCTGAGTAATATTCCATTGTATATATATACCACGTCTTCTTTGTTCATTCCTCTGTCAATGGACATTTAAGTTCTTTCCATGTCTTGGCTATTATAAATAGTGCTGCTATGAACATTGGAGTGCATGTATCTTTTCAAATTCTGATTTTCTCTAGATATATGCCCAGGAAAACTGGTTTTTTGAAGCTTATTATATTGAAAAAGATAGCTATGGAACAAGGAAACTTTGTGTCTGCCTCAGGTGGCTTTCTCCATTCTGGAGTACAGGTCCTAACATGGCTACTTTACTTCTTATCCAGCTGTAGATTATTTCTTATAAAGCGAATTGGAGTAGTTGGAAGATGGGGTAGGGCCGGTGATCAGGCCATTACGCTGGAGTGACTGATTATCATTGTTAGTAACAGCAATCATAGCCACTCACTGAATAGGGACAGGATACTTCATTGGTGGCAGTGAGCTTGGGAGCCACACACCCTGGGCTTGAATCCTGGCCCCATCACTGAATAACTGTGTGATTAATAGTACCTATATTTTCCTGGCACTGCAGTCTGAGAGGATTTGATGTCATGATTTCTTCATCGGGAACATTGGGTATCAAACACAATAGTTCCTGTCTTAGAAGAAGGAGGTTTTCCAAAAGATGCACAGAGGCTCACCAGGCAGCTATCTCATAAACCTGGGGGAGTTTGAGCAGGTAGCCCAGGAGGGGCCTGTAGGTTGGCGCACAGCAGTAAGAGTGGGGCAGGGGTAGTGATTTGGGCAAAGATGAGTGAAGAGATGCTCAATCCACACAGAAGATGAGGAGCATATTTTTAAACAATTGAGGCAAAGAACAGCTATGGAAGACAAATAGATTGTCTTAACCAGGATTTTTTTCATTGACAATTGACAAATAGCTCCAACTGGCTTAGGAAAAGGAAAGGAGCAGGAGGAGCTGACTAGACATGGCTGCATCCAGGGCTTGAGCCAGATGAGCAGGAATCTCTCTCGCTCTATCCCTTGGCTCTGCTTTAGTTCTGCTGACTCTGTTCTCAGCCAGGCGCTCCCTTCATGCTGGCAAGATGGCCACAGCAGCGCCAAGGGGACATTCTACAACTTAGCCATCTTACCTCTTTCCCAAAATTGCAAACAGAGTTCCAGGATTCATTATGATGGGCCTGGCCCCGGGTCATGTGCCACTTTCAGTTACTGGGACTGATTGGCCAGGCCTGAGCCACTTGCTTCCTCCTGGAAACGAAGCAGACATGGGGCTGGGACCCTCACCTCCTGCCTTTATTTCCTCCTGTTTCTTTCAGTTCCTGACCCTTGTCTCTGTCTTCAGTTGGCCCACTGCTTCCCGGGCTTCACAACCACATGTCTTTCTGGCCCCAGGTGAGAAGTGGCCACATCCTAGAGGGGTCTTCTGGATAGACTTGGGACTTTCTGTTGGCTCAAAAGTAGATTCAGGAGATGCCAGTTCAGATAGAAGGAGGCAGTGTGGTGTGTGATGCTAGGCCAGTAGAGGAGTTTTCATCCAAAGTGCCAGTTTTTTTAGAGTGGCTGTCTTGCAGAGGGTGGTAGAGCTGAGTCCAGACTCAGAGGGAAAGGAAGCCCTGACTGATTAATAATATCTGCCAGGAGCACTGGAGTAGGTGATGGTAGCAGATGTGCATGCATTTGCGAAACCTCACTAAAGAAACAGCGTGGATCATGGAGTGCGACAGCCCTGCTCGCCTCCACCTCCACCTCTTAGTCCTGTGACCACACTGCAGTTACTTAGACTTATAGGCAACAGTTCCCGCATTTGCAGTGAGGACATTCATCCTGAAGAGCTTCTAAAAGAATCAGTGGAGACAGTGTACATAGATACGTGCTAACCATGTTGCATCATAAATGGAGCTTTGGTTTTTTTAGAAGTAGAAAGACATCTCACTTTTCCAGGGGTCCGCTGCCCAGAGTGCCAGCATTGCCTAAGATACCTCAGTTAGGAAGATTTTCATGGGTTTGAACTTCTGTTTTTTGGAAGAG
Source organism: Balaenoptera acutorostrata (assembly GCF_949987535.1). NCBI lineage: Eukaryota > Metazoa > Chordata > Mammalia > Artiodactyla > Balaenopteridae > Balaenoptera > Balaenoptera acutorostrata. The sequence goes on from NC_080073.1 coordinate 3,404,309, forward strand.
TTTGAGAAAGATAGGTGTTAGCTCTTATCTAAATGCTTGATAGAATTTGCCTATGAAGCCATCTGGTCCTGGACTTTTGTTTTTTGGAAGATTTTTTTTTTTTTTTAATTTTATAGCTACGTTATTTATTTATTTTTGGCTGTGTTGGGTCTTCGGTTCGTGTGAGGGCTTTCTCTAGTTGCGGCAAGTGGGGGCCACTCTTCATCGCGGTGCGGGGACCACTCTTCATCGCGGTGTGGGGACCGCTCTTCATCGCGGTGCGTGGGCCTTTCACTATCGCGGCCCCTCCCGTTGCGGGGCACAGGCTCCAGACGCGCAGGCTCAGTAATTGTGGCTCACGGGCCCAGCTGCTCCGTGGCATGTGGGATCTTCCCAGACCAGGGCTCAAACCCGTGTCCCCTGCATTAGCAGGCAGATTCTCAACCACTGCGCCACCAGGGAAGCCCCTTTGGAAGATTTTTAATCACAGTTTCAATTTCATTACTTGTGATTGGTCTGTTCATATTTTCTATTTCTTCCTGTTTCAGTCTTGGAAGCTTGTACCTTCCTAAGAATTTGTCCATTTCTTCCAGGTTGTCCATTTTATTGGCATAGAGTTGCTTATAGTAGCCTCTTATGATCCTTTGTATTTCTGCAGTGTCAGTTGTAACTTCTCCTTTTTCATTTCTCATTTTATTGACTTGAGTCCTCTCCCTTTTTCTCTTGATGAGTCTGGCTAAAGGTTGATCAATTTTGTTTATCTTCTCAAAGAACCAGCTTTTACTTTCATTGATCTTTGCTATTGTTTTCTTCGTTTCTATTTCATTTATTTCTGCTCTGATCTTTATGATTTCTTTTCTTCTACTAACTTTGGGTTTTGTTTGTTCATCTTTCTCTAGTTGCTTTAGGTGTAAGGTTAGGTAATTTATTTGAGATTTTTCTTGTTTCTTGAGGTAGGATTGTATTGCTATAAACTTCCCTCTTAGAACTGCTTTTGCTGCATCCCATAAGTTTTGAGTCATTGTGTTTTCATTGTCATTTGTTTTGAACTTCTGTTTTTGAAAGATGCACTGTTGGTTTCTCACCCTTATCCCATCAGGCCTTTACAGTACACTGTATCCAGACCCAAATTCCGGCAGCCAGCATCTGCTTCTCACTGCCTCTCCTGCCAACAGGGTGGCAGTCAGCACCACCACCTGAGAACTTACAAAGAGTCTGACTTATCTTCATAAGATCCCACATTACCTTGCCTTATACCAAGGGACTCACTTAATGACAAAGGATGTACAGCAATGGGCACATGATCCCAGGACCCACTGATCTTCCCAGGGAATGTGTCACCAGAAGCTACTGTTGGCCCACTAGAATGTTGGAAGGGCCTCTTAGAAGCAAAGTTAAGTTGCCAGCCTAGGGGTGATATTCTGCAGGATTGGGGTGCTATGGTTTTTATTGAGGTAAAAGTCACATAACATAAAATTCACCGTTTTAGCCTTTTTAAAGTTACAATTCAGTGGCCTTAGTACATTCCTAATATTATGCGACCATCAGCACTATCTCATTGCAGAACATTTTCATACCCAACCAGCAGTCAATCCCCATTTCTTCCTCACCCCAGCCCCTGACAACTAATTTGCGTTTTGTCTCTATGGATTCACCTATTCTGTATATTTTGTATAAATGGAATAATACAAGATATGGCCTTTTGTATCTGGCTTCTTTCACTTGGCACAATGTTTTCAAGGTTGATCCATGTTGAAGTATGGATCAGTGTTCATTCCTTTTTATGACCAAATAGCATTCCATTATATGGATATACAACATTTTGTTTATCCATTCATCCATCAGTGAATATTGGGTTGTTTCTGCCTTTTGGGTACTGTGAATAGTACTGTTATGAAATTCTTGTAGAAGTTTTATCTTGAACATCTGTTTTCAGTTCTTTTGTGTATATACCTAGAAGTGGATTGCTGGTTCACATGGTAATTCTGTGTTTAACTTTATTTTTTCTTAATTTTTTTTAAAATTTATTCATTTATTTTTGGCTGCATTGGGTCTTCATTGCTGCGCGCGGGCTTTCTCTAGTCGCGGCAAGCAGGGGCTACTCTTCATTGCAGTGCACAGGCTTCCCATTGCGGTGGCTTCTCTTGTTGAGGAGCACGGGCTCTAGGCATGTGGGCTTCAGTAGTTGTGGCTCGCGGGCTCTAGAGCTCAGGTTCAGTAGTTGTGGCGCACGGGCTTAGTTGCTCCGCGGCATGTGGGATCTTCCCGGACCAGGGATCAAACCCGTGTCCCCTGCATTGGCAGGTGGATTCTTACCCACTGTGTCACCAGGGAAGTCCCTGTGTTTAACTTTTAGAGGAACAGCCAGACTCTTTTTCCCAGCAGTTGCACCTTTTACATTCCCACCAGCAGTGTGTAATATGGGTTCCAATTTCTTGATATCTTCAGTGACATTTGTTATTTTTCATTTTTTAAAATCATAGGCATGCTAGTGGGTGTGAAGTGATATCTTATTGTTGTTTTAATTAGCATTTCTCTAGTGATTAATGATGATGAGCATCTTTTCATGTACTTATTGTCCAGTTCTATATCTTCTTTGAAGAACTATCTATTCAAGTCCTTTGCCCATTTTTTAACTGAGTTGTTTTGTTGTTGTTGATTTGTAGGAGTTCTTTATATAGTCTAGATATTAATTCTTTGTCAGATATATGGTCTGCAAATATTTTCTCCCATTCTATAGGTTGCCTTTTCACTTCCTTGATAGAACCCTTTCATACACAAAAGTTTTAATTTTGATGAAGTCCAATTTATATATTTTTCTTTTGTTGCTTGAGCTTTGGTGCCATATCTAAGAATTTATTGCCAAATTTAAGGTCATGAAGATTAAATCCTATGTTTACTTCTAAGAGTTTTATAGTTTTAGCTCTTATGTTTAGGTCTTTGATCTATTTTGAGTTCATTTTTGAATATTTTATTAGGTAAGGTTCTAACTTCATTCCGTTGTGTGTGATTAGCATACTGCCTAGATTATCATAGCATTGTAGTAAGTTCTGAAATTGGCAAGTGTGAGTCCTCCAACTTTGTATTTTTTTCAAGATTGTTTTGGCTAATCAAGGTCCCTTGCAATTATATATGAATTTTAGGATCAGTTCATCCATTTCTGCAAAATAGGCAGATGGAATTTTGATAAAGGTTGCACTGAATCTGTTGCTCACTTTGGGAAGCCTTGCCATTTTTAACTGTCTTTTGTTTTACTAATTGCCCTAGGCAGGACTTCCTATACAATATTGGATAGAAATGGTAAGAGTAGACAGCCTTGTATTGTTCATGATCTTAGAAAGCATTTAGTCTTTCACCATTAACTATGATGTTAGCTGTGGGTTTTTCATCGGTGGCCTTTACCATGTTGAGGAATTTCCCTTTTATTCATAATTTGTTGAGCATTTTTTATCATGAAAAGATGTTGGGTTTTGTAAACTCCTTTTTCTGCATAAATTGAGATGATCACAGTTGTTGTTTTTTTACCTTCATTCTATTAATATTGTGTATTTTGTTGATTACTTTTTGTATGTTGAACCACTCTTGCATTCTTGGGATAAATTCAACTTGGTTATGTATATAATCTTCTTAATATGCTTCTAGAATCTGTTTGCTAGTATTATGTTGAGGAATTTTTCCATCTCTACTCATATTGGTATATTGGTTTTTAGTTTTATTTTCTTTGATGTCTGTGTCTGGCTTTGGTCAGAGTAATACTGGCTTCATAGAATGAATTAAGAAGTGTTTCCTCTTCTGTCCTTTGGAAGAGTTGAGAAGGGTTGTTGTTGTTAATTCTTTTTTTTTTTTTTTAAAGGAGTAACTTTTTTTTTTTTAATTTATTTATTTATGGCTGTGTTGGGTCTTCGTTTCTGTGCGAGGGCTCTCTCTAGTTGCGGCAAGTGGGGGCCACTCTTCATCACGGTGCGCGGGCCTCTCACCATTGCGGCCTCTCTTGTTGTGGAGCACAGGCTCCAGATGCGCAAGCTCAGTAATTGTGGCTCACGGGCCCAGTTGCTCCGCGGCATGTGGGATCCTCCCGGACCAGGGCTCTAACCCGTGTCCCCTGCATTGGCAGGCAGACTCTCAACCACTGCGCCACCAGGGAAGCCCAATTGTTGTTGTTAATTCTTCTTTGAACACTGTTGGATTCACCAATGAAGCCATCTGGTCCTGAGATTTTCTTTGTTGGAAGATTTTGATTACTGATTTAATATCTTTATTTGTTGTAGGTCTGTAAAAGTTTGTTTCTTCTTGAGCCAATTTTGGTAGTTTGTGTGTTTCTAGGACTTTGTCCATTTCATCCAGGTTATCTAATTTGTTGGCATGAAGTTGTTCATAACCATCTTTTATAATCCTGTTTATTTCTGTAAGGTCATTAGGATGTCCCCACTTTTATGTTTGCTTTTGGCAGTCTAACTCCACAGTCCAGACTCTTAACCACTGTGCTATGTTGTCTCCACCATTCCTGCTTTTGGTAATTTGAGTCTTCTCTGTTTTTTCTCAGTCATTCTAACTAAAGGTTTGTCAATTTTTTTTTTTTTATCTTTTCAAGGAACCAACTTTTGATTTCATTGATTCTCTCTATTGTGTTTTGATTCTCTCTTTCATTTATCTCTGCTCTTATCTTCATTATTTTTTTCCTTTTGCTTGCTTTGGTTTAGTTTTTCTTCTTTTTCTATTTCCTTAAGGTGGAAAGTTGGATTATTTTAGATATTTCTTCCTCTTTAAAGCAGGCATTTGGATTGCTTCAAGATGGCGGAGTAGAAGGACATGCTCTCACTCCCTCTTTCGAGAACACCAGAATCACAACTAACTGCTGAACAGTTATTGACAGGAAGACACTGGAACTCACCAAAAAAGATACCCACATGCAAAGACAAAGGAGAATCCTCGATGAGACAGTAGGAGGGGCACTATCACAATAAAATCAAATCCCATAACTGCTGGGTGGGTGACTCACAAACTGGAGAACACTTATACCACAGAAGTCCACCCACTGGAGTGAAGGTTCTGAGCCACACGCCAGGCTTCCCAACCTGGGGGTCTGGCAACAGGAGGAGGAATTCCTAGAGAATCAGACTTTGAAGGCTAGTGGGATTTGATTGCAGGACTTCGGCAGGACTGGGGGAAACAGAGACTCCACTCTTGGAGGGCACACACAAAGTAGTGTGTACATCGGGACCCAGGGGAAGGAGCAGTGACCCCATAGGAGACTGAACCAGACCTACCTGCTAGTGTTGGAGGGTCTCCTGTAGAGGCAGGGGGCAGCTGTGGCTCACCAAGGGACAAGGACACTGGCAGCAGAAGTTCTGGGAAGCACTCCTTGGCATGAGCCCTCCCAGAGTCTGCCATTAGCCCTACCAAAGAGCCTGGGTAGGCTCCAGTGTTGGGTCGCCTCAAGCCAAACAACCAACAGGGAGGGAACCCAGCCCCACCAATCAGCAGGCAAGCGAATTAAAGTTTTACTGAGCTCTGCCCACCAGAGCAACAGCCAGCTCTACCCACTACCAGTCCCTCCCATCAGGAAACTTCCACAAGCCTCTTAGATAGCTTCATCCACCAGAGGGCAGACAACAGAAGCAAGAAGAACTACAATCCTGCAGCCTGTGGAACAAAAACCACATTCACAGAAAGATAGACAAGATGAAAAGGCAGAGGACTATGTACCAGATGAAGGAACAAGATAAAACCCCAGAAAAACAACGAAATGAAATGGAGATAGGCAATCTTCCAGAAAAAGAATTCAGAATAATGATACTGAAGATGATCCAGGACCTCGGAAAAAGAATGGAGGCAAAGATCGAGAAGATGCAAGAAATGTTTAACAAAGACCTAGAAGAATTAAAGAACAAACAAACAGAGATGAACAATACAATAACTGAAATGAAAACTACACTAGAAGGAATCAATAGCAGAATAACTGAGGCAGAAGAACAGATAAGTGACCTGGAAGACAGAACGGTGGAATTCACTGCTGCGGAACAGAATAAACAAAAAAGAATGAAAAGAAGTGAAGACAGCCTAAGAGACCTCTGGGACAACATTAAACGCAACAACATTCGCATTATAGGGGTCCCAGAAGGAGAAGAGAGAGAGAAAGGACCAGAGAAAATATTTGAAGAGAATATAGTCGAAAACTTCCCTAACATGGGAAAGGAAATAGCCACCCAAGTCCAGGAAGCACAGAGAGTCCCATACAGGATAAACCCAAGGAAAACACGCCAAGACACATAGTAATCAAATTGGCAAAAATTAAAGACAAAGAAAAATTATTGAAAGCAGCAAGGGAAATATGACAAATAACATACAAGTGAACTCCCATAAGGTTAACAGCTGATTTCTCAGCAGAAACTCTAGAAGCCTGAAGGGAGTGGCATGATATACTTAAAGTGATGAAAGAGAAGAACCTACAACCAAGATTACTCTACCTGGCAAGGATCTCATTCAGATTCGATGGAGAAATCAAAAGCTTTACAGACAAGCAAAAGCTAAGAGAATTCAGCACCACCAAACCAGCTCTACAACAAATGCTAAAGGAACTTCTCTAAGTGGGAGACACAAGAGAAGAAAGGGACCTACAAATACCAACCCAAAACAATTAAGAAAATGGTCATAGGAACATGCATATCGATAATTACCTTAAACGTGAATGGATTAAATGCTCCAACCAAAAGACACAGGCTTGTTGAATGGATACAAAAACAAGACCCATATATATGCTGTCTACAAGAGACCCACTTCAGACCTAGGGACACATACAGACTGAAAGTGAGGGGATGGAAAAAGATATTCCATGCAAATGGAAATCAAAAGAAAGCTGGAGTAGCAATACTCATATCAGATAAAATAGACTTGAAAAATAAAGAATGTTACAAGAGACAAGGAAGGACACTACATAAGGATCAAGGGATCAATCCAAGAAGAAGATAAAACAATTATAAATATATATGCACCCAACATAGGAGCACCTCAATACATAAGGCAACTGCTAACAGCTATAAAAGAGGAAATCGACAGTAACACAATAATAGTGGGGAACTTTAACACCTCACTTACACCAATGGACAGATCATCCAGACAGAAAATTAATAAGGAAACACAAGCGTTAAATGACACAATAGACCAGATAGATTTAAGTGATATTTATAGGACATTCCATCCAAAACCAGCAGATTACACTTTCTTCTCAAGTGTGCACGGAACATTCTCCAGGATAGATCACATCTTGGGTCACAAATCAAGCCTCAGTAAATTTAAGAAAATTGAAATCATATCAAGCATCTTTTCTGACCACAACGCTATGAGATTAGAAGTCAATTACAGGGAAAAAAACGTAAAAAACACAAACACATGGAGGCTAAACAATACGTTACTAAATAATCAAGAGATCACTGAAGAAATCAAAGAGGAAATCAAAAAATACCTAGAGACAAATGACAATAAAAACACGATGATCCAAAACCTGTGGGATGCAGCAAAAGCAGTTCTAAGAGGGAAGTTTATAGCTATACAAGCCTACCTCTAGAAACAAGAAAAATCTCAAATAAACAATCTAACGTTACACCTAAAGGAACTAGAGAAAGAAGAACAAGCAAAACCCAAAGTTAGCAGAAGGAAAGAAATCATAAAGATCAGAGCAGAAACAAATTAAATAGAAACAAAGAAAACAATAGCAAAGATCAATAAAACTAAAAGCTGGTTCTTTGAGAAGATAAACAAAATTGATAAACCATTAGCCAGACTCATCAAGAAAAAGAGGGAGAGGACTCAAGTCAATAAAATTAGAAATGAAAAAGGAGAAGTTACAACAGACATGGCAGAAATACAAAGGATCCTAAGAGACTACTACAGGCAACTCTATGCCAATAAAATGGACAACCTGGAAGAAATGGACAAATTCTTATAAAGGTATAACCTTCCAAGACTGAACCAGGAAGAAATAGAAAATATGAACAGACCAATCACAAGTAATGAAATTGAAACTGTGATTAACAATCTTCCAACAAACAAAAGTCCAGGACCAGATGGCTTCACAGTGAATTCTATCAAACATGTAGAGAACAGCTAACACCCATCCTTCTCAAACTCTTCCAAAAAATTGCAGAGGAAGGAAAATTCCCAAACTCATTCTATGAGGCCACCATCACCCTGATACCAAAACCAGACAAAGATACTACAAAAAAAGAAAATTACAGACCAATATCACTGATGAATATAGATGCAAAAATCCTCAACAGAATACTGGCAAACAGAATCCAACAACACATTAAAAGGATCATACTCTATGATCAAGTGGTATTTATCCCAGAGATGCAAGGATTCTTCAATATATGCAAATCAATCAATGTGATACACCATATTAACAAATTGAAGAATAAAAACCATATGATCATCTCAATAGTTGCAGAAAAAGCTTTTGACAAAATTCAACACCCATTTATGATAAAAACTCTCCAGAAAGTGGGCATAGAGGGAACCTACTTCAACATAATAAAGGCCATATATGACAAACCCACAGCAAACATCATTCTCAATGGTGAAAAACTGAAAGCATTTCCTCTAAGATTAGGAACAAGACAGGGATGTCCACTCTCACCACTATTATTCAACATAGTTTTGGAAGTCCTAGCCACGGCAATCAGAGAAGAAAAAGAAATAAAAGGAATACAATTTGGAAAGAAGAAGTAAAACTGTCACTGTTTGCAGATGACATGATACTATACATAGAGAATCCTAAAGATGCCACCAGAAAACTACTAGAGCTAATCAATGAATTTGGTAAAGTTGCAGGATACAAAATTAATGCACAGAAATCTCTTGCATTCCTATACACTAATGATGAAAAATCTGAAAGAGAAATTAAGGAAACACTCCCATTTACCATTGCAACAAAAAGAATAAAATACCTAGGAATAAACGTACCTAGGGAGACAAAAGACCTGTATGCAGAAAACTGTAAGACACTGATGAAAGAAATTAAAGATGATACAAACAGGTGGAGAGATATACCATGTTCTTGGGTTGGAAGAATCAATATTGTGAAAATGACTATACTACCCAGAGCAATCTACAAATTCAATGCAATCCCTATCAAATTACCAATGGCATTTTTTACAGAACTAGAACAAAAACTTAAAATTTGTATGGAGACACAAAAGACCCCTAATAGCCAAAGCAGTCTTGAGAGAAAAAAACGGAGCTGGAGGAATCAGACTCCCTGACTTCAGACTATACTACAAAGCTACAGTAATCAAGACAATATGGTACTGGCACAAAAACAGAAATATAGATCAATGGAACAGGACAGAAAGCCCAGAGATAAACCCCCACACCTATGGTCAACTAATCTATGACAAAGGAGGCAAGGATATACAATGGAGAAAAGACAGTCTCTTCAATAAGTGGTACAGGGAAAACTGGACAGCTACATGTAAAAGAATGAAATTAGAACACTCCCTAACACCATACACAAAAATAAACTCAAAATGGATTAGAGCCCTAAATGTAAGACCGGGCACTATAAAACTCTTAGAGGAAAACATAGGAAGAACACTCTTTGACATAAATCACAGCAAGATATTTTTTGATCCACCTCCTAGAGTAATGGAAATAAAAACAAAAATAAACAAATGGGATCTAATGAAACTTCAAAGCTTTTGCACAGCAAAGGAAACCGTAAACAAGACGAAAAGACAACCCTCAGAATGGGAGAAGATATTTTCAAATGAATCATCAGACAAAGGATTAATTTCCAAAATATATAAACAGCTCATGCAGCTCAATATTAAAAAAACAAACAACCCAGTCCAAAAATGGACAGAAGACCTAAATAGACATTTCTCCAGAGAAGACATAGAGATGGCCAAGAAGCACATGAAAAGCTGCTCAACATCACTAATTATTAGAGAAATGCAAATCAAAACTACAATGAGGTATCACCTCACACCAGTTAGAATGGGCATCTTCAGAAAATCTACAAACAACAAATGCTGGAGAGGGTGTGGAGAAAAGGGAACCCTCTTGCACTGTTGGTGGCAATGTAAATTGATACAGCCACTATGGAGAGCAGTATGGAGGTTCCTTATAGAACTAAAAATAGAATTACCATATGACCCAGCAATCCCACTACTGGGCATATACCCAGAGAAAACCATAATTCAAAAAGACACATGCACCCCAATGTTCATTGCAGCACTATTTACAATAGCCAGGTCATGGAAGCAACCTAAATGCCCATCGACAGACGAATGGATAAAGAAGATGTGGTATAGATATACAATGGAATATTACTCAGCCATAAAAAGGACTGAAATTGGGTCATTTTTAGAGACATGGATGGATCTAGAGACTGTCATACAGACTGAAGTAAGTCAGGAAGAGAAAAACAAATATCGTATATTAACAGATATATGTGGAACCTAGAAAACAGTACAGATGAACCGGTTTGCAGAGCAGAAATTGAGACACAGAAGTAGAGAAAAAATGTATGGACACCAAGGGGGGAAATCGGCAGGGGGTGGGGGTCGTGGTGTGATGAATTGGGAGATTGGGATTGACATGTATACACTGATGTGTATAAAATGCATGACCAGTAAGAAAAAATAAATAAATAAAAAATAAACATAAAAAAATAAATAAAGTAGGCATTTACAGTTATAAATTTCCCTCTGAGCACTGCTTTCACTGCATCTGATAGGTTTTGGTTCTTCTTTGAGCCATTGGTTGTTTAAGAGCGTATTGTTTAACCTCCATGTATTCATGAATTTTCCAGTTTTCCTTCTGTTATTAATTTCAAGTTTCATTCCATTGTGGTCATGGAATAAACATTTTATGACTCTGTTCTTTTGAAATGTATTGAGACTTGTTTTATGGCCTAACCTATGTTCTCTCCTGGAGGATGTGCTATGTGCACTTGAGAAGGATGTGTATTTTTATGCTTGGTGGAGTGTTTTGTTTGTGTTAGGTCTCATAGGTTTATAGTGTTGTTCAAGTCTTCTATTTCTATGTTTATCTTTTCCCTAGTAGTTCTATCCTTTATTGAAAGTGAGGTGTTGAAATCGCCAACAATTATTGTAGAACAGTCTTTTCTCCCTTTAATTCTGTCAGTTTTTGCTTTGTAAATTTGTTATTTGGTGCTATATATTTATAATTGTTATACTTCTTGGTAGATTGACTCTTTTATCTTTATTTAATGTCTTTCTTTCTTTCTTGTTACAATTTATGTCTTAAAGTCTATTTTGTCTGGTATCAGTATAGCTACTCCAACTCTTTAAGTTACCATTTACATGAAGTATCTTTTTCCATCCTTTCACTTTCAGCCTATTTGTGTATTTGGATCCAAAGTGGGTCTCTTGTAGACAGCATATAGACATTTTTATTGTCACGAATTACATCTTTATACATTGTGTGCCCGTTAATATATTTAAAAAAATTTTTTTATGTAGTTGTCCTTTAAATTATACAGGAAAAAAAGAGGAGTTACAAACCACAAATGCCTTAATACTGACTTTTATATTTACTTATGAAATTACCTTTACTGGTGTTTTTTATTTCTTCTGTAGACTCAAGTTACAATTTAGTATTCTTTCAGTTAGCCTGAAGGATCTCCTTTAGCATTTCTTGTAGGGTAGGTCTACAAGCAATAAACTCTCTGTTTTTGTTTATCTAGAAAGTCTTAATTTCTCTTTCATTTTTGAAGAATAGTTTTCCTGGGTATAGAATTCTTGGTTGACCATTTTATTCTTTCAGCACTTGGAATATATCTTCCCACTGCCTTCTGGCCTTCATGATTCCTGAAGAGAAATTAGCTGTTAATCTTATTGCGAATGTTGTATGTGATGAGTCATCTCTTGCTTGCTGCTTTTAGGACTCTGCCTTTGGCTTTCAACAGTTTGATTACAACGTGTCTCAGTGAGGATCTTGAGGTTCACTCAGATTCTTTGATGTATATATTTATATCTTTCATCAAGTTTGCAAAAGTTTTGGCCATTATTACTTCTGATATTTCTGCTCCTTTCTCTCTCTGCTCTCCTTCTGGAATTTACATTATGCATCTGTTGGTATGCTTAATGCTGTTCCACAGGTCTCTTAGGCTCTGTTCATTTTTCTTTACTGTTTTTTCTTTCTGCTCCTCAGACTGGGTAATCTCAATTGCCCTGTCTTTAAGTTTCCTAAATCTTTCTTCTGCCTGCTCCAATATGCTGTTTACCTCTCTAATAAAATTTTCATTTTAGTTATGGTACTTTTCAACTTCAGAATTTGTCTCTAGTTCCTCTTTTAATTTCTATCTCTGTCTCTATATTGATAGCCTCTATTTGTCAACACATCATTCTCATTGTTTCCTTTAGTTCTTTGAGTATATATATATATATATATATATTTTTTTTTTTTTTTTCCTACATCAGGTCTTAGTTGAAGCACACGGGATTTTCGTTGCCGTATTCAGGATCTTTTTTGTGACATGTGGGATCTTTAGTTGTGGCATGCGAACACTTAGTTGCGGCATGTGGGATCTAGTTCCCTGACCAGGGATCGAACCTGGGCTCCCTGCATTGGGAATGCAGAGTCTTAGCCACTAGGCCACCAAGGAAGTCCCGAGCACATTTTAAATAGTTGACTTATAGTCTTTTTTTAAAGTGAGCTCAGTGTCTTGGCTTCCTGAGGGAACACTTCTATTCATTTCTTTTTTTCCTGTGTATGAGCCATTTTCACTCTGGGGCACTGTCTTTTAAGATTCAATGTGCACTTTGTAATAGCAGCCATTATATGGTGATGGGTCTACCCCACCAGGTAGACTACATGGGAACCAAGGAGTGGAAGTAGAAGAGGCCCTGTCTGTCCTCATTTCCTCAAGGAAGCTTCATGTCTTGCTTCTGACTGTTTTCCTTTCTTCTCAAGCATAAAATAGTGGGCACTTAGATGGACATAATGGTTTGCTCATTGAGTGGCTGCCCGTTGTACTTGGAATGAAAAATAAAAACCAAAAGCCTGTTTAACACAGGGGTCCTCTGTAGGACCCTGCAAAATCTGACTCCAGCCTCTGCCGCAGACCGGCTGCAGAAAGCTAGAAGTTCCTGGCGGTGAGGGTTAAGGAACTAAAAAGCACCAGTATGGGATCAGAAGGGCCAAGACAACTGATGGTTGCAAGGCAAGTTTATTCAAAGAGCATGAATGTATATATAGGTTTAGTACGGAACGAATAGCAGACAATAAATCAGTAAACCTTGTTTTCCACATAATTCTGTCGCCACTGCCTATGCGTCAGCATGCTTTATGGGCCGTTCTCTGGAGATACAGACTTCCCCCTTAGGGCAGCACGTCCTTCTTCTGGGGAACAACCAGGGGCTCTTAGATCCAGAGCAGGCACCTGGAACGAAACTGGCCGCAAGCCATTTTCCTTTTTTACGCTCAGTACCACAGCGTCAGGAGTGCATACCAAGAAAGAGACAAGCAGTTCTCCGGAAAGCAGAAAGCTGAATAAGCTTACAGCTTGGGGGCCACCACAAGCCTCCCCTCAGGCCCCATACCCCTCTCTCACTGGACCCATTCTTCCTCCAGTTTTGTAGCATGCAATGCCATGTCCCACCTCAGAGCCTTTGCAGATGCTCTTCCACTCACAGTGCTCTTCCCATCATTTGTTGCGTGGTGAATTATTACATATCCTTCAGATTTTAGCTTTAAAGCCACTTCCTCAGAAAGGCCTTCTCCAAGCCCTCTAATATAAATCATTTTCCTCTGTTGTTCTCTTTCAGAGGGCACTTTGCTTGTCCATTTTCTGCTTACAGTAAGTTGTCTTGGTACATTTATTGTATATTATATATATGATTAATATCTTTCTTCAACAACCACACAGAAATGTTGAGATGGGCCTTGAAGGTCTCCAAGCAGATGGATGGCAGTGGCAAGGCTCTGAGTGTTCAGAGGTAGAGAGGGGGCCTTGCAGGAGCACTCAGAGCTCTGGGGTGTGGCTTTTCTCCTGGTGATAGGGATGTGGGGTTGGGGAGGGGCCGCATTTCCAGGAACTTTGACAGCTGTCTTCTGTCTTGACCCTATAACCCCTAGTGCTTCATTTCTCTGTTCCTCTTGATAGCAAAAGTCTTCAAAAGAATTGTCCTCACCTCCTCTCTCCAGTTACTCTCCTCCTGGTCTCAAAATCAGGCTTCTGTACCTGTTACTTCACTGAGATGGTCTATCAAGGCCAGCAATGACTTCCAAGTTGCTAACTCCCATGGTCGATGGTCACTCCTCATTCTTTTTTGACCACTCAGCAGCAGTGGACACTGCTTTGACTCTCTCCTTGAAGCTTTCTCTCCCCCGACTCCTCTGCTCCGACCACACTCACTCCCTTGGTGATTTCATCCTATCTCATGTAGAAGGTTTTAAATGCCTCCTATAGGTTGACAACTCCCAAATCAGCATCACCAGCTTGGGTCTCCTCCCTGAATCCACACTCTATATTCAGCTGCCTGCTTGCAAGCTCACTCCTGCCTCAGGCCCTTTGCGCTGTTTCTTTCCTGCCTGCAGGACTCCCCACAAACGCCCCCGAAGCTTGCTCCTTTATTTCTTCAGATTTCTGCTCATATGCTAGCTTCTCTGCAATATCTCCCTCGGCCACCCTGTATCAACAACAACCTATGTCCTCAGAACTTCCTGTGCCCTTAATCTGCTTTATTTTTTTTCAAAGCACCTCCACCATCCAAAATTCTCTCTATTCAATATTCTGTTTTCTCTCTATTCTCTCTATTCTATGTTCTTATTTGTTTATTATCCGCCTCCCCTGACTAGAACGTGAGTTCTATGGAAGTGGGAGCTGCATGTCTGGTTCACCTCCGCAGCCCCTGTGCCTGGAACAGAACTGCTGAAGGAATGGATGGGGCTGTGCTCAGTACATAGTTATAGACAGATCAGCGAGTATGGGAATGTATCTTCCTTCCCTGTGGATCTCACAGATATGTTGAACTCTCTAGTAATTAGAGTTGTGAACTGGGAATTTTTTGTTTTTGTTTTTATCATTTATCATGAAAATATTTGTACTTTTGTTACTCTAATTATGGGGATATACAAATATTCATATATTTAATATTGCAGCTTATTTTGGAGAAAACTATGAAGTATGTGTGTACCACAGTTAACTCTAAGTATACTTCTGTTCCTTAGGCTTTTTATCTTATTTATTTCTATTTAAGTAGAATATTGTTTTATCATGATGCTGTATGCCAATAAAATTTTTATGTTATCACCTCAAAAACAGATGATTTGTTTCTCTAGAGTTGCACTTTAAACTAAATTTACAGTAGTCTTCACAATAATGTCATATCATCTTTGGCTGAATGAACTTCAATGAATTGGATTTAAAAAAACCAACATCACTGGAATTAACAAATTTTCTATTTGAATCATGTAATGCCATTGATATAAAACTAACTTCATTTAATAGTTCTCAGCGTGCTTCTTCTAATGGAACCAATACTTATCACTGTCATTTTATTTTTCATATGTACACAAGAAAACCTGAAACTGAAAATGAGTGAAATTATTTTTAAAAATACAGACATTTGATGTAAATGAAAAGTCATGCTTCCAACTGGGATTCTAAAGAAACACCTCATTCCTGACTCCCTACCGACCTCTTTAAGTTTTAAAGGCAGAAAAGCAAAACATTCACACCCTCAAAAATCCTGTTCCTCCTTCGAAAGCCTGACGCTGCTTGCAGAGTGCAGCAGGGCTCTTCTGCTTATAGGCCTGAGTCTCTGACACTGTCTCCCTGAGGGACCTTGGGCAAGTCCTGTCCTCTTGCTGGGTCTCATTTCTCTCTCTGTAAAGCTTCCCAGGGTGTCCAGCTCTGGCATCCTATGGTTTATTTCCACCCGGGGAGATGGCGTGGCACTGGTGTCTGACCTCACTGGGAAAACATGCCAGATAAGCCGGCCCCCCTATCTCCACGGCCTTCATCTTCACCTCCATTCCTTCACATGAACAACACCAGAGTTTCTGGGACAGCGTCCCTCATTGATAAAATGTCCCATAACTTCTCAATGAGCCCACACACTGTAACTGCAGTGATAACGGGCTATATCTGGCTCTCTCAGAATCCTGCCCGTGTTCCACACGGTGCTGTGGCTGTGGTTATCTGCTGCGCATGAATGGCCAGAGGCAGAAAAAGCACAGCAGCCTGTGCCGTAGAGAAGTGGAAGTGATTAACTTATGTCGCAGGCTCCAGCGTTGGTCTCAGCAAGTGAGAGGCAAAATGGATGTTGACAGCCGCCTCGGAGCTCACACCCCTGCGTCAGCACTCTGCAGGAAACAGATGGCTTCAGGGCCGCTCTCAAGCCTGTCGACAGCTCAGCAGCTCATGCTTTCTGATAGAGTTGTCAGAAAACAACAAGGACAGTCCCAGGAAGTCAGTTTCCTGGCCCTGGAGGTGTCCTGGTGGAGCAGGGTAACCGACAGATGGGATGTTGTAGAAGAGGTGCAGATGCCCTGGGTGGGGAGACCATGTCTATTCTGTTAGCACAGTCCCTCTCCTCCCTGCTCAGGGGCTCAGGGCCAGGGCTTACCTACCAGGCACCAGTTACGGTGAGCAAGCTAGGCTAACCCTTAGAAGGAGAGCCAGCACCCGGGAGTCAGGGCGGGGCCAAAGCTAGAGATCATGAGAAAGGGGGAGGAATTCAGGGCAAGGCGATAAGTATTCACAGTAGGGCAGTGAGATAAAGTGAAAACAAGTAGACATCAAATAGGATCGGAGGTCAGAAACAGGAAGTAGTCACTTTTATAAGCCTGTTAGGTTGTGATGCCTTGTACACTGGCCTGGCTTTTAAAAATGCCCCAAAGTGGGTGCTCTTTGTGTCTTGCTGCTAACACTGCATGTTGAGCGTCAGTTCAGAAAAACAGATGCTTCATTCCCCGACACACACCTGAAATGAAAATACCTTTGTTATCTTCTTCTCATGTCGAGTACCTACTTTATGCAGCATCCATGAGAGAATCTGTACTACTTTTAGCCACTTAGATGTTACTGTCTAGACCGATTTGAGAAGAAGCCATAACGTGGCTTTCTAATCTCTCATCTCAGTACAGCCAAGCAATAGGCTATATCAGACCCATGTGGGCTGCCCACATGGTCTCGTCTCTGCTCTCCAGTTTCATGGAGTTGAGTGCAGCAGCGGAGGATGCAGTGTGATCTGCGTGATGCACAGGAGCCCACAGCACCAGGCTGCCCGCTCTGCATCCTCGTTCCCCTGACAGCTCCACGCTCACCTTTCCAGTCAGGCCAGAAGAGCACTAAAAGCTCTATGTTCCACATCCCCACACACCCTGATCTGAACCCCTCTGGGCTTTGGCAGCAGTCTGAAGAGATCACGTTCTCTCTTTCTGCCCAGAGCACGTCCCAGCGAGAGCCTGACCTGGGCGGGGTGATCTGAGGAAACTGGATGACTTCCCGGCCTCTCATGAGTCAGGTGTTCATTCATAGCCTCATCCTTTGATTCGAAGTGAATTCCTGGAACGTAACCTGTTTTCTGATCATGCAGAAACACCTCTACCTCCAAGTGGTATCCTTTGGGGTCACATCAGTGGACCCTCTGGGCAGACTGTCTTCAGAACAGAGAGTCGGGCTGGGAGAGACAGGCAGCAGTCGCTTGTGCAGGGCCTCTGGGGCGGTGGTGAGGAGTTTGGATTTTGAGCAGTGGGAAGTTACTAGAGTGTTTAAAGCTGTGGCAGGGCGTGATCTGATATTCATTTTAAAAGACACCTCTGTCATCAGAGGGCTATGGAATCGAAGGAATGGGAGGATGAGGGGAACCGCTTAGGAGGCTACTGGATTGCCCATCCGCTCATTTATTCACTCACTCTCCACGCATGTGCTGCCATCCAACCCTGTGGACAGAGGCACTGGACATCGGGTTCCCTACCCTCCTTGAGCTTATGGCAGAAGGACTATGAAAAAGTAAACAAAGAGAAGAGATCCATTCCAGAGTTCCTTGACGACCTAAGGGTTAGGATTCCAGGCTTTCACTGCCTCGGCCCATGTTCAATCCCTCGTTGGGAAACATCTCGCAAGCCATGTGGTACAGCCAAAAAAATAAAAATAAATAAATAAATGTAAAAATATTTTAAAAAGAGAAGAGATCCATTCAGACTGTGATGCATGCTATGCAGAAGATAAGACAGGGTGCTCTGATAAAGAGCTACTAGGGAGGGAGGCGAGGGTCACTTCGGGGGGTTGAAGGGATGGCCTTTCTGAGACCTAAATAACGGGAATGATGAGTCATGTGACAATGAGAAGTGGGCACCGGGG
Source organism: Balaenoptera acutorostrata (assembly GCF_949987535.1). Classification (NCBI taxonomy): domain Eukaryota; kingdom Metazoa; phylum Chordata; class Mammalia; order Artiodactyla; family Balaenopteridae; genus Balaenoptera; species Balaenoptera acutorostrata. The sequence continues at coordinate 3,422,622 of NC_080073.1, forward strand.
TGTTCTAAGCGGAGGAAACAGCAAGTGCAAAGGCCTTGAGGCAGGAATGAGCTCACATGGTGCTGGGGGACCTGCCCAGGCCACTCCTTGCTACCCAGGTTAGGAGTTGGGTTTGCCTCTGCGGGGTGAGAGCCACTACAGAGTTTTTTTGTTTTTGTTTTTGTTTTTTATTTGTTTTTATTTTTTTTTGGCTGCGTTGGGTCTTCGCTGCTATGTGCGGGCTTTCTCTAGTTGTGGCAAGTGGAGGCTACTCTTTGTTGTGGTGCGTGGGCTTCTCCTTGCGGTGGCTTCTCTTGTTGTGGAGCATGGACTCTAGGTGCGTGGGCTCAGTAGTTGTGGCACACGGGCTCAGTAGTTGTGGCTTGCAGGCTCTAGGCGTTCAGGCTCAGTAGTTGTGGCGCACGGGCTTAGCTGCTCCGCGGCATGTGGGATCTTCCCGGACCAGGGCTCGAACCCGTGTCCCCTGCATTGGCAGGTGGACTCCTAACCACTGTGCCACCAGGGGAGCCCACTACAGGGTTTTGAACAGAGGCACCAATGAGCCACAGACTATAGCCTGAGGGCCAAATCCAGATCAATGCCTGTTGTTTATAAATAAAGTTTTATTGGAACCCAGTCTTGCCCGTTCGTCTACGTAGTGTCTGTGGCTGCTTGCAGGCTGCAACGGCAGAGCAGAGGAGTTGTGGCAGAGGCCACCTGGCCCACAAAGCCTTTAGGTATTTTGATACGTACTCTCTGGCCCTTTACAGGGTAGTTTGCTGACTGCTGGTCTAATTGCTGCTGTCAGAGGTTATTCTGGCTACTGTGTGGGCAGCATCCTGGACTAGAGCTATGAAGCTACTGCAGAACACAGAGGACAGTGAGGCTTTCCCTTAGCATCTCTGCGTGCACACAGCTCTGAAGACAGAGAGCGTGTGCGGGGCGTGCTGCCTGGTGCACAGTGGCCAGCCGAGCTGATGCTGCTTCGCCTGGTGAACTTGGCAAGGAGTTCATCGCTGCCTGTGGGCCCTCCACCCAAACCATAACTGCCTGTCTTTTGTCTGCGGCACCTTGTCACCAATTTGGGGCTTAGAGACAGTGCAGGCCAAGCAGCTGTTTCCTATTACCTGCTCGTCCATTTCAGCAGCCTGTTGTGACTGCCAAGTGTGCCCACACCACTCCCAACAGACAGCAAGAGATACTGTGAGAAAGGAATCTCATTTCCAAATTTTAGGGCAGATTGGTTTTGTTTTGTTTCTTGAGAAAAACATTAAATAAGTAAAATAGTTGAATATTGTGTTAGAAACCTAAACATCTAGGTTTTTTGTACCATGGGATCTTATTTTCATTCCTTTGGTTGTAACTGATAAATATTCACAGAATAATTGAGTTAGTACACTTTTTAAGAAGAAAAACCACTTGTGTTACGTAAAGAAATGGTGAAGATGAGGGCAGGGACAAGAAGAGAAGATTCGGGGTGACAGATCAGCTGTCCCCAAATAGCTGTCTATAGGTGGGAGGTCAAATTTATTTGAACAAGCATTTATTGAGTTTCTACTCTGTGCCAACCACTGCTGGGTGCTGGAGAATCTGAGGTCCCTGATGTCTAGAGCCTCACAGTCTGGTAACAAATATAACAGTGACAATATGACAAGATAACAAAAGTAAAGCACTTAATAATAGTTCTTACATTCCCACAACATCCCTCTAACATAGGTATTATCATTCCAATTTTAATTGAGACTTGAAGAGTAAATGTCAGAGTTGGGATATGAAACCATATCCTTTTGTCATTAGAGCTTTTTGCTGCCCTTCCGATTAGAAGAACTAAACCAATCAGTGTAAGTTCCAGCGAGGTAAGTTTCAGCTCAGGAACAAAAGGGGCTACTTTGGAAGGTGATGAGCTGTGTGTCAAGGGCAGGGTGTAAGTAGGAGCTTGCGGAGGACTGGCTGGATCAAGAGCCTCAAAGAATATTGTCAGAAATTAGTCTCTCTAGGGCTTCCCTGGTGGCGCAGTGGTTAAGAATCTGCCTGCCAATACAGGGGACAAGGGTTCGAGCCCTGGTCCGGGAAGATCCCACATGCTGCAGAGCAACTAAGCCCATGCGCCACAACTACTGAGCCCGCGTGCCACAACTACTGAAGCCCTCATGCCTAGAGCCTGTGCTCCGCAAGGACAAGCCACCGCAATGAGAAGCCCGCACACCGCAAACTCGCCGCAACTAGAGAAAGCCCATGTGCAGCAACGAAGACCCAATGAAGCCAAAAATAAATAAATAAAATAAATAAATTTAAAAAAAAAAAGAATATTGTCAGAAATTAGTCTCTCTAGGGCTTCCCTGGTGGCGCAGTGGTTAAGAATCCACCTGCCAATGCAGGGGACACAGGTTCGAGCCCTGGTCTGGGAGGATCCCATGTGCTGCGGAGCAAATAGGCCCGTACGCCACAACTACTGAGCCTGCACTCTAGAGCCCGCAAGCCACAGCTACTGAAGCCCATGTGCTGCAACTACTGAAGCCTGCGCGCCCAGAGCCCGTGCTCCGCAAGAAGAGAGGCCACCGCAGTGAGAGGCCCACACACCGGGATGAAGAGCAGCCCCCGCTCGAAGCAACTAGAGAAAGCCCGCACGCAGCAATGAAGACCCAACACAGCCAAAAATAAATAAATAAAATAAATAAATTTATTAAAAAAAAAAAAAGAAATTAGTCTCTCTCTATGCCTTGGCTCCGCTTTCCTCTAGTTTGGTTTCCAAAACAAGTAGGTCCTTCAGCTTCAGGCTAACGTTCTGTCTGCTTGGTAGCCTCAACACAAGGAGGGCACCTGTTCTCAGTAGTTCCAGCAAAAGCCCCAGGATTAACTCTGACTGGACTGGCATCTCTGAACCAATCCCTGTGGCTGTGAATGTGGGACTCTCATTGAGTCAGCTCTCCCAACCACATGCACCGAGGGCAGCCCTCGCCCCCATCTCCTGAGCTCCCCCAGTGCCGCTTCTCCCAGTGATACAAAAGCACGGGCTCTTCAGGGTCTTCGGATGGAAGGTCATGGTATCTAGCGTAGTGGAAGGAGGGTGGAATTGGAGTTCAGCAGGCTTGGCTGGTCACTTACAGTGTGACCTTGAGTAAAAATGCTCCTCTCGGGCTTCCCTGGTGGCGCAGTGGTTGAGAATCTGCCTGCCAATGCAGGAGACATGGGTTCGAGCCCTGGTCTGGGAAGATCCCACATGCCGCGGAGCAACTGGGCCCATGAGCCACAACTACTGAGCCTGCGCGTCTGGAGCCTGTGCTCCGCAACAAGAGAAGCCACGATAGTGAGAGGCCCGCGCACCGCGATGAAGTGGGGCCCCCGCTTGCCACAACTAGAGAAAGCCCTAGCACAGAAACGAAGACCCAACACAGCCATAAAAAAATAAATAAATAAATTTTAAAAAAACCAACACCAAAACCCATAATCACAAACCAATCTACCAACAAATGTTAAAAAAAACAAAACAAAACAAAACAAAACAAAAAAAACAACAAAAAAGCTCCTCTCTCTGGCCCTCATCTGTAAACTGGCTGTTCATAGCCCCTCCCTTCCTGGCCACAGGCAAGATTAAACTGGTGCTTATATAGTTCCTGGCCCAGGAAACGATGCCCAACATCCCCAGGGAGGGATTTACACGAGAGGGGATGTGGAAGAGCCCGGGCTCTTCTCAGGACGAGGATGCAGGGTGAGTAAAGTGTTGGGGGGTGGCCAGCGATTCGGCCAGGTTGACAGCCATGAGGCCAGGTCTGGCTGCACAACGGATGCTACTTCTCCACACTGAGCTCCCGGGAGAGGAGCCGCTCGGACGAGGCTGTTTCTAAAGACCCGGCCAAGCCTGTTTCCCTCTCCAGCTTCTCAAGCTCCAGCCAAATCAGCAGAAAACAATGTTCCCAGAATGAACTGGCTCAGCTCCTTGTAGAAGTGCTGCCAGAAAAGGACAATTAGCTCTGGGCCCTTGGCTTTTGTCGGGGTCTGCATTAGACCCAACTGAGGGGGAGGAAACACACATTCATGGTCTTCTTCCCGGCACCGTCAGGAGAAAGGCGGGTCAGTGCGGCCGCAAGCCCGAGGCCGCCTGCATGTGAACCTGGCTCTGCCCACCACCAGCCGCGTGACCACGGGCAGGATCTCACTTTAGAACGCGGCAATGGTGGTAAAAACGGCATCTGCCTCAAAGGTTTGTTGTAAGGATTACACAGGTCATATGTTAGCTCCAGCCATTATAGGTCAAAAATTGGTCTCTATCAGCAATTTCATATGGTTCAAGCTAAAGTTCTTGACGCAGAGTAGGTGTTAACTATGGGCACGTGCTATCTGTGGCCCTCACGACAGTCTTACCAGGAGGGCGCTGTTGCGCCTGTGCTATGGGCGAGGGGGTAGCCAAGCAGCACGGCCACCGTCCCGGAGCCTGTGTCCTGTGCAGCCAGCAGGAAACCGAGCATCTGAGAGAGACATTCCCTCCTGGGTCCTGCAGAGGTGACCTGGGCCTGAGACCCTCTCTGATGATTGTTCTTGGCTTACACGTTGCGGGCTCCTGCAGCAGCATTGAAGACATGATCCTTTGTTCTAATCGGAGTCCCTTATCTGAGGATCCAGGTGATCAATTTCTCTTAGACATCAGCGCCAGGAAAAAAAAATCTGTCTCTCCTAATAAACTGGTACATTTCCTTTTATCAGAGAACCCTAGGAGGGCAGAGCGAATACCTGGGCTGGGTTTCCAGAGATGGTGAATTTTTATTATTCTCTTTATTATACCTACCGTGGAGGAGCATTAATTATGTACCAAGACATCGCACTAAGTGCACCACAGGAACATTCTCTTTGCTACTCAAAGTGTGGTCCTTGGACCAGCAGCAACGGCATCACCTGGGAGCTTGCCAGAAACACAGAATCTCTGGCTCCTCCCGAGAACTGCTAAATCCAAATCTGTATTTTAACAAGATGGCCAGGTGACTCATAGGTACATTTAATGATTGAGGCATCCTGCATTGTGGCATTTAATCCCCACCCCATTCAGGAAGTACAGACTGTTTTACCCCTGTTTTACAGATAAGTAGTCAGGGGGTTCTGACTGATTCCGGAGTCTGCATTCTTGCCACTGTGCTGCCCAGCCCTTGAAAAGTAGGAAGAAACATCTAGCAAAGCCCTAAAGGTGGGTAAGGCTGAGAACCTTGGAACAGCCAGGTTGTTGACGGTGTTTCTTGGCCAACTTAAAGCTCTGGGCACCTTTCCCAGAGATTCAAGGAACTTAGATCTGGCAGAACTCCTTAGGTGCTCACGTTCAGGTGACAGCCGGCAGCACCAGAACCAAACCCTAGTGTAAACGGGAAGAGGCTTTGGCGTCAAATCAAAACCCACTGCGGAGCATCCTCAGGCCTGTCGATATAACCTCACTGAGCCTCAGTTTCCTCACTCGTAAATGGGGTCAAGTGTATCCACTGAGTCAAATTACTGGAAAGATAAAACAATCTTATGACACTAAATTCCTTCATCCAGTGCACGACAAGCTTGGTATGATAAATGTTAACTAAAATGAATGAGTGAATGAGTGAGTGATAAATGAATAAATACACACACACACACACACACACACACACACACACAGGAGCCCTCTTCTTCATAGCGTGGCGTTCCCACACTAGGCACAAGTAATTTGAAACCAACATAAGTGCTGAATTTTCCCCATGAAGTGCAAACCTGGCAGCCACATGTTGAGGTGAAAAATATCCTGCTCTTGAGTCTGCTGGGTGGGTGGAATCCAGCCCCATGGACCCTTTCTCTTCCCAGGACATTTTTCTACTGTCTTTGCCTGGTTTGGTATCAGGGTAATACTAGCTTTAAAGAATGAATTGGGAAGTCTTCCCTCCTTGTGGTGATCAGCTTTATGTGTCAACGTGGGCTAGACTGCAGTCCCCCGTTATTCAGTCAAACACGAGGTGTTGCTGTGGAGGTATTGTTTAGATGTGGTTAACATTCATAACCAGATGACTTTAAGTAAGTCATTTAGATCATCTACGACAGCCTGCTTCAATCAGTTGAAAGCCCGTAAGAGCAGAACTGAGGTTTCCTTGAAAGAGAAGAAATTCTGCCTGTGGGCAGCAGCTTCGGTTCATGCCCAAGAGTCTTGATAGCCTGCCCTGTGGCATTCAGACTTGCCTAGATGGCCCCCACAATCATGTAAGCCAGTTCCTTGCAATAAATCCATATATTTGTATCCTGGTGGTTCTGTTTCTCTGGTTGAACCCTGACTGATACGGACTTTGATACCAGAAGTGATTCTTGAGGACAGAATCTTAAGGAAGAGTTATAAGTTGGTTCTGGTTTTTCTGGAATTTCTTCTCTAATATGATTAGATCTAAAGACACTAATGACTTTATTTTCAGTGGTAAAGAGGATACTGGTAGTCCATGATGGCATGATGAGGCAAAAGAGATATGCACAATATGGCCATTGGATAAGATAAGGAAAAATATGTCTGGAATACAAGAGATCCATTAGGATGCCTCTTGGTACTACCATGTCCTGTGATTAAAGTCAATGGAAAACTACCACGACACAATCCAGGCAGGACTACTAATGGCCCAGACCTTTCAGCAATGAAGATAAAGAACCCTGAGCAGCTGAGGGCAAAGGGCATATGGAATGGGTAGTAGAAGTAGGTAGTTATAAATGCCAGCTACAACCACGTGACCACTTGCAGAAATGAGGACTGTAATAGTTATGTTTCTTCTTTATTTTGTCATGAAGATGTTTGTGTAGACCTTTGAAGCAGATATCTTTGTTTTCTTCCCTCTTATCCCTTTATCATCTAACATAAGATATCTTAATAATAAATGTTACATCACAGTATTTAAGTTACAGGGTGTCAAGGGTGAGAGTGACATCACCCGAGGACTTTGCATCCTCTTCTGGGGAAAGTTAGTGTGTTTACAGTTGTATGCAGAATAGTTATATCATATTAGGTGAAAGGATGATCCAGCTATTCTTTTTTTGGAGATTGTGTATGTATATAAATACTATTCAGCCATAAAAAAAGAATGAAATCTTACCATTTGCAACAACATGGATGGAACTTGAGGGCATTATGTTAAGTGAAATAAGCCAGACAGAGAAAGACAAACACCATATTATCTCACTTACATGTAGACCATCAATGGACATTTAGGTTGTTTCCACGTCTTGGCTGTTGTAAAGCTGCAAAGAACATAGGTGTGCATATGTCTCTTTGAAGGTGATTTCCTTTCCTTCAGATATGTACTCAGAAATGTAATTGCTGGATAATATGGTAGCTCTATTTTTCATTTTTTGAGGAACCTCCATACTGTTTTCCATAGTGGCTGCAACAATTTACATTCCCACCAACAGAGCACAAGTATTCCATTTTCTCCACATCCTCTCCAACATTTGTTATCTCTTCTTTTTGATGACAGCCATTGTACCAGGTATGAGGGGCTATCTCATTGTAGCTTTGATTTGCATTTCCCTGATGATTAGTGATGTTGAACATCTTTTCCTGTACCTGTTGCCCATATGAATGTCTTCTTTGGAAAAATGTCTATTCAGTTCCTCTGCCCATTTTCTAATCAGATTGTCCATATTTTGCTACTGAGTTGTATGAGTTCTTTATATAGTTTGCATATTAACCCTTTATCAGATATATGATTTGCAAATACTTCCTCCCATTTTGTAGGTTGCTTTTTCATTTTGTTGATGGTTTCCTTTGCTGTGCAGAAGCTTTTTAGTTTGATATAACCCCACTTGTTTATTTTTGCTTTTGGTGTCAAATCCAAAAACTCATTTCCAAGACTGATGTCAAGGAGTTCACCTGTATGTTTTCTCATAGGATTTTTATAGTTTCAGGTCTTATGTTCAAGTTTTTAATCCATTTTGTGTTGATTTTTGTGTATGGTGTAGGATAGTGGTCCAGGCTCATTCTTTTGTATGTGGCCGTCCAGTTTTCTCAACACCATTTGTTGAAGAGACTGTCCTTTCCCCATTGTATATACTTGGCTCCTTTGTCATAAATTAATTGACCATATATGCATAGGTTTATTCCTAGGCTCTCTATTCTGTTCTGTTGATCTGTGTGTCTGTTTTTACGCCAATATCATACTGTTTTCACTTCTATAGCTTTGTAATATACTTTGAAATCAGGAGGTGTGATGTAGATTTTCTCTTTTTAATCTCGTTGTCTGCTACTTATTAATTTATTCTTTCTGTTTGCTTTGGGTTTATTTTGCTCTTCTTTTTCTAAGTTCTTGATATGAAAACTTAAATAATTGATATTTTTGTAACTTATGCATTTAATAAACTTTAACCTTTTATAACCTATGCATTTAATGCTATAAATGTCTTTCTCAGCACTGTTAGCTGTTTCCCATAAATTTTGATGTGTTGTATTTTTTCATTCAGTTCAATGTATGTTTATTTCCTTTGAGACTTCCTATTTAACCCATGGATATGGGTTATCTTCTATATCCTTGCTGGTTTTCCATTAAGTTCTAGCAGTTGTTAACAGAGAAGAGTTGAAGTCTCCCACTATTATTATGGATTTGTCTATCTCTCCTTTCAGTTCTGTCAGTTTTTGCTTTGCATATTTTGCAGCTCCTGTTTGGTGCATACACATTTAGGATTGCTATGTCTTCATAGTGGATTGACTCTTTTATCATACAATGTTCCACTTTGCCTCTTGTAATTTCCTTTTCTCTGGGGTCTACTTTACTGGATATTAATATAGACACTCCTGCTTTGGTTTAAGTAATGTTTGTATGATATAACTTTTTCCATTCTTTTACTTTCACCCTGTCTATATCATTATATTTGAAGTTAGTTTCTTACAGATATCGTAGGGTTGGTTCCTGTTTTTCAAATTACTCTGCCAATCTTTGTTAATTGGTATAGTAAGGCCATTTAAATTTAATGTAAATGTAGGAACTTCCCTGGTGGTCCAGTGGTTGAGACTCCACGCTCCCAATGCAGGCTGCCTGGGTTCAATCCCTGGTCAGGGAGACAGATCCACATGCCTCAACTAAAGATCCCACATGCTGTAATTAAAAAAAAAAAAGAAGAAGAAAGATCCTGCATGCCGCAACAAAGATCCTGTAGTATGCGTCAACAAAGATCCCACATGCCACAACTAAGACCTGGCACAGCCAGATAAATAAATAAATATTTTTAAAAATAAATTTAATGTAAATGTTGATATTATAGGGCTTGGGTCTGCCATTTTATTTTTTAATTTTCTGTTTATTCTCTCTGTTTTCAATTTTTTGGTTTGCTTTTTCCTGACTGCCTGTGGGTTACTTGAGCATTCTTTAGAATTCCATTTTGATTTATCAGTAGTGTTTCTGAGTATATCTCTTCATATAGATTTTTTTTTTAGTGGTTGTTCTAAGTATTAAATTGTACAAACCTAACTTATAAGTCTATTGAAGTCATCATTTTACCAGTTGAAGTACAGCAAGCTTAGCACACTTTATGACCCTTTACCCTTACCTATTTATAATATAACTGTCTTAAATATTTCTTCTACATACATGTAGAACCATGGCAGCCGGTGTTTTAATATTTGCTTCAACCATCAAGCATAATGTAGGAAACTCACAAGGAGAAGGAAAGTCTTACCCATATTTTTGCTTACTGTGTTCTTTGTCTTTTCCCTGATGTTCCAAAGTTTCTTCTTTTGTCATTTCCTTTTTGTTTAGAGAACTTCCTTTAGCTATTCTTTTAGAGTAAGTATGCTGGTGACACATTCTCTTAGTTTTCCTGCACCTGAGAATGTCTTGATTTTGTTATAGGATTCTGAGTTGTCAAGTTATTTTCTTTCAGCCCTTGAAAAATACTGGGTCATTTCTGTCTGGCTTCCATGGTTTCTGTTGAGAAATCTGCTGTCATTCAAATTCCTTTTCCTCTATAGGTAAAATGTAGTTTTTCTCTGACTACTTTCAAGATATTTTTATTTGATTTTAGTTTTCATAAATTTACTTGTGATGTGTCTTATTGTGGATTCTTTGGAATTATCCTGTTTGATATTCACTAAGTTTCTTAAATCTATGGGTTTATTTCTCTTGCCAAACTTGGGAAATTTTCAGTCGTTCATTCTTTTTTCTCTTCCAGCTTTATTGAGATATAATTGATACACAAAAAACTTCAAAAAATTAGTGTATATAAGTTGGTGAATTTGGATATATGTATACAGTCGTGTTACTATCACCACAATCAAGGTAATGAACATATTTATCACTTCCAAAAGTTTCCCATGTCCCTTTTTGTCAATTTGTTTCTTTACTTATCTGTTTCGTGGTAGCAACTCAACATAAGATCTACCCTCTTAAATCTTTAAATGCACAATACCACATTGTTCCTCCTAGTGCTTTTTCAGCCCCATCCTCTTTCTCTTCTCCCCTGGGACTCTGATAACACAAACGTTAGATCTTTTTTTATAGTTCCCCAGATCCCTGAGGCTCTGTTCTACCACTCCCCGCCCCCACCAGTCTATTTTCCCTCTGTTGTTCAAATTGGGTAATTTCTATTGTTCTGTTTTCCAGTTCACTCATTCTTTCCTCTGTCCTCTCCATTCTGCTGTTGAGTCCATCTTCTCAGCATTTTTTTAGGTTATTGTTTTGAATTTATATCTTAAAGTTCTAAAATTTCCATTTGGTTCTTCCTTATATCCTCAGTTTCTTTGCTGAGGCTTTCTATTTCATTTATTTCAAGTTTACTCATAATTGCTTTTTGAAGCATTTTTTAATAATGGCTGTCTTAAAATCTTTGTCAGATAATTCTACCATCTCTGCCATCTTGGTGTTGGCATCTACTGGTTTTCCTTTATTCATTCAACTTGGAAACATCCTGATTCTTGATATAAAGAGTGGTTTTCTATTGAAACCTGGACATTTTTGTATTATCTAAACCTTCTGTGTATCTGTCTTACTTTGACACCATTTCCACAGGGGAAGGTTGGGGGACAGCTCTTCATTCCTGATGGGAAGATATGGAAGTCCAGGTTTTCTGCTTAGCCTTCATTGACACCCAGGTTGGGAGGGGTCCTCATTGCTGCTGAGTCAGTGTGAGGGCCCTGGCTCCCCATGTGGTCTCTATTGATGGAAGCAGCTTCATTACTGCAGGGAAATGGTGAGAGTCCTGACTCTCCACTAGACCTTTCCTGGTACAGTTTCTCTGATGTTTAGCTGGGGTAGAGCTGTTATTGTCTAAAGGTTTTCTGTCTTGCTAAGCTGTTTTTTCCTGGTCATATGGCTAGAGAGAGCAAGCTTTTGTTGGGGCTTTTTCGTTTGTACCCATTAGTATTTCCAAGTCACCAGCTTCTTCTATTCCAAGTTTCTTCTCAGGACATTTTGTTCCCATCCGAGCTTGGGAGGTCTGTGCCCACATTACATGGGGGTACTGTATCAGCACTGCAAGGCAGCCTGGACGAGCAGACTGCATGGGCTTCATGGGTGCTGTCTGCCTCAGGGGGTCTCCTGAACGTGGAGAGAGATGACCATGGTTTGTACAGGAATACAACATGAATGATAGAAAAAAAAAGAGTAATTTGTACTTTCTTCAGGTATGTTTTTGATGTTTAAAGAGTGATTTTTTTCATCATGTGTCCAACCTTTATTATTTTTTCTTGGTATTATTATGAAGAGCTGTCAGTCACTATAGGAAAAATGAGAAGCTAATGTTAAGGAAAAAGAAAAAGTTAACCTAAATCCCACCACCAGAGAGGACTGTTAAATTTTTGGTGTATGTCCTTGCAGTCTTTTTTTTTTAATATACATACACACAAGTATAAATCTATATGCATCTATTTTTAAAATGAAATAGAATCATTGTGTTGGTTTTTTAGTTTCATATTTTGAAATAATTTCAAACTAACAAAAAGTTGCAAGAATAATTCAAAGAACTTCCATACCCCCTTCACCCAGATCCACCTGTTGGTTACATGTTGACCCATTTCCTTTATCCTTTCTTCCCTCCCTCCCTCCCTCCCTCTTCCTTTCTTTCTTCCTTCCTTCCTTTCCTTCTTTCTTTCTTTCTTTCTTCCTTCCTTCCTTCCTTCCTTCCTTCCTTCCTTCCTTCCTTCCTCTCTTTCTTTCTTTCTGTCTCTATACACATATGTATATATTATATAGCACATATTACATATTTAATATACATTACTTACATTAGATATTATATATTGCTATATTACGAATTGCCATATACAATTTTGTGTTTTCTTAACCATTTGAGAGTAAATCACAGACATGATGCCCTTTACCCCTAAATACTTCACTGTCTGTTTTCTAAGAATAAGGACGTTCATTTGCATAACTACAGTACGATTAACAGTGATACAATATTATTATCTAATCTACAAACATTGTCTAAATATCACCAGTTGTCTCGATAATATTTGTTTAACAATTTTTTTTCTGGTCCAGTATCCAATCTAGAATCATGCATTGTATTTAGTTTTCATTTCTCTTTAGTTTCCTTTAATCGGGAATAGTTCCTCAGCCTTTGTCTTTCTTGACTTGAGGCGTACAGGCCAGGTATTTCACAAAGTGTCCCCCAGTTTGGGTTTGTCTGGTGTTTCCTCCTGATTGACTCAGATAATGCCTTTTAGCAGAAATACCTCTGTAGTGATGTTGTGTCTTTCTCTATACATTTATCAAGAGGCACTTGATGTTAATTTGTCCCATTATTGGTGATGTTAACTTTTACCTCTTGGTTAAAATGGTGTCTTCCAGGTTTCTCCACTGTCTCCAGCTATTTTCCGCTTTGTAAACAGTAGATAATTTGTACAGTGAGAGTACCCACTCATAATGTAAATATCCTCTACCTCATCAAATGTTAACTCACAAGTTTAGCATCCATTGATGATGCTTGTGCAAATCAGTTGTTACTGCGATGGCTGCTAAAGGTTATTTTCTCATTTCAATAATCCACTCTGCATTTATTAGTTGGCATTCTGTTAAAAGGATGTGATTTCTTTTTATGTGCTCTTTTCACTTAGAAAATTTTGATGCCTATTTCAATATCACAGTGCAGTTCTGGCACCTAGAGTTATTGCAGACTCCACAGGTTAAGGACACAACCATCAACAAGATTGCCCTCACTTCAGATGCCAGCCACACTTTGGGGGTCCCCAGGTCACTATTCTGACCAACTAGCTGCAAGTTTGGGAGGTTCTCACGACTCCCTCATGTTTGATACTTTGCTAGAATGACTCCCATAACTCAGGAAAGTGCTATACTTGTGATTACAGTTGACTATAAAGGATCTAGATGAGGACCAGCCAAACGGAGAGACACGCAGAGCGAGATCTGGGAGCATTTTCTCCCTACAAGTCTTTAGGGGGATCTGCCTAGTGCCAGGTCCTATGCTGAGTTGGGAGAGACCTGCTGCCTGGCTATGAGAGGGAGGGAAGACCACCCAGGCAGAGGGAATGACCTTGCAAAGATGCAGAGTCACAAGCAATGTGGTGATGTGCCCAGCAGGATCGGAACATTGTGTGTAAGGCTGGGTGACGGTGTTGTGGAGGTCTGAGGCTGTGCTGTTGGGCTGTGCACTTAAGTTTGCACCTTGTCCTTTGGACCATGGGGGAGCAGAGCCTGTGGTAGGAAATGAGCAGAGATTTGTGCAGCTGGTGGAGGATGGATTGCAGGGAGAGGCTAGAGACTGCGGGAGGTTTTTAAAGAAAAGGCGGGAGATGATGAAGATATACGCTGAGGTGGGAGATGTGGGCATGGGGAGCAGGGGTAGATCAGTGTGAGGAGGGATGCTCCAGGAGAGGCATCAAGGACCACAATGCGAAGTCTGAGTACCCTTTCCTGGCTCTGGGTTCCGCCGGTGAGAAGCCATCTCATTGGTATCAGTCTTAGAGACCAGTGTGCCTCCTCTTCCCATCTTACCTGGTTGCCAGTTTCCCCAAACAGGATAAGCCTAAAGAAATCCATACAAAGCCACATTGTAATTAAACTTCTGAAAACGAAAAAAACAAAGCAAAATCTTGAAATTCAGTCAGATGCAATGTAGCTGATTTACAGAGTTAATGACTCCACCAGTGTGCACAGAGCAGCACACCCTTCATTAATGCGCTATTTTTGCCAAGTTTTTGGTATCAAAGTTACTCTGGTTTCATAAAAGGAATTTGGAAGCTTTCCTTTTTACATGCTGAAATGCTTTAAATAGCATTGGAGTTATCATTTCTCTAAGGATTTGGTTGAATTCACTTATGGGCCTGGTTATTTCTTTCTTTTTTTTTTTCCTTTTTTATGACATCTTTATTAAGTTGTTCTTATGAAACTATCACCACAATCAACACAGCAGACATTCCCATCACCCCCAAAAGTTTCCTTGTACCCCTTTGCAATCCATCCCTCCTCCACCCCTGTCACCAGGCAACCCTGACCTGCTTTCTGCTATTCTAGATTAGTTTGCATGTTCTAGAATTTATGTAAATGGAACCTTATGTACTCTTTCTTTATCTGGCTTCCTTCACTCAGCATAATTATTTTGAAATTTACCCATGTTGTGTATATCAATAGTTCATCCATTTATATTGCTGAGCAGAACTCCATGGGATGAATACACCACTGTTTGTCTGTACATTCACCAGCTGAGAGACCTTTGAGTTGTTTCCAGTTTGGAGCTATTATAAATAAAGCTGCTGTAAACATTCGTGCCCAAGTCTTTGTGGGGACATATGTTTTTTTTCTCTTGGATAAATACTTAGGAGTGGAAAGATTGGGCCATATGGTAGGTGTATATTTAACTTTTTAAGAAACTGTCAAACTGTTTTCCAAAGTGGCCATTCCATTTTACATTCCCACCAGCAGTGTTTGAGAGTGCCAGTTTCTGCACAGCCTTGCCAACACTAGGTACGGCCAGTCCTCCTATGAGTTTCTGAGTTGTTGCTATTTGACAACTTCCTCAGTTTCTTCTCCCTCTCTTACGCTGGGTTGCCTAGATGACAGAGTTGGAGGCAAAGCTTAGGTATTGCTGTTTCACTGCAGGGCGGGCTGGGGAGTACAGACAGAGGGACACGGGCAGGGAAGCAGGAAGGAGAGAAAGCAAACCCAGGTGTGCCTTGCTGAGCTGCTCACAGCTGTGAGAGAAAGAGCAGGAGGTCGCCGAGCCGCGGGATGGCTCCGGAGGAGCCGTGTGGAACCGGAACACCTCGGAGGAGGAGCGGATGAGAGATGAAGGGAGAGGAATTTATCACTGACGCTTTTCTTTCTTTTTTTTCTTTTAAATTAATTAATTAATTTATTTTTGGCTGCATTGGGTCTTCATTGCTGCGCGCGGGCTTTCTCTAGTTGCGGCGAGCGGGGGCTACTCTTCGTTGTGGTGCGCAGGCTTCTCATTGCAGTGGCTTCTCTAGTTGTGGAGCACGGGCTCTAGGCGTGCCGGCTTAGTAGTTGTAGGTCGCGGGCTCTAGAGCACAGGCTCAGTAGTTGTGGCGCACAGGCTTAGTTGCTTCGCGGCATGTGGGATCGTCCTGGACCAGGGATGGAAACCATGTCCCCCGCATTGTTGGCAGGCGAATTCTTAACCATTGGGCCATCAGGGAAGTCCCATCACTGATACTTTTCCATCTCCCGTCTTTCACGGGTCCAGATTTACCCCATGGCGCCATAACTCCCCTGAAAGTGTTGTGTGGCCCCTTTGGACAGCTGCTGGGAAAGCCAGATCCAACGACCCAGGGCACAGTGCTTCATCTTAGTCTACAAACTAGAGCCTCTGCATGTCCAGTCGGGTTGGACCAGGGAGTGTGGTTCCTGCCGTGGAGGGCAAGGGAGGCCATGCCCAAGCGCAGACAGGACTGTGGGAGGCTGAGCCCCCAGCAGTTAGGAGATACGTTGGCAGCGGGGCCAGGGGTCCCCTGAGCAAACAAGGAGGCTGCGGTGAGGGCACAGGAGTTGAGCACAGCTGGAGAGGACTGTAAGTTAAGTTGGTGTAATCTTCTGAGAGAGTTTACATCCATTAGCTCCTCTGATCTGTGACACAGCCCAGGGGTGTAGGCAGGGAGTTATAGCCCTGTGGTTCAGATGAAGAAAGTTAGGTCTTACCTGAGTGACTTGCCCAGGATCATACATCATGTGGGTGACACACTTGGGGCTTTGGTCTCTGGGCCCAGTGCTCTTTCCATGTGCTGTGTGCATGCCAGATATTCTCAGATGTGCGTATTGGGGACTGTGTCTGGTTTGGGGCACCTCCTAGAGTGGGGGTCCCCAACCCCCGGGCCACGGACCACTATCGGTCCGTGGCCTGTTAGGAACCAGGCCACACAGCAGGAGGTGAGCGGCGGGTGAGAGAGCAAAGCTTCATGTGTATTTACAGCCGCTCCCCATCACTCGCATTACCACCTGAGCTCTGCCTCATGTCAGATCAGCGGCGGCATTAGATTCTCATAGGAGCTCGAACCCTACTGTGAACTACGCGTGCGAGGGGTCTAGGTTGTACGCTCCTTATGAGAATCTAATACCTTATGATGTAAGGTAGAGCTGAAGCAGTGATGCTAGTGCTGGGGAGGGGCTGCAAATCCAGATCATCATTAGCAGAGAGGTGTGACTGCACAGAGACCATCATAAATCAATTGCTTGCAGACTCGTATCAAAACCTTATCAGTGAGTGGCAAGTGACAGTTAAGCTGCATCTTACAGAGTAGACTGGACATAAGCAACATACTTCGGGTGTCACTGTCTCCCATCACCCCCAGATGGGACCATCTAGTTGCAGGAAAACAAGCTCAGGGCTCCCACTGATTCTGCATTATAGTGAGTTGTATAATTATTTCATTATATATTACAATGTAATAATAATAGAAATAAAGTGCACAATAAATGTAATGAACTAGAATCGTCCCAAAACCATCCCCGTGCCCCGGTCCGTGGAAAAATTGTCTACCACGAAACTGGTCCCTGGTGCCAAAAAGGTTGGGGACCTCTGTTCTAGAGGACAGAGAAGCACATCCTGAATCTTGTGTTTCTTCTTTTTTCAGCGGTTTTGGGGGAGTGATGCAGCAGGAAGTCCTGATAACTGGGCTGCCGTGGGAGGGACGTTGGGGATCTGGGGTTCTAGTCCCACCTCTGTGGCCTTGGACTCATAATTTTTCCCCCTTGGGCCTCTTTTCGCTCACTCACTCAGCAAACATTTGGAAAGAGTGTATGTGCTGTGTGCCAGACACTGTGCTAACTGTGGGGAATTTCAAAATGAGTACGGTGGTCCCTGCCCGCATGAAGTTTCTAATCCTGACCCGCTACCTGGGATACCCTGTAGGGCTGTTGAGAGAATTACATGAGTGAATGCATGTAAAGCACTTAGAACAGTGCCTGCACACCATAGATGTTCCATAAATATGATGATGATGACGATGACGACTACTGGCCTCATGGGAGAGGTGCTTCCTAAAGTCTTTGTATGTGAGTAAGTGGGGAGTGGGCAGTGCATCCTGTGGGTTGAGAACACACGTAGACTGTGGAATCATAAACCCTAGGGTTTGACTCTCAACTCTATTAATTATTAGCTTCTTGAGCAAGATACTTACTTTTGTGCCTCAGCCTCCTCATCTGTAAAATAGGACCTCAATTTGCATTTCTGAAGATAAAATGAGATGATTCCCTTGAGATGAATTGTTTGCAACAATGGCCCCAATTTTTCACCCACCCGTATATCCACACCTCCTGCCAAGTGGTAGAGTCTCTTCCTCCTTCCCCTTGCACGTGGGATGGCCTTGTAACTTGACTTGGCCAACTGAATATACCTTCAGCTTTGAATGACTGTACTTTCTCACTCTGGGACCCCAACACCACCATATGAAGAAGCTCAAGCTAACCTGAAGGATGGTGAGAGATATAGGATCAGTCATCCCCATCAGCCGAGCTGACAGTCAGTTAATCCCCAGAAGCACAGCCAGCCTACTGGCCTGTGGTCAACCACAGACACATTAGAGAGACCACTCAGCACCAGAAGAACTGCCCAACTGAGCCCAGCCTATATTACCAACCCACAGAATTGCAAGCTAAATAGATGGTTGTGGTTATAAGTCACTAATTTAAGGCTATTTGGTTACACAGCAACAACTAACCAATACAACATGTAAAATGCTTAGCACAGTAATCATGGCTTAATTAATGGAAGCCATGATGATGATGATGATGGTGGTGGCAGGGTCCAAGCTCAGGCCACTGTTGGGAATATAAGAAAAGGTGGTTTCCCTGACCTCTGCCCTAAAGGAGCTCATGGCATGACATTACTCATGGGATAAGAAAGGCAACAAACAGTTACTTCCAATGAATGCTCACTCACTTATTTATTCTTCAAAGTCTTGACCAATTATGACCTCAAGCCCCTGCTAAGGAGATTTAACTTCACATCCACCATAAAGTGCCATTGACAGGTTCTAAGCTGGGAGTGGTGGGATGAGAGCTATTTTAGGAAGATCCTGCAGTGAACAGGAAGGATCAGAGTGAGGCAGCCTGAAGGGGAGAGAGTGACAACATCAGTCCCCTCCTTACACCTCTCATAGCACCCATGTCTCTTAGAGTATCTGACTCCACAGGGCCTGGTGCAACTGCCCTCCCACCCTGTTGAACCTCTCTCCCCCATTCTCACTCTGCTCCACCCACACTGGTTTCTCTTGGTGCCTTAGATATGTCCTGATTTGTCTTCCCTCAGTGCCTTTGCACATGCTGTTCTGTTGCTTTCCCTCCCTTCCTGTGTCACTTGTGCTCATCCTTCAGATCTCTGTAACTCAGATGTCACTGAACCCTTAATCTAAACTGGGTCGCCCTGATAACCCACCTAAAAACCCTATGCTTTTCTTTTGCGGCAGTTATGTGGTCTGTACTTACATAGGTAATATATGAGTGATGACTTGGGGGCATCTGTCTCCTCCAGCAGACTGTGAGTTCCTTCGGGTCCACCTTGCTCACTGCTTTGCCCCAGAGCCTGGCCCAATGTCTGGTGTGTACCAGGCATGAACAGAATAGTAGTAAAATGAATGGATGCCCTTGAGTGAAAACCCTTTGGGGCAGAATACCTATGCTCATCCGGAATCTCTCCATCCTGATGTGACATGGGAGGAGAGAGAGGTCACAATCCTTAGAGCTCTTCCCTCGGGAGACAAATTGGTCTCACCCTGGAAGTGTCGCCCAGGACTCTGGCACCAGTTTTATAGCCTGAGGACACATTTAATCCAACTAATAAATAATCCATCCCACCAGCCCTGGTGGCTGAGCGGAAGGTTCTTCAGGAGAGACCAACACTGATGTGGAACATTGAGTTCCCCAACTTCAAGGACACAGAATTCTCCTGCAGGGTTTTCATCATCTATTTGAACAAGGAATGCTTTCCCCAAGCCTTGCTTTGTAAACAAGTCTGTGATCAGAGGCAAACAAACAGCCCCTGTGTGGACATCTGACATCTGGAAGACTTCATCTAGGCAGCAGCAGGGAGACTTCACAGAGAAACACACAGAGCTGAAAGCAACAAAAACCCTTGTGGCCTTATTTTATTGTCCCCAAATAGGACAGTCACTGACATCCCTCTCCTTCTTCCAGAATCCCTCTTTTCACTTGGAGCTAGCTTACATATAACTATTTGTGGGCTTATGTGTCCATCTTACTAGATCATAAGTTCCATAAGGGCAAGGAACTACTCCTACTACATCATAAGTTCCATGAGGGCAAGGAACTACTCCTACTAGATCATAAGTTCCATGAGGGCAAGGAACTACTCCTACTAGATCATAAGTTCCATGAGGGCAAGGAACTACTCCTACTAGAGGTCATAAGTTCCATGAGGGCAAGGAACTACTCCTACTAGATCATAAGTTCCATGAGGGCAAGGAACTACTCCTACTAGATCATAAGTTCCATGAGGGCAAGGAACTACTCCTACTAGATCATAAGTTCCATGAGGGCAAGGACAGAGCTTGCTCACCCATTGTTTTCCCACCCATAGCTCAGTGCTTGGCACAGAATTGGCTCCATAAATGTTTGCTGATTGGATAAGCAAAGGTGAAATGTTGAGCTATAAGTGGGAATGGAGAGGGCCAAGAGTCTGAGAATGGGCTCATGTATACAGAAAGGTAAAGTTAAAAGCATAGTAGAGAAAAGGAGTGGAGGCTGATGGGATTGGGAGCCTCTGGATCAAGCCATACCTGAAGCCTTTGCCATCACTGGAGTTTTCAGTCATTTGCACCAGGATATTCCCTTTGTCAATTAACCCATGTCCTCACAAAGACTTTTTCATAAAAGTTCATAGCATCTTTATTCATAATAACTAAAAACTGGAAATAACCTAAGTGTCCATCAACAGGTAAATGAATAAACCAGTGGAGATATACCCATACAACAAATTCATTTAACAGAATACTACTCAGCAACTCAGCAATAAAAGGAAACTACTGATACATACAGCAATATAGAAGAATCTCATAGACATTATGCTGGGCGTGATAAGCCAGATTCAAAGGACTACATATCATGTGATATCATTTAAAGGAATTTCTAGGATGACTTAACAAAACTATGATGAAAGGATTCAGATTAGTCATTGCTTTTGGGAAGGTGGGAGTTGACTGGAAAAGGACATGAAGGAACTTTCTGAGGAGCTGGAAGTGTTTCATATCTTGAGCTAGATGGTAGTTACATGCATGTACACATATGTAAAAGCCATCAAGCTGTACATTGAAACTATATGCATATTATTGTGTGTAAATTATACCTTAAATTTTTTTGTGATGTATTGTATTTGATTCTCTCTGAAGTCTTTCTAATTCTCTTGAGTTTAGGATTCTGGGATAGAGTACAGCTCATTATTACTCATTTCTCTGGGTTCCTTTGGAGGCAGTGCCCTCTAGCCAGAAGGGCACCAGGATAAGGATCCAGAGATCTGGGCACTGGACACTGGCCAGGCTGAGGGGAGCAGAACCCGAGTAAAAGCAGAAGAAGTCAACTGACAAGGAGAAGCAGATGCACAATGAGAAGGGAGAGAGGGAGGAAAATAGAATGAAAGAGACAAAGGAAGACAAAGAGAAAGACTGGGAGAAGGGCAAGAAGTCAGAGAGCCAGAGAGAGAGACAGAGAGATACACAGAGACACAGAGAGACTGAGCAACAGAGGGAGGCTGAGAGACAGAGACAGAGACCCAGAGAGAGACAGAGACCCTGAGAGACAGAGGCAAAGACAGACACCAGAGGGAGAGAGAGACAGAGACCCAGAGAGAGAGATGAGGAGGGAGCGCAGGCTCCTGTGTGTTTTGCCCTTCGCTGGGCTCTCAGTGCTCACGTCCACATCCCTGTAAGGGTCACTTGGATGCCACACTTGTCCTTGAACCTCCCCAGCCTCCAGCTGTGCCTGCTTCCCTCGTGCTGACTTCCTTGTACAGCCCTAAAAGTGTCCCCAAAGCTGTGTGGTCGTTCCTTCCTTGCGTGTAGGCCTCACCCCAAGGACTGGGAGTGTCCAGAGGCCAGGAACCTGCTATCATCAGGCTCATGCTCCAGCCTCCACACCTGTCCCCAGTGGCCTGGGTCCATTGGGTGAGTCGATTCATTAGAGGCATTTGGAAAATGGAGCTCACAGGGCTCAGAGGGCTCAGACTGATTAAAGCCAAGGTGTGGGAGAGACCCCCACTCCAGTAGGGGCTGGTGTGCTGGAGAGACCCGTGCGTGGGCCTGCTATGTGTCTGTTGCACAATTTCCCAGGGGTCATTGAACTTGGGCGAGTAACCAAAACCAAGATCCTCCTGCCTCCGCCTTGCCTCCAGGCATCCAGAAGCCCCGGGGCCTCAGCTGAGCGGACTAACTAGTAAATCGTTACATAAGAAGCCATATGTAAGTCCTAAGGGATGGCACCAAGTCTGGGTTTTGCTGGAACTTCTCTCATCCACTGCCAAGACAGCTTCCTTTGAGGACTGCCCTAACCACATGTTGGCCACGCGTCAGTTTGGTGTCTAGGATGGTGGGGCCCAGGGCTCTTCAGTGGACTGATGCTTGCCTGACAGCGCTGCCCTGAGCTCAGGAACTTTTCCATCTCTTTGTTCCCAGACGCCCAGTCTGAAGCCCTAGACCTTTAGGAATGTGTTTTGCCTGGGTCCTGGGGGGGGAGGGGGGGTGAGGCTAATGAGGTCTGAGTTCTCTTCCGTTCCTTCTGGCTGGGATGTGGTTCCGAGTGTGGGCGGAGGAATTTGTGAGCGTGGTTCTCATCTGCATCTTTGGTGACCCTCAGGGAAGGAGGGAGGCCGGAACTCAGTGTCTGTTCTAACGGGAGCCGAGCTGGGGGTTCTAGCCCACAGGCAAGTGGGTCTTTGCAGAAGCGGGGAGGAAGCAGGGCTGGTTGTTACTTCTCCTCCTACCTGTGTTTCACAGGCCACTGCATGAACAGCTATCTTGCGGGTAGTTAAAGTCTTATTTTTGAGCAGGTTCTGGTCCAGCACTCACTGTGTGACCTGGGGCCACCCACTTGCCATCTTGGAGCCTCGGCTTCCTCACCTGCTGTGCCTCTTCCAGCTTGGTGACTGAGGGTCCTTTGAGCCCCAAACCTGCCAGTCCTCTGAAAGAAATCATAGTTTTCCCCGCTTTTCAAGAACAAAGGACAAGAATGGATTGCTTGGTTTCTCGGGAGAGGGGGCAGGCAGGGGGGGATTAGCATGATGGTTACCCCCTCCCCGCAAGCTGTAGATGAAGAAATCCCAAGTTTGAAAGGGATTTGCAGACTGAAATGGCAATGCAGTTGTTTATAGCAGTATCTGCCCCAAACCTCTCCCAGGTTCCACGTGCTATATCCTGTCATCTCTTTGCCCCAGCACTCTCTGCTCCTCAGGTATGTCTTCCCTCTGTAGGGCTGGCTGCAATGGCCAGTCCTTACATTCAGAGGGCTCTGGGTGCACCGGGGCCTGTGTTAACTGGGGTGTGTGATCGCATCAAAGCTGGGGAGACTGAAGCACAGAGAGTTTAGACAATGGGGCTCGGGGGCTCTGCCCAAGGTTCTTCTTCCTCCCCAAGGCTCAGCTCTCAGCTGTGCCTTGTAGCTGGTGTGTGTGCATGTGTGTGCGTGTGTGCACGTGCATGTGTGTTGGTGTGTACCGTGTTGGGTTTCCTGTGTGTAGAGGCGTGTGTGTGTATGTTGGAGTAGGTGTTGGTGTGGTGGAGTATGTGTTTGGTGTGTGTGTGTGTGTGTGTTGGTGTGCCTATTGGTGTGTGTGTGTCAGTGTGTGTCTGTGTGAGGAGTATATGAGCTACTGCATGTAAAGCCCTGGGCCTGGAACACAGTAAGGTCTCAATAAACGTGGCTCATTATGAAGGCTTGGGCCTTCTTACGTTTTTTTACCTTATTGTCTTTATTGAGATGCAACATTTAGTAAATGCGCAGATCTTAGTTGTAGAGCTTGACCAGTTTTTGCATGTGTGTCATGCATGTAGCCCCCGCCCATACCGAGGTGTGGGGCACCTCCAGCTCCCAGAACCTCCCTCCAGCACCGATTCCCCTACTCACTGACTGTCATCACAGATGGGTTGTGCCTGGATGCGGACGGCACGTGAGCGGAGCTGTACAGCGTACACTCCCCGTGTCTGGCTTCTTCAGTTCAACATATTGCCCGTGAGATTCATCCATGTTGTGTTTAGAACAGCTTTTTCCTCTTAAGTCGACGTGAGGTATTGCATTGTACAAATCTGCCACCATGTATGTATCCATTCTCTTGTGGGTGGCCTTTTGGAAGGTTGCCAGTTTGGGCTGCCAGGAATAAAGTTTCTGTGAACGAGGCTTTTGTGGACAGAGCACTGATTCCGGGAGGACGTCCACCCGGAGGAGAATTTGCTGGGTCACAGGGTGTTTGCATCTTTGGCTTTAGTACATGCTACCAAACAGTGTTCTGGAGTGGTGGTAAGTTCTGACCCAGACAGCAGTTATTGAGAGTTCCAGTTGCTCCGTGTCCACATCTTCCAGAAGCAGGTGCTGTGGTGGAGTTTGGGGTGCCAGGTGTCTGTTAGGGATCAGCACCTGCAAAGAGAAAGTGGGGGAGAAGAACTGGGCAGAGAGAAAAGCTGATCTGCAATGCAGGCCAACAAAGCCCCAGTCGACCAGCAGGGAGCTCTGGGGTGAGCACTGCCCATCACAGTGACCACTGTGGTGGAAACGGCAGACCTCTCAACCCTGCCTCTCTTGGTCACTGGATGTGGACCACCTTGCGACGGCCATGGCCTCAGACAGGGCAGCTCTCGGTAGCTCAGGCAGATGTTGGCAGGGCTGACAGCTCCCTGCGGATGGCACTTCCCGGGGCTGTCCAGCAAGCATCCCTGGAAGGGAGATCTCTCTGAGTCCACCACACACACGCTAGCCAGTGAGGGGGAGGGGTGCAATGATATCCTGCTGAGATTTAATCAGCATTTCCATGATGACGCATGATGCTTTTCTGCTTATTGGTCATTTGAATGTCCTCTTCTGTGTGGTGGCTGTGCAAGTTTTTGCCCATTTTTGTAATTGGGATGTTTATCTTTTTCTTATTAATGTATAAAAGTTCTTTATATATTCTGGATATGAGTTCTTATTCATAGATGTACTGCAAACATCTTCTCTCAACCTGTTTTCTTTAAGGAATTTTTGCATACCTCAGGGTCATGAAGATATTCTTTTTTTTTTTTTTCTGGGAGAATGATCATTTTACTGTAGATCTAAGGCCCATCTAAAATTAATATTTGTGTATGGTATGAGGTAGGTTCATTTTTTTCCCCATATGGTTATCCACCTGAGCTAATATTACTATTTAGACCCTCTTTCCGCCACTGCATTGTAGTGCGTCTTTACTGTAAATCAGTTGATTGAATATGTCAACACATATTCAAGCTCTTTCTGAGCTCCCTATTCTGGTCCATTTGACTATTGTTATGCCGTCCCACACTGTCTTACCTACTGTGGATTTATAAAAACTCTTGACATCTGGTAGTATAAGTCCTCCAGCTTTGTGTTTTGTTTGTTTGGTTTTTTTTTTTATAAATCTTTTATTTAATTGCAACATTAAGCATTTTAAATTTTTATTTATTTATTTATTTATTTATGGCTGTGTTGGGTCTTCGTTTCTGTGCGAGGGCTTTCTCTAGTTGCGGCAAGCGGGGGCCACTCTTCATCGCGGTGCGCGAGCCTCTCACTATCGCGGCCTCTCCTGCTGTGGAGCACAGGCTCCAGACGCGCAGGCTCAGTAGTTGTGGCTCACGGGCCCAGTCGCTCCGCGGCATGTGGGATCTTCCCAGACCAGGGCTTGAACCCGTGTCCCCTGCATTGGCAGGCAGACTCTCAACCACTGCGCCACCAGGGAAGCCCTGTGTTTTTGTTTTTTGAGGTTGGTTTTACCTATTCTAGGGCCTTTGAATGTCCATATAAATTTTAAAAGCATTGTGCCAATTTTCTCAAAAATGCCTGCTGGGATATTGATTGAGTATACACTGAATACAGATCTTCCTCGCTTTACAGTGGGATTACATCCTGATAGCCCATTGTTGAAAATATGGCTAAGGGGCTTCCCTGGTGGCGCAGTGGTTAAGAATCCACCTGCCAATGCAGAGGACACATGTTCGAGCCCTGGACCAGGACGATCCCACATGCCGCGGAGCAACTAAGGCCGTGCGCTACAACTACTGAGCCTGTGCTCTAGAGCCCACGAGCCACAACTACTGAGCCCATGCTCCGCATCTACTGAAGCCCGTGCGCTCTAGGGCCTGTGCTCCGCAACAAGAGAAGCCACCACGATGAGAAGCCCGCGCACCGCAACGAAGAGTAGCCCCAACTCACCACGACTAGAGAAAGCCCACGTGCAGCAATGAAGACCTAACACAGCCAAAAATAATAAATAAATCAAAACAAAATAAATTAAAAAAAAAGAAAATACGGTTAAGTCGAAAATACATTTAATACAGCTAACCTACTGAATATCATAGTGTAGCCTAGCCTACCATACATGTGCTCAGAACACTTACATTAGCCTACAGTTGGGCAAAATCATCTGACACAAAGCGTATTTTATAATAAAGTGTCGAATATCTCATGTAATTTATTGAATACTATACTGAAAGCAAAAAACCAGAATGGTGTCTGGGTACAGAATGGTGGTAAGTGTACCGGTTGTTCACCCTCCTGATCGCAGGGCTGACAGGCAGCTACAGCTGCCACTGCCCAGAATGACGAGAAAGGATTGTAACCACATAACACTAACCTGGAAAGAGATCAAAATTCAAATTTTGAAGTACAGTTTCTATTAAATGCGTATTGCTTTCACACCATTGTAAAGTCAAGAAATCCTAAGTCGGGACCATCTGTATACAAATCTATTTGGGGAGAATTGACATCTTAATAATATTAAATTGACCAATCAATAAACGTGGTATAGCCCTCAATTTATTTAGGTGTCCTTTAGTTTCTCTGCAATGTTTAGTAGTTTTTAGCATAGGGGTCTTGCACCTCTTTGATTAGATTTATTCATAAGATTTGATGATTTTGGGTATTATTATAAATGACTTTTAAAGTTTCTCATTTTCTAATTGTTGCTAGTATATAGAAATTCAATTAATTTTTGTATGTTATTATATCCAGCAACCTTGCTAAATTTACTCATTCATTCTAATATTTTGTAGATTATTTTGGATTTTTTCCATGTACAGTTTTATCATCTGTAATATTGTCAATGACAATTTGTATGTTTCCTTTCCAATTCTTATTTGTTTTATTTTTTTGTGTGTGCCTTATTGAAATGACTGGGTCCTACCATACAGTCTTGAATAGAAATGTTAGTGGTTGACATCCTCTTCTTGATCCTATCCTTAGGAGAAGAGCATTCAATATTTCACTATTAATGATGATGTTAGCTCTGTGTGTGCATGTGTGTGAGTGTGTGTGAATGTGTCTGTCTTTCTGTCGGTATGTGTCTGTGTGTTTACCAGATACCCTTTATCAGATTAAGGAAGTTCTCTTTGATACTCTTTTTTCTGAGAGTTTTTATCATGAATAGGCATCGAATTTTAACAAATATTTTTCTGTGTCTGTTGATTTTAGCTCACATCTACAGCCACAGCTCTCAAAAGCTGGGAAGTGGTTTGTGGCTGATCTCGGGCCAGAAGTTTCAGAGGGAGTGGTGCCCTCCTGGGGGCCAGATGAGACAGCTGCAGGAGGGCAGGGGAGTGCGGAACCTCTGCAGAGACAGGGCAGTGACACGTGCTCGCCTACCTTAGTTGTTGTGAGCTCCTGCCCTGCTCACTCCCAGTAAGGACTTGGGCTCTTTTTTCTGAAGGGAAATTAGTC
This sequence comes from Balaenoptera acutorostrata, assembly GCF_949987535.1. Lineage (NCBI taxonomy): Eukaryota > Metazoa > Chordata > Mammalia > Artiodactyla > Balaenopteridae > Balaenoptera > Balaenoptera acutorostrata. Next base: position 3,449,906 of record NC_080073.1, read on the forward strand.
CCTTTTGTATAACCCTGTGCCAGGCACTCTGTCAAGCATTGTGGGGGACACACGACACTGGTACTGACCTTCCAGGGCCCGCAGGGTCCCCATGTGTCATGCCTTCATGCAGCTCTTAGGAGGAACTCGATTTGGGCTGGGACCAGGGGCCTGTGTCTCTCTCCTCCACCCCCACAGCATCCCCCTGCCAGGGACCAAAGGCCCTCGGGAGCGGTCAGGCCATGCACAAACAGGGAAAGAGCAGCGGAAAATGCATCAAATGATCCCACCCTCACCATTTCATCTCCTGCCCAGTTGTCTTGTGGATTCTTGGCCTTCCCAATGTGGTCTGGGAAGACTTATAAAGTTTCCTTCCAAAACCACAAGAAGCCAAGAACGGGAGCTGCCCCAGGCCATTTCTGTCCCTGGGTATCCTTTCAAAGGATTTCTGGATAGATGAGAGAGATTGTGGCCTGTGGGCAGTCAGGGGAGAGGGCCTATCGTCGTTTCAGGTTTCTGGCTTGGCTCATACGTTCAGACTGTCCAGTTCCCACACTAGATGCCTCAGTACACTGGGAATAAAAGCCTTGCCTCCAAAAAATGGCCACCACATTTGTTGCTTCTGCTGCCTCTGCTCAGGCTCCCTCCCTGTTTTCCACAGCAAGTCTCAGTCCCAGCCAGACAAGTGTGGAAGTTAAAAATCTTTAGCTTACAAGTGCTAGAAACAAATGGCAAACTAGCCCAATCCTGAAAAGAGGGTAAATTTATTGGTTCACAGATCTAAAAATTCTAGGGGGAAATGACTTCAGGTGTGGCTGGATCCAGGTGCTCAAACATTGTCCTCAGGGATGTGACTCCCTCTGTCTTTGGCTCTGGTTTCTCCTGTATGGGCTTTATTCTCAGGCAAGCTCTTCTTTTGCAATGGCAAAGAAGATCTGGCATACATCCTCCCAGCTTGGTAGCTCCAATACAAAGACAACACCCCTTTTCAATAGATGAGGCCAAAATCTCAGGAAAGGCTCTCATTGGCTCAGACCAATTCATACGCCCATATTGAGAATCAGCCTCACTGGAAACACATGGTCTGAGAATGTGGGAAGGGTGGCTCCTGAGAGGAGAAGAGGGTTTGCAACCAGAATTAAATGTGTCAGGCAGACAAAGTCCTAGGTGCCACCTCCAGCTGCCCCTGCCCACCTCTATGCCTTTGTTCGCATGTTTTCCTTTCTGGAATGTCGTCCTCTTTCCCCCGCTTAATGTTTCCATTCCTCCGATCCTCACCTTCCTGGAGACCTTCCCCAGCCTTCCAGTCCACACAGACCTCCCCCTTCTTTGAACTCACCGTGTGCCAGTAGTCTATGCATTTGATTTTATTTTTAAATGAATATAATTTGACTTCCTTCTGATTATATCACAATAATACTTGTTCCCCAAACAAATCAGAAAGTACAAAGATGAAATCCCGTTACCTCTGGGGAGGTGACACTGTGCCCAAGCCTGAAGTTTGAGTAGAAAGTAGACAGGCGAGGAGCAGAGCCAGGAGTGTTTCAGGGTTGGGAAGCAGCACGTGCAATGACTCGGGGGGGCTTGAGAAAGCAACGGCAGCTCAGCGAGCAGGAATGGAGTGAGAGAGGGTTAGGGCTATGAGAGGAGGTTGGCAGAGGCCTGAGGGCCATGGCAAGGAGGTCGGCTTGTGTTCTACATGAGGTGGGAAGCTGCTGGAGGATTTTAATCAGGGGGCAGCGTCGTCTGGCTGGCATTTGGGCCAGCTCTCTTGGCTGTGGAGTGGAGAAGGCAGAGGTGATGCTGGTTCTGCCCGAGGTGGTGGCCATGGAGAGGGAGAGGAGCAGGGGAATTGGAGTGGGGCTAAGGGTCGGGGAGAGGGGCTGAGGCGATTGCCAGGTTTCTGGCTTGAGCAGCTGTGTGGATGAGGTACGTTTACTGCCATGGGGAAGATGTATCAGACATTCTCTCCTGGATGGACCCAAAGTGGATTGCTACTCACATTTACATAAGTTGCATTGAGTAGCTTGGATTAGTGCTCTTTTCCCCACTCAACTGAGTATCTTTCCATATCCATAACATGTCTTAATAGCATCCTTGGCAATGCTGGCATACTATTCCATATAATGTACTACGATTTTTTTAACCAATGATCCACGGATGGACACTTAAGTTGTTTCTGTACTGCCCATTTAGTACTTGATCAGCTGCCAGATTGCTTTATTTCTCAGTGTTTTGCCCCTTTATCTCGTCTACAATTTTCTCAAGTCCAAGAGCTGTCCCCTCTCTGCTCCTCTCCTCGGTGTCTTGCATTTTGGCCACTAGATGGTGCTGTTGCATAGCATCCCCTTGTGGTTCCAGCCCACTCCAGTCTCAGGGCTGAGAGCTCAGCAGAAGGGCACCCAACCTCCCAACTCTGACCTCCACCGAGAACAGGACTGCAGCCTTCCTCAGAGACCCACAGGTTGGTGGACCTCACATTCTCAGTGCCCAAAGAACTGCCCTAGGGGTGGGACTTCCCTGGTGACGCAGTGGTTAAGAATCCGCCTGCCAATGCAGGGGACACGTATTCAAGCACTGGACCGGGAAGATCCCACATGCCACGGAGCAACTAAGCCCGTGCGCCACAACTACTGAGCCTGCGCTCTAGAGCCCAAGAGCCACAACTACTGAGCCTGCATGCCACAACTACTGAAGCCCGGGTACCTAGAGCCTGTGCTCGGCAACAAAGAGAAGCCACCACATTGAGAAGCCCACGCACCACAATGAAGGGTAGCCCTCACTCACTGCAACTAGAGAAAGCCCACGCACAACAACGAAGACACAACCCAGCCAAAAATAAATAAATTTATTAAAAAAAAGAACTTCCCTAGGGGTGACCTGATGCCCACTTGCAAACGGATGTTTCCATGCTTCCTTCGCTGCAGGAATGAGGGGCTGGCCCTTTGGACAGTGTCTTCTGAAATGTGGTATCCAAATTGCTGGTGGTGCCTGAGACAGTTTGAGGGGGTGCCAGGACCTGCATTACCAAAGCTTCTTTGGTTTTTTTTTTTTTTTTTTAAGATTTTTTTGATGGGGACCATTTTTTAAGTCTTTATTGAATTTGTCAGAATATTGTTTCTGTTTTATGTTTCGGTTTTTTGGCCCCAAGGCATGTGGGATCTTAGCTCCCTGACTAGGGATGGAACCTGTACCTCCTGCATTGGAAGGCGAAGTCTTAACCACGGGACCGCCAGGGAAGTCCCTGGTATGTTTTTAGAAGAATAGCAGTTTGTATGTCAGATCCATGATTTCACAGATACTATTATTATTTAGAATAAGGTTAAATTAAAAGAAAAGTTTTTATATTTAATTTAAAATTTAAGTTTAAAGAAAAATCACAGTACAGGTAGCACACAAATAAATCACTGACTTCATTGCAATTATGGGATTCCAGCTATGGGTCTAGATGAGAAAGTATGATGGACTCATAAAATCTTACGAGGACTGAATGTAAAAGCTTAGACCCTGGAAAACATCAAATCTTAAACTCTTGGAGCCTAGAAGTAAAATCTTTGAACCACGGTATCTTTGATTGGTTTTCAAAAATACCATGGAAAGACAATGTTTAATAAAGTATTCTTAAAATTCTTGGAATCCATGAGAATCCTGGGAGATTAGACTTAGGGGATCCTGGACTCCCGGGACCCTCGTGTGAAGGGGTCTGCCTGAGGTCTCTTCTTCGGCAGAGGAGGAAATAGCAGTCTAAAACGAGAGGTGGGTGACTTGCAGGGAGCCCTGCTGAATGGTGGCCCTGAAGGCTCTACTCCCACCTTCTGCCTCGCCCTTCCCTGGTGACCTGGATCCCCATGTACTCCACGATGCTCAGGGCTTCCAACAGCGGAGCCCCACCCAGGCATCCTCACACCAGCTCTTGCTTTTCTCTTTATCAACATTTACTCATCCTGCCTCCTTCCCGGGAGCTCCTTCTCTATGCTAGCTAAGCTGATGGGCTAATGAATCCATACCCCGTCCTATTAATGGGCAAATGAGCGATATGTGTCAACACGTCCTCCCTCGCAAGTAACATGTGCTTCCTATAGAATGTTGCAATCGCCAGGGTGGTGCTGACAGTGGAATTTGAGGCAGTATGGCCAATGAGGACGGTATCTGGAGGGCCTGGCGTCTTTGGGTGTCCTTCAAGCCACTACCTACTTAGAGCCCCAACTTTTGCTCTTTGTTCCCACCTGGAAATGAGGTGACTGGATTGGGGACTGCAGAGATTGGGAACCCAGGGAAAACTCCTTGCTGTTATGTCCTTCCTGATCTCAATGTTCAGATGTCCGCTGGAGATGAAGCTCATTAGCTTCTAGAGTCCTCAACATTTACAAATCCTTCCCATCTTTCAAGACTCAACTCAGTGTCAACTCCTCTGGGAAGCCTTTCAGGATTATCCCCCCAAAGAGCTGAACATCTCCCAAGGGCTTCGTATAGGTACCCCTCATTTGTCTTCCAGCTGTATACTCCTGTTCACTGACAATCCCCATGGAGTGATTATTCCCCCATCTCTTTTGCTGTCTTACAATTACTGACCCAGACTTTGCCAACTCAAGGCCCACAGGGGCCAGTTCAAAATGTGGGGGATGGCAGAAAACCAGAGGATTTACCAGAGCAGTCATTCCTCACCCCACCTAGTGAGGCCATCTGGGAATGAGGGCCCAGTGTTACCAGATCTCACGGTTTTTCTAGAAATCTGGATTTTTTTTTCTTTTTAACATCTTTATTGGAGTATAATTGCTTTACAATGTTGTGTTAGTTTCTACTGTATAACAAAGTGAATCAGCTATATGTATACATATACCCCGATATCCCCTCCCTCTTGCGCCTCCCTCCCACCCTCCCTATCCCACCCCTCTAGGTGGTCACAAAGCACCGAGCTGATCTCCCTGTGCTATGTGGCTGCTTCCCACTAGCTATCTATTTTACATTTGGTAGTGTATATATGTCCATGCCACTCTCTCACTTCGTCCCAGCTTTAGAAATCTGGATTTTTAAACTAAAACCTACCAATCAAAAAATGTTGATAATTTTTTTTACATGAAAATCTTTCCTTTCAGGCTAAATAAAGCACATTAACAGATTTAGCCCCTGAACAAATACTTTGGGGCCTCTGCCTCAGGCCCTTGTTGATTTGGGTTGGTGTCATCATAGATGACTAGGTAGTTTTTAGCAACCACAATGGCTGCCTTGGCCACTTATTTATCCGCTGCCTGTTACAGCATCTGGAATCCCACATTATTGAAGACTTGTTGCAGAGGTTAAGTTTGTCAGTCCTAAGACATGACTCCCAAATTCTTTGACACCCCTTTCATCAAGACACATAGTGTAACGTAGACCCTCCTCCCCCTTGAATTTGGGCTCTATTGCTTGACCAACAGAACATGGCAGAGGTGACACTGCGCCAGTTTTTGGGACACTGGCTCTTGGAACCCAGCCACTCTTCCCTGAGGAAGCCCAAGCAGCCTGTGAAGAGGCACTGCGGAGAAGAACCAAGATCCCACCCGCATCCCTCGCTGAGCTCCCCCAACAGCTGTAGGCACTTCATCTTGAAAATGGATCTTCCAGGCCCCCAGTTAAGTGGACCCAGCTGACACCAAATGGAGCCGAGACCAGCTTTCCCCACAAAAGACCTCTGACGGATGAGGAACCTGAAGGTCAGAGAGGCCCTGTAGCTTGCCGCAGGAAATGTAGTGGGGACGTAGTGGAGCTGGGGCTTTGGGGAGTGGGGAGAAGAGGGCTGCCCTTGCATTGGCCTCTGCCCACCCAGCCATCCCGTCTCCCCTGACCACAATTCCTCCGACTCAGCCCCCAGGCTCTGGATCCCCACCGATGCCTGAGTCCTTCTCCAGGCAGGTTTGGCTGGGCAGGGCTCAGGCCAGATGGACTTGGGCTGGCTGGGAGGTCTGGGAGCCAGGCCTGGGGAAGCTGGGGACAGCCAGTGGAAGCCCTGAGGTCCTCGTGTGCCAGACCCCTTGGCACCAGGACTGCTCGAAGTCCCCGAGGTAGGGGCAGTGGGTGAAAGAGCTTGCACACTGGGTCAGGATGCTGCAAACACCTGCGCATCAGCTCTGGCCAGGGCCGTGAGCCTCACACAAATCACCTCACCAGCTTCCTTCCCTGAAACATATCAACAGTAACAGCACACATCTGCTGCGTACTTACCAGGGGCCAGCACTCCTATGAGAATCTTATGCATATTAATTAATGCATCCTCAGCAATCCTACCAGGTCTGTCCTGGAGTTACCCCCATTTTTCAGATAAGCAGACTGAGGCACAGAGAGGTTAGGTAACTTCCCCAGGCCACACAGCCAGGGAACTGCGGAGCCAGAATTTAATCCTAGGAATTCTGGCCTGGAGTCCACACCCTAAAGCACATGACACAGCCCTGTCCTCACAGCTGCGTGGCCCCAGAGGCTGGGCTCTGATCACCCTCATTATGCAGATGAAGAGGCCGAGGCTGGACAGTTTCTGCTGGAGACTCAAGGCTCACAGGGGCGTCTGGACTTGAATCCAGCTGCTAAGAGGGGGCAGGGTGGGGGCGGAGGAGCTAGAGGGCAGGGAGACTAGAATAGAAGGAGGGGTCCAGCCCACCATCCTATGGCCACCCCCACCCGCTCAGCACAGCGTTGATGGGAGCCTGCAGGGGACGGTACACCTGCGACGAGATTGAGAAACCTGCTTTGTGATACCCCTGCTCCCAGGAGGGTCCTGCTTCCACCTCCCAGCTCTTGCCTTAAGACAGAAGGGTCCAGAATAGAAAGGACGCAGATCCTCCTGCTGGGGGCTGTGCCTGAGAAATCTGTGGGCCCTCACTAAGTCGCACACCGATGAGCTGGCCTGCATGTTCTGTGACCCTCGCCACCCCCCAGACACGGCCGCTGCTTACGTGCCCTTGCCAGGTGAGGAGACCCAGGCTCAGCGGGGTCCAGTCTCAGGTCTAGTTAGAGGCCAGCCCGCATTCCTTTTGTTTGCTTGTTTGTTTGTTTTTAACTGTGGGAAAATACATATAACATAAAATTTACCATTTTAACCATTTCTGAGTTTAGTGGCATTAAGTACATTCACACTGTTGTGCAACCATCAGCACCATCCATCTTCAGAACCTTTCATCTTCCCAAACCAAAACTCTGTCCCCATTAACCACTAACTCCCCATTCCCCTCCCGCAGCCCCCTGGGAACCACCATCTACTGGCTGTCTCTGTGGATTTGACTGTTCTATGGGCTTCATGTAAGCGGGATCATGCAATATTTATCCTTTTGTGACTGGCTTATTTCACTGCGCACCATGTCCTCGGGGTTCATTCATGTTGTAAGCATGTGTCAGAATTCCTCCCCTTTGAAGGCTGAATAATATTCCATTGTACGGATAGACCACATTTTGTTTATCCATTCATCCGTCAATGGACCCCTGGGTTGCTTCCGCTTTTTGGCTATGAGTAACGTTGCTATGAACAAGGGCGTGCAAATATCTCCTCAAGACTCTGCTTTCAGTTCTTTTGGATGTATATCCAGAAGTAGAATTGCTGGATCATATGATAATTCTATTTTTAGTTTTCTAAGGACCTGCCATCCTGTTTTCCACGGCAGCTACACCATTATCCATCCATTCCTACCAGCACTGCACAGATGTTCCAGTTTCTCCACATCCTTCCAACAGTGGTTTCTTTCCGGTTTTTTGTTCTTCAGCTGTTCTGCTCTTCTCGTAGCCACCCTAATGGGCATGGCGTGGTGTGCCGTTGTAGGCTGACTTGCCTTTCCCTAAGGAATAGTAACGTGGGGCGTCTTTCCGAATAGTCCTTGGCCATTTGACTGTCTTCTTTGGAGAGTTGTCTATTCAACTCCTTTGACCATTTTTAAAAATCTGGTTGTTTGTTTTTTGTTGTTGTTGAGTTGTAGGAGTTCTTTATATATTCTGGATGTTAACCCCTTATCATATAGATGGTTTGCAAATACTTTCTCCCATTATCTAGGTTGCCTTCCTTTCGTTTTTAAAGTAAACCTCTTTTTTTTATAACCTTTTGTTTAACATACACACAGAAAAATGCACGGAACACAAATGCATGAATCATCACAAAGTGAGCACACCTGTGTGACTGAAATTCCCTCCCCTTCACCCCTGCCCCGCAGTCCCTTCCTCTCCCCTCTTTCCCAGAGGTCACGACCGTCCTGACTTCTCACCCCATAGATTAGTGTTGCCTACTTTGAGGCCCTGTACGTGGGATGGCGCAGCGTGTGTTCTTTTCTTTTCCCGGCTTTCTTTGCTCTTCGGTCTTCGAGAGTCATCACTGCACGTAACTGCAGCTTGGTCTCCTTCATGGCTGTGTGATAGTCCATGGATGGCCTGCCACAGGTTCCCCTTCACCTGGTGATGGACATTTGGACCTTCCCAGATTTTGACACTGACGACTTCCTGGAGCTGCGTCGGCCCGGCGTCCGCTGCCTGTGCCTGTGGTGGCTGAAGTGGCCTGGGAGGGGGGCGAGGTCACGCTCCTCTTGTGAGAGGAGAGGAGGGAGGATGTGAGGAGGGACTAGAGCCCCCTGCTGCGGCCAGAGCTGGGGTTCCACCCAGGACCACCTGGCCTGCCGGCTCAGCCAGGCCTGCTCATAGGCTCTTTCACGATCCTCTTCACATGGCATGCTGTTTGTCCTCTGCCTGCCCTTCCCCAGCAGACTCAAGGATAACTGCAGAGCCAGGGCGCTGCCTGGCCAACTCCACCCCACCTCTCTCTCCTCTCCACCAGCCCAGGAGGCCTCCAAGCTGGAACCTCCCCCTCCTCACCCCAGGGCCCAGCACAGGGTCTGGCCCAGCATCTGCCCTGTGGATTCTGGTCAGGAGAACCAAGTGGAAATCAGTCTGGTTTGGGCAGGGAGGTCCTGGGTGCTACAGAGCTGCAAACTCCATGGGGGGCCCTGAACAGAAACTCCCCCTCTGGGCCTCTGCATACCCCCTACCCCACCATGGGATGACGTTGCTGCGAGGGGACGGGAGATTTTCCCGTGAGAAGTGCTCCTCTGAGGGCTGGGTGAGCGTGCACTGTCATGGTGGCTGTGTTTGGTACCTCCGTTCGTGGCTGTCATGGACACGAAGGCGGCATCGCCTCCCCGCCCTGCCAGCTGGAGCTGGGTGCCCTCCCTGCCCCGTCAATTATTCTTTTGTGTTTCTAGCCTCCCTTGAGCTTAGCAAAATACTACCTTCCTGATAAAGTCTTGGTCTGCAGGACACTGCCCCCTCCCTTCTGGATTGTCCTTTGAGGCTCTCGGAGGCAAACAGATCGCTCCTGTCCCGCTCTTAGGTTTCAAAAAATTAAGTAAAAAAGTTTTAAAGGATGATAGACACCTACAGTACAAAATTCGAACATTTCAAGAGGAAAATTGAAAAATCAGGTCTCTCTCTCTTATACCTGTGCCCCTGCCGTCCGGTCCCCTCCCATGTGGCTTCTGTATTCCCAATCCTTTGTACCTGTTTCCAGAAATACAGTATTCTGTCACCAACAGGAACCCTGCATTTACATCACACAGATAGGACTCTCTCCACACACATTCTTTACCTTGTTATTATTTTTTTATAGCAAAAAAAATCAAATTGAGCAAAGTAGCCCCCAAACAACACTACTTAAAAAAATTTTTTATTTTGAAATACTTTAAGACTCACAAGAAGTTGCAAAAATAGTCCAGAGAGTTCCCGTGCACCTTTCCCCCACTTCCCCCAGCTCCTCCCACTGATAACATCTTACATAATCATAGTGCATTGTCAAAACCAGGAAATTGACATTGGTGCAGTATTATTAACTCAAAATCAGACCTTATTTGGATTTCACCAGTTTTTACATGCAGTAATTGTTTTGTTTTCTGGTACATAGTTCTGTGAAATTCTATCACATGGATAGATGTTGTAACCATCAGAATATAGAACTGTCCCAATCACCACAAAGAAATTCCCTCATGTTAACGCTTTATAATCACACCCTTTCCCAACGCTATTCCCTAGCAACTGGTGATCTGTTATCACTATAATTATATCACCTTGACAGTGTTATATAAATGGAATCATACAGTGTGTAACCTTCTGAGGTTGGCATTTTTTGCTCAGCATAATGCCTTTGAGGTCAGTTTAATTTGTTGCTTATCACTAATTCATTCCTTTTTATTGCTTTGTAGTATTCCATTTAATGGATGCACCACAGTTTGTTTATTCATTCACCTGTTGAAGGGCATTTGGGTTGTTTCCAGTTTCTGGTGATTACAAATCAAGCTGATCTGAATGTTCACATACTGGTTTTTGCATGAGCCTAAGCCTTCGTTTTTCTAGGAGAAATACCCAGAAGTGCAATTGCTGAGTTGTATGGGAAGTGTACGCTTAACTGGCTAAGAAACTGCCAATGTATTTTCCAGAGTGCTGTACCTTCTTACATTCCCACCAGCATGTTTGAGAGTTCTAGTTGCTCTGTGTCCTTGTCAGCCCTTGATACTGTTAGTATTTTTTTATTTTAGCCATTTCAGTAGGTTTGTAGTGCTATCTCATCAGAGCCCTATTTTGCATTTCCCCAATGGATAGCGATGTGCAACATCTTTTCTTGTGCTTATTTGATGTCCATCTATCCTCTCTGGTGAACTCTGTTCAAAATTTTTGCCTATTTTCCAATTGAATTGTTTGGTTTCTTACTACTGGGTTTAGAATGTTCTCTATCTACTCCAGATACGAGTTCTTCTTGGGATACCGGCTTTGAAAGTACTTTCTCCTGGTTTGAGGCTGGTCTTTTCATCCTCTTAACAAAGACTCTTGCAGAGCACACATCTTTCATTTTGCTGAGGTCCAGTTTATCCCTTTTTTCTTTTTATGGACAGTGCCTTTGCTGTCATGTCTAGACACCTTGCCTTTACCTTACTGTGTCTTGTAGATAGTTCCATATCAGCATGTAAAGAGCTTCCTCGGTATGTCTCTGTGGCTGCAAGTATGCCAATGTACAAATCAAGCATAATTTATTTAACCATTCCCTGTGGGGACCTAGCCATCCAAACTTGTGCTATGCATCAGTGTCGCAGTAAATAACTGTGAGCAGACATAATTCTTACGCTGTGGCTTCACATGCCTGCGGGATACATTTCTGGAAGTGGGGTTGCTAGTCAAAGGGTTCGAGCATTTGTAATATCCTGGTATCTTTCCCCGGCCATCCCACTACGATGCCTACCTGATTACTATTCCCCCCACCTCTTAGCAACGCAGGATTTTATCAGATTGTTTGGTCCTCACCAGTTTGAGGAGTGAAGAGTGGTTCTCCATGTGGTTTTAGTTTAGCTCTCTCTTTAAGAGCTTCCTGTGCTTTCTTTCCTGTGACTGTTTGGTTCCTCTCCTGTGGGCACTTTCCTCCCAGGTTCCCTGCCTGATTGATGAGAGGAGCCCATCCTTCACTTTCTGAATGGGGTGGGCCGTGGGACAGAGGGACTCCCTCCCAGCCCAGCCCTCACTCACGCCTTGCTCCTGACCTGCTGCCCTGCATCTCCCCCGCTGTGTGGGCTCAGTGTACCCCTCTGTGAAGTGGGGATAAGAACAGCACCTCCTCAGAGGACTGTGGAGGGGATTTCTTCTATGCATGAAGGCACTGAGAACAGGGCCAGGCTCAGTGAGTGCTGTGGAAGTGTTAGCTCTGTACTTAACTAGAGTTAATAATACTGTGTTGTACATTTGCAAGATGCTAGGAGAGTAGACCTTAAACACTTTCATCACAAGAAAAAAAATTGTAACTATATGTGGTGATGGAGGTTGACTTATTGTGGTGATCATTGCCCAATATACACACATCTCGAATCATTAGGTTGTACACCTGAAACTAATACATTGTTGTATGTCAAATTATATCTAAATTTTTTTAAAAAAGAAGTGGTAGCTCTTTTATTATTATTATCATCTGTAAGGACCATGACTTCAAACAGGTGTCTTCCTCCCCTCGAAATGGTCATCCAGCCCCTGCTGGACTCTCCCAGCAGGTTGTCTACAGACAACCGCCAGACGGTTCCACGTTGTCATGGGAACCTCTGTGAAGGCTGCATCCTGATGCTGGCTGTAAGCCATGGCCTTCCAATTGCTCCATTCCAAGGGAGATCCCTCTAGCCATCTCCCTCCTGCGTGCCCCGTTCTGTGCCAGGCACAAGCCTGTCTGAAGCTTGACCAAGGACAGGCTGGGGACAGGGAACTGTATAGTCAAAACCAGGGAGAGAAGCTACTTGGATGTGGCAGCTCGGGGCTCTGGAAAGTCCCTGGGTGGGAGGGTGTTGGCCTGGGTGGCATCTTAGCAAGAGGTTTGTAGTCTTTCTACTGCCCCTGGTCTTTTTCTCTGTGACCTTCTGGACCCCTCACCCTCCCAGAGACGAGGGAAGGGAGGCCCAGAGAGGACCAGTTGGAGAAGCAAGGCAGTGTCCCCACCAAGAGCATCTTGATTTGAATCTTGGCTCTTGGCTGTGTGACCTTGAGAGAGTCACTTAACCTGTCTGAGCCCCAGTTTCCCCATTTGTAAATAGGACTGGCAACAGCATTTGCTTCCTAGAGCAGATGTGAAAACTAAATGAGGTGGTGCCTGTGAAATACTTAGCCTGGCCGGGAGAGTGCCCGCTTAGGAGTGGCGGTGGCGGCGATGGTGGCAGCGGTTGCTGTGGTTATCGAGGAGGGGTCTCTTTGTACCTACTGTGCCCTCTACCTGGAGCACCTTTCTGCTCCCGCCACCTGTCCAGTCCCTCCCACAGTCGGCATCCAGACCACAGAGGGCACACAGCCCCTTCCTTGTGTGGTGCTGTTGGGCCAGGAAATTCCCAAACTGCCTCCACGAGAGCCTGGAAATAGAACGGCTCTTTCTGGCATCTCCTCTCTGCTCTGTTCTCCCAGGGGTGTCAGCGAGAACACCCAGGCCTCGTTAACTCACGGGGCATCTGCATCGTTTCACTTGCCAGAAATTCCTCACCGCCTCTTCACCAAGTGGTTGATTTCATGGGAAGCTATTACAGTGGCCACATCTTTATCAAGGTGAGCCTTCATTCCCAAGAGTTGTGGGGAGGACTCAAGCATCTGAGAAGCATCTTGGCCCCTTCTACCAGGCAGTGAAAGGTTTGGGTTTATGCTCCAGCTTCTCTATTGCATGAGTTGAGTCTCTTGCAGTTTGTTGCCTGCGACAGAACACCTGGTCAAAGGGTAGAGGGACTTATTAATTCCTATAACTGGCAAGCCCTGGGGTTTCAGGTATGGCTGGAGCCAGGTGCTCAAACAATGCCCCCTATTGACAGATGAAGAAATTGAGGCATATAATTCACCTGGGTGCACAACAGGACTGTCCCTTTTGTTCACTCTGGTTTCCTCTGCGATGCTTCATTCTCAGGAAGCCTTACCTCGGTTGATGGGAAGGTAGCCACCAGCAGCTCCAGGCTGCACTTGACCAGCAGAGAGAGAATGCATTTTTTCCCCCAAGCGTTTCAGCAGAAGCATCACCAAGAGTTGTCACTGACCATGCTTGGGACACCTGGCCATCCCTGCACAGTGAATGGGCCAGGGGATCTGGGCTGTGAATGGTCACACCTGGGGCATCCGCTCACCTCTGATGCAAAGGTTGAGTGAGGGCTGCCCTGCTTGAGTCACCCAGAGAGCTACATTGGGGGTCAGCTTCAGAGGTCATAGTGGGAGGCGTCCCTGGGAGCTGGAATCCTTGGGCTGGCTGTGCTGGACAGCAGAGGCCCAGGGGTGGAGCAGGGGGGAAGGGGACTCTGCTGGCCCCACGGCTGGCTTGGGTGGGGGCAGGCGGGAGGAGGTGGCTGTCCCCACCAGCCCCGCACCACCCTCTCACACAAGCTCACCAACCGGGGTGCAGCCCTGACACAGAGCTGGCATTTTCAGCCACCATTTATTAGACACCTACCACGTGTCAGGGACCTTGGCCTTGTTTGGAATCCTCGCAACAGCTCTGAGAGGGAGCAGGTATATGGCCATTTGGCAGATGGACAAGTTCAAGTTCGTAGAGCTGGTTTGCCCAAGGTGGTGAGGGGGTAGAGCCAGACCCAGACACGCTGTGACTCAGTGTGGGCCGGGAACAGAACTGGAGTAGTTAAGTGTAGGGAGGGTTTGCAGAGGAGGGCACAGCTGGTCAAGCTGGGGCTGGGCTGTATGGGACGGGGGGAAGGGGGTCATGCGAAGTATTCAAGAAGGACGGGATGCTTCAGCACAGTCTGGAAGGATTTCCACTAGAAAAATGGCATTGAGGAGGGTGAAGGATGTGCTAAGCGAGGGCCCAGGGTGGGCACAGGCCCAGAGATGCGAGACTGCACGTGCACCTGCACTGTGTGGGGAGCTAGGAGCTGCTGGGTATTTCTGGGGTAGAACGCAGAGTGGAGGGAGAAGCTGAGGCTGGGCCCAGCGAGGGACTGAGTCAGAGTCCTGGGGCCTTAGATCCCCACGGCGGGTGGCCTGTAGTGACAGAAGCTGCTGGCCAGGGAGGCTAGTAGCAGGAGCATGGGTTTCTCAGCTCATTGCTAGGACGGGAAGGCCAAGGGACAGAGACCCAAACCCAAGAGCTCACCTGTGGGGCATTTCCAGAACACCCTCCAGTGTGGGTGGGATGGGGAGGGTCCCGTCTTCCCCAGCAAGGCCCTTGGAGAATGCCCCAGTCACCAGTCAGCATCCACTCTACGTGCTCACTCACAGGTGCCCTCACTCCCCTGGCCCTCTGAATACGCAGTAGAAACCCATAAGGGGGAGGGTAATTATCCAAATTGTTTAGAGGGGAAGCTGAGCATCAGAGAGGGAAAGCAACTTGCCCCAGGGCACACAGCCGGGAAATGGTGGTGTGGGATTCAAGCCAAGGACTCCCTGACTCTTTCTCCTCCCGGCCACCCAACACCCCTGAGCGAGCTTTAAGCCACGCTGGCCCATTGCCACTGGGCCTCTGGAGATATCTTGAGAGACTTTCATTGAAAATGTTTGCCCTATTATTTGTTTGTTTGTTTTTTAAAAAATTATAGACCCAATAAATACTCATGGTAAAATACTAAAACAGTACAGAAGGATCTAAAGTGGAAAATAAAAGTTTCCCACCTCCCTGGCCCCCATAGTAGACACCGAGGTGCCCAACCGAGATGTCCCCAGGGGGAGGGTCCTATAGAAGTGATTCTGGAGAGGTCTGAGTTTGCTTAGTCTGCCAAGCGTCACCTGGGGCATAGGTTTAAGTGCAGATTCCTGCCTGGGCCCTGACCCAGACGTGCTGGCTCGTGGAGGGTGTGGGAGCATGGAGGGGGGGGCTGAGAATCTGCATTGTAACCAGTGCCTCAGGGAATTCCCATGGGAACCGCTGGCCTGGGAGCATCTGGGAGTTTTTCCCAACTCTGAGGTTCTGGGAAACCATCTGTGCCCGGAGGCCAGGATCAGCCACAATTACCCAAGAGCTGCTTGATCCTCCCCTTAAGGCAGTTCTGGGGGGCGGGGTGGGGTGGGGGGATTGTACTGTTGGCGGAGGCGGTCTGAGCCTGGGGAGGACCTTGAGGGGCAAGGGGAGGGGCCAGGTGAGTGGGTGGAGTGAGGGTGGGTTCCTTTAGTTCCGTGTTAGTGACTGCGGAGGGATGGGGGCTGCTGGTGTGCTCCCTGCAGAGATCATCAGACTAGTCCTGCCTTCTGGGGACTGGAAGTAACGGAGACCCATGTTCTGGGTTTGAAACCTGAGCGATGCAAAGGGAGCTACAGGCTCGGGGAGGGAGGGAAGTCTCGAAAGTGAATCCATTCGCAGAGGGAAACTGGCCCAGCCAGCACCCCGTGGGTGAAGGCCTGGAGGGGTGCCCTTCATGTGGGGCAGTGGTGGGCTGGCACTAAGGGCGTGTGTGGAAAGAGGCATGAAGCGTGTGGGGTGGTGGCCGACGGGACGGATGTGGACGTGGAAGGGACGAGGAGCAGAGCCAGGGGCTGCCTGTGGGGGAAGATGAAGGGCGTTGGGCGGTAAAAGCGTGAGCACTTTCCGTGTTGGTTACAGCTCTGCTGGACAGAGGCCTGAGACTCTTGTCTCTTGAGCCCAGACCTTTGTATTAACAGAGAATATCTGCTGAGTACTTGCTGTGTTAGGATCGCTGATGCCTTTACCCAGTGTGGCTAATGGTGGACTTTCTGGCAGCCTGACAAGCCATTGCAGGATATGTTTTGGTCCAGGAGGCTGATCCCTGCCATCTGACCACACCTGGACCCCGGGGACCTGGGGCCAGGAGACTGACTCCCTGAGGTCACACAGCAGCAGTTGGCAAACTCTGAATTGGAACCAGGGCCTCCCAACTCTGAACCAGCCACTTGGCAATGGGTGGCAGATGCATAGCACGGAGCACGGCTTTCTAATCAATCCTGCTGCCTTGGACTTGGCCTTGGATCCTTTATAACAGGGGTCCCCAACCCCCAGGCTGTAGCGGTCCGCGGCCTGTTAGGAACCGGGCTGCACAGCAGGAGGTGAGCGGCGGGCGAGCAAGTGAAGCTTCGTGTGCCGCTCCGCATCGCTCCCCATCGCTCACATTACCGCCTGAACCACCCCACCCCAGGCCCCCCACCCCCCGTCCATGGAAAAACTGTCTTCCACGAAACCGGTGCCTGGTGCCAAAAAGGTTGGGGAGCGCTGCTTTACAACACGTGCACGGGCAGCCTCCACCAGGCGCTGAGCGCTGGCTCTGGAAGCCAGATCACAGGCGGAAGTTTTAGTGACAGGCGCCAAGATGCAGGGGCAATGGAGCAGTCCCTCACACAGGTAGTGGTGGCTGAGATGGTCCAGCTGTGGCACAGGTCCAGTTCTCGCCCCTTCCACTTTCTCTATCCAGGCTCTTTCCTGCTTCTAAGCCTTTTCCTCCAGTCTTCCTAAAGATTCCATGAGTACCTGACATCCTTCCCATAAATTCCTTTTCATCCTAAAATGGCCAGTCTTGGCCTCATTGCCTGCACCCATGAGCCCTAGTGGTGCACACGGGAAGTGGGTTACTTAACCTCTCTGTGGCTGGGTTTCCTCATGTGAGATACAGGAACAATCATAATAGTACCTCTTTCACAGTGCTGAGCCGAAACAGTCCATGCAGAGAGCTCAGCGCACACAGCACACAGCACACAGCACACACACAGCACACAGCACACAGCACACAGCACACAGCAAGTGCTCAATACACATTAGCTGTCAGCATCACACCTACTCCAGCTTGCAGAGCGCTCCAGGGAAAGACAAAACTAAGGTTCTTAAAGCCAGGTGTGTCTTTGTGTCCTTTAAAGTTACCCCAGGGAACTCCCTGCTGGTCCAGTGGTTAGGACTCGGTGCTTTCACTGCCGAGGGCCCAGGTTCAATCCCTGGTCAGGGAACTAGGATCCTGTAAGTCATGTGGTGTGGCCAAAAATAATAATAATGATAATGATAATAATAATAATAGTTACCCCATAGCCCCAAAGGGCTACACCCACCTGTCAAGGGATGCTGGAAGTGGTAGCAAAGACGACGATGATGGTGATAAAGATGATGATGACAACAGCTGGCACTTCGTGGTGTGTTTTTACTGCCAGGCCCTGTTCTAAGTGCTTTACAAAGGTATCTCATTTAACCCTCATAGTCACATCAGGAGGAGGGAACTATTATTTCCTCATTTTACAGATAGAACATCTAGTAAGGTGCAGGGAGCTGAAGTGACTTGCCTGAGGTCACGTGAATTGTAAGCAGTGCGGTGGGGTTTGACCCCGGCCATCCAGCTCCAGAGTCTACGGCGGGAGGATGAGGCTGTGGAGACCGCAGCAGATGCTCCATAGCGGTTGCTTGTGCGCAAGGCAGCCCAGATAGAGGGGAAGGCCCCCGCCTCCATGCCCACGGGGAGCGGCAGGCCTGGCAGCCCTGGCTGAGTCGCCAGCTTTAGAGACTGGGGATTCGGGCCATGGTCAGAGCCCTCCTTGGTGGGAAAATGTGGTTCCGGGGGGACTGCTTCTGCCCACCGTGCTGCTGCCGTGTGAGGGCCCAGCAGTCCTCGCTCCAGGGCAGGAACACAGCCTCCCAGGGAAGGGGCCCACCTGCCCCAAGCCCCTGGGCCTGGCGTGCTACCGCCTGCCCTGCTGACACTGGTTTGCACCCAGGAAGCAGCTGGCAGCCGGATGTGACCACTGTGGCTCAGAGGGCTGAGGTCACTTGCCTGGGGCCGCACAGCTACTCGGTGGTGGAGCCAGGACTTGAACGCACGCCTGCCAACTCCAGGGCCCCTGGCTGTAACCGAAAGGAGCATGTGGCATCTGTTAGGCTCACATCTGGCTGACAGTGGCTTGTCTCTGTGTCCTCTTATAACAAACAATAAAAAAGCCAGTCACTGACATTTATGGACTGTTAGTTACTGCGAGCAGGCCCCGCACAGTGACATCATTTAACTCCCCCAACCACCCTCAAAGGGCCGGACCAGTTTTTATGCCTGTTTGCAGAGGAGAAGACTGAGGCACGCGACAGCATGGTAACAGAGCAGACGCGTGCTTTCCTTGCCTGCCTAGCATTCTTAACCCCTTTTTCTGGATGGGGCACCCCAATTTCCACACCCTCAGCGTTGGCAGTCTGGTCAAGACTGTCAGTCAGGTGCCCTGTTCTCCTCTAGGACCTGGCAAATGACCCAGGCTTGGCAGGTCGGACTGTCTCGGGGGACTCTGACTCTTGAGTCCTGTGACACCTCTTCTCCTTGAAGACTCTGTCTGTGGGTCCTTGCCCCTAGGCCCCCTCATCTGAGCCCTGCTGATTTTGAGACTTTGATTCCAAGAGTGACCTCCTATCCTTCCAAGAAGGCCCCGTATCTTTGGCTGGAATCAGCTGAGCCTCTTCTGTTGCTTGCAAGCCAGAGTCCTAGCCAATACGAGGGCGCGCCCAAAGGTCATGTGGGCAGTGCAGGACTCATATCAGATGGTCTGACACAGAGTCCAGTCTTGGCCACTACTGGGCTGGGACCTCTCAGGTACCTGGGTCCCAGGGACATCACCCACAGTGTCTGTGACATTTGCATTCCCTACCACAATAAAGCCACACTGTCTTTGTAATGGGAAGTGTCTTAAACTACACAGAAGTTGATTTTCATTGTCCTCAGTTTTCAGGTCTTCACAAACTGCACAGACCAGATCCTGGTACCCAAGGGGGGTATGTGCCCCAGTTTCAGATACCCACCTGAAGGCCATTTGGCTCCTTGTCACCACCCAGACCTTTGCTCAGAGTCCCCCACTGCTCCGGAGTCGTTGGCAGAACCGGGGCCAGCAGGACCCTCTCCAGGGGTCGGGGTGGATGGGGTCCAGGGTGACAGAGCTTCTGAGAACCCAGGAGATCTGCTTGCTCTGTCTCCACAGCTTTGGCCATTCTCATCCCAACTCCACATTTTTGTCATACCCCCGTCGCTCCTGTACAATCATTTTCTTAATATTTTGTGTTCAGTTGTCATTTATTCATTCTTTACTTAAGGTCATTAAAAAATTTAGAAGACTTCATTCATATCTGTGCTGGAAAGGGCACTGGTACACTGTGCACAAGTAGAATGCAGCGGTGCCCAGAAAGCCACGTGCACCACAGTCCGACCCAACACTGAGGCTGCCCAGGGCGCCAGGCCAGCCGAGTCACTGCCAGGGAGGTCTGCAGGGTTTAGTAAGGTGTGCCAGATGCCCAGCACCACACCAAGCCTTCCTCCCTGGATGTAATCAGAAAGGAGGGTTCAACGGGAGTCAGAAGAGTATCACTGTCTCTGCGTGTGCACTGATGTCATTTAAGGCCATGTTGTATGCTTCACATTTCAGGACACATGGTCCTCATGTCTGGTGAAGACAGAGAGGGAAAGCATCTTATCCAAGTCTACACAGCACATCAGAGAACAAGAAGCTGGCGTGGGGCCATCCTATTTACATTCTGGCTCTTTCTGTGGCACCTTGGTTTCTCCCTTTAAAGCATTTCAGACGCTCCCCGCAGCTCCTGATGGTCTGGGACCACATTTTAATCTCCAGCATCCACTCCCCTTCCATCTGTTCCATTTGGGCCCTCCCCTGCGTCCCCCACACCCACAGCACGCACAGCACCAGTTGGTGTGGGCTCTGCAAATGCAAACTCATTTAAATGTCAGCTGGAGCAACACCAAGCTAGCAAGGCAAACAGGTGACAAAAATAGATGTGACAATCATAGTATCCTAGACTGTCAGCGGGTGCTTCCAGGCCTTCTTAACCCTTCCTGGGGCAAGTAGCCCTTGAAGAATCAAGATAGCTCGGGCCTCCCACCTAGAGAGCACTCGCAAACACACACACACACACACACACACACACACACACACACATAATGTTGCCAGTGACTTTGGAGGGGTTGCGGGCCCATCCCACCTTGATACCTCATGTTTTTAATTTGTCTCACGGCCTGGGGTTCCAAGAAAGAATTTGTTTGCAAAAAGCGACCTGATGCCAAGTATTTGGAAATGACCAGTCTCGGTGACTTTTCAGGCAGCTCCCCGTTGATGAGCCATGCAGAAGGGCTCAAGTCCTTGAACCAGAGCAGCCGTTCAGGGTCCACCTTTTGCAACCAGAAACTTCACCCCCTGACTTATCTCCTATGGATGAAGAGCCTTGGGGGTTTATCTTAAAGGCGGGGGCACTTCTGTAGAGTCTGTAAAACTCTGACCACTTTGAAGAGGATCCAAGGTGAGATGTCAGCAGGGGAGGGGACAGCGGTCTCCATTCCCGACCTCCGGGGCCATGGCCCCTCTCCTGCCTGCACAGTCCCAGGACAACATCTGCACAGAATACGAAAGCAGCCACACCCTTGGGCTTATGCAACTTCAGGGTCCTGGCCAAGGTCCTGAGTGGCCTTCATGTGTGAGCCTTGCCTTTGTTCTCTCAGTCCCACATCTGCACACAAGGAGAGCGCCAGCAGTTGGGACTGCGACCAGCCCCACACCACGCGCTCCTCCTTGTTCTAGGACTTGACATGCATCAGGTCTGGGCATGGCCCCGTTTGAAACCTTCTCTGTTGTCGTGTGGCTTTGTTTCTTAGCAAGGATTTGGGTACAAAGATGTCCCCCTCCCCCCGACAGGAAGTGGTAGGGACAGAAGCTGAAAAATAGGGCTGGAGAGAGAGGCCCCTGGGACAGGAAGGTTGGAGGAGTGATGAGAGGGGAGTGAGAGATTGTTGAAAGTGGCCTGCAGGGAGAGGGGAAGTACCCACGATGGCAGCCGGCCAGGTAGCCACAGTCTGAGGACTGAAGGAGTGGGGGACGGGTATGGGGGGCCTCGTGGCTGGGAAGGGGCAGTTTCAACTTGCGACTGGGGGCCGCCATGAAACCCGATCCAGAGGCTTGTGGCACGGTGCTAATGTCCTCGGGGAGCTGGCATGGTGCAGGCTGGGCTGAGAAGCCAGCTCCCGTGGCAAGCTGGGCCAAGAGGCACATCCTGCCTGCTGGGTCCCTGCCATGGCCCCTTTATTCCCTTGGGTTTCCTGCACTGTGTTTGCTGTAGAATGTGTTCCCTGGCCAGGACCATTGGGTTCTGATGTACCACCAGGCTCAGGGTCTGAGGAAGACACATGCCCACCCTTGGGGGCCTCAGTTTCCTCATCATCTCCAGTAATGCTGGGGGTCAGAGATGGGTGCTGGGTGTGGAGGGTCCATCCACACCTCGTGCCTCCTCCTCGTAGCCTGCCGACCCAGAAGATGCCCTCCTTGAGCCCACAACTTAGAGGCTGCGAACTCAAATGCCTGTGTCATTTGGGAACGTGGGTACATTGCTGGCTGGTGGTGCGTATTCAGCCCCGGGCCCATTCCTCCCATTGCTGACAGGCAGGCAAGCATAGACTCTGGAGCCTCTGGGTCCAAATCTTGATTCTGCCACTTACCAGCTGTGAACCTCTGCATCTCAGTTTCCTTATCTGTAAAGGGATGGCTAAAGCACAAGATACATCATTGGCAAATAGCACACCTTCTGTTCTCTTCCTCTGCACCCATGGCAGACATTACTAATTGATCAAGACATCAGTTTTCTCCTTTCCACTGTTGCAAACTGATCAAGAAAATTCTTTCTCACTGAGCCTCAGAATCTTGCTCTGTGTCCAGAGCTCCAGGAAGCCACTCCCAATAGATAAGATTTGGCATTTGAGATGAAACCATTTGCCATCCCTCTTATAATGCCTATAGAACACAATTCCTGGCACATAACTTGTTTAAATGTTCTGTATAAGTGTCAGTTACCGTTCAGAATCTACTCAGTGCAGGAATCCTTGTCCAATATCCCTAACTTCTGCTTACTCCCTTCCAGTGACAGGGAGCTCACTACTTACCTGGGCTTGCCATTCTATTGCTGGACAGTTCGGATGATTAGGAAGTTTTCAGATCTCCCTCCTTGCACCTCCCTTTTTCCTTAAATAGTCTATAATTTTATGGCAAAGTGCTTCCTTCTTTCCTGGATTAGCTGTCATTACGGATTGAGGTGATTTATTTTTAGGAGATATATTTGAACCACCTGATGAGTAAAACCTCTCAGCTTGCATGCATTTGATCCCAGACTAGCTAAGCAGCTTCAGCATTTGATGGACATGTTAGGGGGAGTGTGTGTGTGTGTGTGTGTGTTAGAATGTGTGGGTGACGGGGAGAGATTGAGAGAGGAAAGACAGAGTGAGAGAGAGAATGTATTTTAAAGCCTCATAATACACCAGGCCAATGTCACTTCTTATATAAGCCTAATAACTTCTCCGAGGATTGGGGCTGCATTCAGGGCCCCATCATTAGCCGATTAAGCCTGATTATTCCAAGGGGAGGGACAGCAGAGAGGGATGTGAAGTTACATAACTCTCCATTTATTTGGATTTAATCCACGCTTCTAAATTTAGGAGCTGAAAGGCTTCAAAGATGAGCCATGTCGTTTGGAGGTGGTGCTAGCTACAAGGGGCCCAGTGAGTGTTGGCACCCCAGGGTGCCCACAGGCGAGGTGGGGCTTCTTTGCAGGGGGCAGCTCAGGGGCCTCATCTGCTGGTGCCGGGAGAATGTGTGGGAAGCCAGAGCTGCCAGGACATTTCACGCCCGCAGCAGGTACAGAGGCAATGGCCGGGGCGGGGCAAGTGTGGCACTGGGGGTGGACAGAGTGGTGATGACGGGTGAACCAGAACCCAATGTCCTGATGGGTGGGGCAGTTCTAGGAAAACCTGGACAGTCGTGGTCACCCCTGGGCTACAGCCGTGTTCATATGTGTAGTTAAGTGTGGCCACTTCCAAACGGATCTCCTTTCTCTGGGGCTCAGAGCTCTCTGCAGGGGCCTGGAGAACCGCCGCCCCCCCTCCCCCGTCACTCAGGTTGTGCACTGCACGAGGGCACCGCCCCTAAGTGAGCACCTCTCACATCAAAGAGAGCACAGAGTCACATATGTATGAGGACAGTTTTTAACAGGTGGCCTCAAAAGATGCTCTAACAGAATTGTTATTACAATGCTTTTCTGGAAGCTGGAAGGCAAGTGTCTTGAGCAAAGGGAGCCTTTTTCTGATTTGCACAAAGGCAGTGGATGGGCAAGCGGCCTCTACTTTCCACTGGTGCTGGCTGGATCTAAACTCAGAGTTCAGGTCACAGCGATCCTGCTCAGAGGGAAGACGCTGGAAACCAAGGATAAAAGGCAGCTACAGAGCTGTGACTAGTCATTCAAGGTCTCAGAAATATTTCCCAGGCCATTGAAAAGAGGTGATAACATTCATGTAGCACAGGAGATAATAAAGTGCAGACAGATCACTTTATTAACGTTAAAGAATTCACACCCATTTTAGGAAGGGCTATGAAATTGCGTTCTAGTAAAACATGGGCCAGACTAGGGGTCAGCCACCTTCCCGCTCTCCCGCACAGGATGAATCATGTCACCTCTCTGGGCTGCAGTTGGATCAGCTGAAAAACGGAAATCAGGTGGCTCCACCGCCATTTAAGAGGCAAATGGAAAAAATGGCCACGAAGGACCCTGTGCCAGAGTCTGGGTCACAGTGGGTGCTCTATAAATGCCAGCACCACTTAAGTACCCAGGCCATCTGAACTGTAGAATGCGGTATTTTCTTTGAAATCCTATATGTTTAAAACAAAAATCAGTCAATATCCTGGCTAAAAAAATCCTGCATACCTGACTCCCTGCCCTCCAGGCTAAGCTTGCGCCCATGCCCCCCCGCCCCCCGCCAGTCTCCCCCAGCTCCCTCCACTCCACGTTCTTCCCTCAGCATGCCAGGCCACGGCCACCTCAGGGCCTCCGCACTTGCTGTTCCTCTGCCCGGCATGCTCTTCCTTCATCTTCCCATGATCGGCTCCTTCTCACTGGTCAGGTCTGAGCACACATGTTGCCCCTCAGTGTAAAGTAGCCCCTGGCGCCTCCTACAACCTCACTCTGTCTTCATTTTCTGCACGTCTTTATTGCTTTATTTCTTTGCTCACTTGTTTATTTTCTGTCTCCATCACCAAAATCTAAGCTGCTTGAGAGCAGAGGGTTTTGTCTGCCTTGCTCACTGCTGTATCCCAAACCATAGGTGTCTAGTGAATAGCTGTTGGCGCAGGAACAATGTCTGGGGGAGAATGAAGAGAGCTGCTCTCCAGCTCGCCAGCCCATCTCTCCCCCGCCTTGCTCCCTCACTCTTCCCTCTCTCCCCCAGGGATTGATGCTCTTTTTGTCCGTTTCTCTCCTCTTCCACTAGATGACTTCCTATGTTCTTCCTTGATTCCCTTGCTCGTCCTACAGAGAGCTTAAAACTTCTCATTCTTTCTGTTCTCAAGGTTAGTGTGACTTGAGCCTTCCACCTTTCTCATCTTTCGGAACCTCTGCCTGTTGGGCTGGGCCCTCTTCTCTTTGACGGAGGGGGCCACAGGGAGCAGGTGTGGGAGTCATGTGTGGGAGGAGATTTTGATGAATACGGAGCCATAGCCCCCAGATGCAGTGGGATCCTCATCCCTGAGGCTGTGAATGGAGGCTAAATAACCACATCCTTGGGATGCTCCCAGCCCCACCCCCTGGGAGAGCACCAGCCCTAGCTGCTGCTGTACATAAAGTTACTTCTCTTCTTAAAACCAGGTTTTGACAAATCTGCTATGCGAGGGCTTCAGTGAATTGGTCTGGCTTATGCCAACTGTTAACTGGACTAAAGAGCTTGAATGGCATTTACTTTACAGTTTACAAGTCTCTTTCATCAGTCATTCATCCAGCGAATGTTTAATAAGCACCTACTATATACCAGAAATGGATCTAAGTGCTTTGCATATAATAATTTGTTCATAACACAGGTACTTTTATTATCATAATCCCCACTTTACCGATGAGGATCCTGTGTTCCGGAGCTGGGTTTACTATAAAGCCCAGTGTCTTAATCTGTTCTGGCTGCTATAACAAAATACCATAGTCCAAGCGGCTTATAAGCAGCAGAAATGTATTGCTCACAGTTCTGGAGGCTGGAAGTCCAAGATCAAGGTGCCAGCACGGTCGAGTGAGGGCCCTTTTCCAGGTCTCAGACCTCTTGTTGTGTCCTCACATGGTGGAAGGGGCTAGGGAGCTCTGTGGGATCTGCTTTATAAAAGCACTAATCCCATTCATGAGGGCTCCACCCACATGATGTAATTACCTCCCAAAGGCCCCACCTCCTCGTACTATCAGGTTTAGGGGTTAGGATTCAACATATGGATTTGGGCGCGGGGGACACATTCAGACCATAGCACTCAGAAAATGTTTTCAGGGTTTCTCCTGTACACGGGCTCCTTGCTTGTTCCCAGGTGGGGCCCCAATGCTGTTCACCGGTCATGTGTGCAAAATTTGCAAAAGCAATATATTTCACCTGCAAGCAGCCAAGCCCTCTCTTTCTACAATGAATCTCATCCACCCCTCTTTCTCTCATGTTGAGTGGTATTGGAGAGGCTGTGGGTATTTGGGGGATCCAGCTTAGGGGAAGTTAAGTTGGAGATACGTTTAATTTGAGTTTACTGAGATAAATGTATGTGGTTAAAAGTATGGTAAAGTTACTGCCAGCCATCCTGGTGTAGAAGACAGCTTTCAAGAACACCCTACAGCTGCCCATGCCCACTGGCCTGGATTGTAACTCAGAGATACTGGTCCAGAGTTCGTATCACCATATGAAGATGCTCTGTGTCACCCAGCACAGAAAGCATGCAGGAGGTGAAGGAAAACCAGGCCTGAAATTCAAGGAGCCAGAAACCATTCTGTAGAAAATTCTTCCTATCATCAGACATGTAAAATTGTAAATGGAGGATTTGCTTCTCCGTGCTGTTGTGGACGCCTGGTCCAAACCAAAGTTCTCTCCTGCAGGAATAGACTGGATAATGCAGCATATACAATTACAACACAATACATTTTTTTCCCTCTTTTGGAATGACCACACGAAATGTAATTTATCAGAATTTCTGTGTTTTTAGGGCACAAACTTGTAGCTGTGCTACAAACAACCAAGCGGTCTGTAACAGGTCATATATGAACCTGATGGACGTTTTTCTAAATCTGACATTGGTGCTAAAATCTATGTGTTTACGTAAAACACTTACAAGTACACGTTGTGAAACTAAAAGAAATTTTCCTGAACAGTCTGTAGTAATAAAAACAATTTAACAGGGCTCATCATTAGAGAAAAGGCTGGGTTATCTTTTAATTCCTTATAGATAATATAACGAAAGTGTCATCATATAAAGGTGATCAATGAAATGCTGGGGGGAAAGGATTATAAAGGTATCTCAGGTAGTTAGTTAATACAAATATTGTGTTATTTTTCTGGGTTTTGTGATGTTTGTGGCGTTTGCCAGCTTTCTAAAATTTCCAATTTTCTATGATTACTTTTCTCATTCTAAATCTCACCTATTGTACCTAATTTTCTATTCTTTTTCTTAAAGGGGCCCCCAAACGCTATAAGCTTTGGGCTCCACCTCTAAACTGTCTCCATCATGTCGCTACCAGGACAGGGTGGCTTCCTTACGCAAATACAAGCTCAGACAATCCGCACTCTTTTTCTGCCCTTTTAACACAAAAGGTAACTTACAACAAATACCCCGGCAGCTGTGGCAGTGCCAGCCGCGTAGCAGGACACGCGTGAGTTCGGGGACAATACTGCAATAGTCCGGGGGAGAGAGGATGGTGGCTGGACACCCAGAGTCCACGGGGGTGTGGAGGAGTGGCTGGATTTGGACTCGGTTCTGAAGAGAGTCAACGGGAGTAACTGACGATGTTGGGAATGACAGAAAAAAGAGAAGACATCGAGGACGATTTCGCGTTTCCCCGGGAGGCTATGACCTGGGGAATCGGGGTTCTGGGAAGGCGGCTGTAGGTGGAAGGAGAACGGCCGCTCTGGCGAGCGGGGGGCGGGGATTCGCTGCCCCGCGCTGCTGTCCCCCAGCGCCCACCGGGCCGACCTGACGCTTACGCGGGGCCGGCCAAGACCGCCCAGAGGCGCCCCAGGCCCGGCTCCAGCGGCGGCCACGGCCGGCCAGACCCTCCCCGCGCAGACGGCCGGGCGCGGGCGGCCACGTGCGGCCCCGCGTGCTCCCAGCCGCTGCCTCCCCGCTCCCGGCCGCTGCCAGCTCCTGGGCAGGAGCAGATGCTTGCAGATGCGCCCCGGATGAGAGCCGCAAATGGGCTGGAGGAGGGGGAGCTTGACCTGGTCAAGGGACCTCTCTTCCCTGAACCTCCCTTTCCCAGTGTAGGCGCGTGAGTGCGTCCTTCCTGGAGGAGACTGTGCTGGCTTATTGAGCGTTTCCAGGGCTAAGAAGATGACAACAACAACAGTGATGGTGAAACAGTAATAGTAACAATGCCAGACATTTACTGAGTGCTCACTCTGTGCCAGGCACCCTTCCAAACATTCTCCTCATAGAATACCCCCAGCAACCCTGTGATGTCAGCCCTTTTACTGTCCCCATTTTACAGATGAGGAAATGAAGGCAGAGCAAGGGGCTCATGTGATGATTACTATTACTGCTCATAATCATGACGCAATGGCTAGTAGTGATCCTGACGGGGCTATGGCTTACTGAGGGCTTGCTCTGTATAAGCAATCTACGTGCAGGGTCATGCTAAAGCCCTACATCCCTTCTGTGGAGGGTATTTATATCATCCCCATTTCACATATGAAGACTGAGCCTCAGTGGTGTGAAGTCACTTGCCCGTGGAGACACAAGCTGGTCAAGTGACAGAGACGGGACGCGAACCCATGACTGTCTGAACGAACTCCCAGACATGATTGCTACTGGCCATTCCTGAACGGGTCTCTCACCTGTGATGAGGCATCTCCTCACCCATCCCTGTCCCTAAGAGGCCCTCACTCCCATTCACTCAGAGACTCTGAGAATCCATATGACCTTCAAGACCTAAGAGGAGGGCACTGGGAGGATTTGGACCCAACTTGCTGTGTGACCCAGGACAATAGGCCCTTTCCTCCTGTACTTCAATCTCCCTGTTTGTCAAAAAGCACGTTGATGGCAAAGCTGGGACTCAACCACAGGTCACCTGACTCCCACCCTGTCCTCAGTTACTGGAGCCTGGACCTTCACATGGTGGTGTGGCCTGGGGTGGTTACAGCTGGGAGTGTGCCCCGCCCATGCTATGTGTCCCCAGAACCTCCTGAATATCCAATAGGTTTTGGCTGTGGTCTCCACGGGAGACGTTAACCTGGGAGGCCGTCTGCTGGGGATGGCAGCCAGGTTGCAGCCTCTCAGGAGGACTGGTCCCCTTCCCATTATACTCACCCTGATGTATAGCCCTCTGTGGGCAGGGGACATGCCAGCTTTTTGTGGTGAGGGTCTCCTATTAGACTGTCCACCTTGAGCAGTCCTGAGCTTATTTATATTTATGTATTGCTTTTCCCAAAAATACCTACAAGTAAAATTTATTTTAAATTCCCCAAAAAGGTTAAAAGAATAAAGAAAGAATAGTATAGGATAGCAGGATAAAATAATTTATATATCATGAGAGAAGGCTGAGAAAAAGACATCCCTTCTCCACTTTCTCACTTACTTCCCTGTCCCCATCTCCTGACTCAGAGCTGGGGAGGGCAGATGAGTGGTGTTCATGCCTCTGCTTCTCCTTCCCTTGCCCTCAGCAGACATTGCTAATCAATTAGAGGATTTTTCCTCATTGAGTCTAAACACAACCTCAGGATCCTTCTCAACACAGTTATCCAGATAGCCATCCTCCACACAGCAAAGTTAAAAACTATTTAACTATTTAAACTATTTTAAGAGTTACACCCTTCCTAAGGATAAAAGTATCTGCGGGAGAAAAAAAATGAGTGCCCTGCCCCTGATAAAAAGTATATGAGGGAGAGGGCTGAGGCTTTAGTGGTAGAATTTCTAGCATCAGCCTACGGTTGGGCTAGAATTTAGGATTAGGAGAGAGAGGCATAATTTAACTATGGAATGTCCGTGCTTCCAGAGATATGATATTTCTCTCTCTCTCTCTCTCATCTTTTTTTTTCTTCGCATACATGTTCTTCTGCCTCAGTCTTTCTAACAGCTTCCTTGTCCTCATTTAGATCTGGAAGTGTCCTTAGAAATCAACTTGACCAACCCTATCCTACAACCCTAGTGGTAGATGGAGATTCTGAAGGACAGAGACTTCACCACACACATTTTACCACACTGGTTTAATGCTGTCTAGAAATAATTCCTCCTCCTCCTCCTCATCATCATCATCATGACTTCCCCACAGGCTCTGCCTGCCTTTCCCGGGGTCACCTCACTGGAGAAAAAAAATCCTGGGAGTTGGCCATGTAGGGAATGGTGGTGGGAAGCAAGCAGACAAGAGCTCCTTGAAATCTGACTCAGACCTCTCAACTCCAACCCCTCCCCGCCTCTCACGGCAGCATCCTTAGCAAAGTCACAGCGCCTCCATCCCCCCAGGCCCGACCATTTCTGCCCACGGCAGGGCCAAATGCAGGGACCTCAGGGCTCTGCGGAGGTGAGGTGGGAAAGGTAGGGCTCAAGGCTTAGAGGAAGCCGTACGCCTGCTCAATTTGTGTGCCGGAGAGGAGAGGTCTTTCCAAGTGTGTCTTTGGGAGAAGAGTTACAAGATGGTCAGCGGACACCGCCCCTCATCTCTTCCTACCTGCTCTGCTTGGTCTTTTGTCCAGTTGTCACCCTTTTATCGAGCACATACTACAAGCAGGCACTACTCTAGGGGCCAGGGTTACAGCCATGAGCAAAACTAACACATTCTCTGCAAGTTACATGCTGAATGGACGAGACAGAAAACAAGCATATGAACCCATGAGTATATAATATGTCAGGAAGTGACAAGTGTTCAGAAGAAAAATAGAGCAAGATAAAGAGACGAGGTGACGGAGAGCGGGGGATGGCCGAGGAAGGCCCACTGGAGCATGACGCTTGAGCAGACAGCGGCACAGCAACAAGGAGCGAGCCCTGCAGACAAGCGGAGAGGCTTTCTGGGCAGAATGAGGAGCAGAGATCAGGGGAAGAGGTGGAAAGGGCGGTCCAGGCGGAGGCACAGCAGGGACAGAGGGAGAGAGGCAGGACGCAGCCTGGTTCATGCAGAGGACCACAAACGCTGCTCTCACCAAGAGTCCCCATGACGTCATCCACACGCCACCTGGACTGTTCTGACCTCATGATTTTCTCCCAAGAACTCACTTATGTTTTTAAACATATAAATTTATTTCAAAAGGAAACTTCGTGGTGTTATGTCAACTAGAAAGTCAGCATCACTTTGCTGGAAAAAGAGAGGTGACTGGAAGTCAAGATGCTGAGACAAAGGGAAGCTACTAAGTTCCAGCTGGAGGCTGCTGCCTGCTGGGGCTCGAGCCAGACCTGCCCTCCCCTCCACTGAAATAGTTCCGCGATTGTCCGAGAGGGGTTAGAGACACAGCAGACCAAATAGAGACTTAGCCTCGCTGCGGTCTGGCATGCTGGGGGAGTCGGGCTGTGGGATCCAGTGTCTCCATGGGAGCCAGCATCATTTTATACACCCCAAACTCTATGGGACCCTGAGTCTGGCCGGGTCAGGCTCAGGGAGTTCTGGGGAGGCCGGCTGAGGAGCGTGGGCTTTCCCACGAGGGCAGAGTTGCAAGCAGGGGTGTGACGTGGTGCATCGTTGTTCAGGTTTTGGTCGGACAGTGCCTAAGGGTCACCTTCTCACGTGGGGGTACCTAGGACTGTCTTTCTTCCCAGGAGTCCACGTTGATGAATTGATCCCTCACCTTCCTGGGGAGTGTGGTCTGTGTCCACAGGGAGAAGGCATTCTGTAAACCTGGAAAACTGCCTACGGTGGGAGCGGCAGAGCTGGGGGTAGGAGGTGGGGTTCTTCAGACAGCTCTCAGAGTTAGGGCACCACAGAGCTCTCAAAGCCCCTGGGCACGTGTGCAAATCGAAGGATCTCTGAGTTGTCTAAATGCTAGAGACGGTGAAAGAAATGCAGTGGATTTGGGAAACCAGGGTTCCAACAAGTGGCTTTGTTCTAGTTTCCCCTGCCTCCCTTCCTTCCTCCCTCCCTTCCTTCCTTCCTTCCTCCCTGTCTCCTTCCCTTTCTCCCTCTTCAATCTCTTTCTCTCTCTCTCTTTCCCTCTCCCCCTTTCTTTTATTTTTTTTAAAAGTATTTATTTATTTATTTATTTTGGCTGCACTGGGTCTTATTTGCAGCATGCAGGATCTTTAGTTGCAGCATGCAGACTTCTTAGTTTCGGCATGCAGCCTTCTTAGTTGCGGCATGCAAACTCTTAGTTGTGGCACACATGCGGGATCTAGTTCCCCGACCAGGGATACAACCCATGGCCTCTGCATTGGGAACACGGAGTCTTAACCATTGGACCACCAGAGAAGTCCCTCCTTTTCTTTTATTTGAATACAGACCATATTTAACAATGTTTCATGACTAAAACATTTCTTTGGGTAGAGGTTGTCTGGAATACGTGTCTTTCCCATTTCATGGATAGGTCAATAGAGGCATAGTGAGGTTGACATAGCTCCATGGATACTCAGGGGAGAACTGGATCTCACATATTTGGAATCTCTGTCTCATACCAGTTAAGAGACTGTTGGAATAATCCAGGAGAGATGGTGGTACCTTGGACATGGTGGTCACTGGGGAAGAGGAGAGAAGTGGTCAGATACCGGATACGATCTGGCTGTGGTACAGGAGGGAACTAGAGGGGTCAAAGGTGGCTCCAAGATTTTGACCTAAATGAAGGAAGAGTAGACTTGGGGTCGGGTTACTAAGGACAAGTAAGGTTTGGGATGTCCACTAGACAACGGAGGGAGATGCCCTGGAGGCAGCTGGACACACAGGTCTGGAGCGGGGGTGGGGGGTGGTAGGAGATGCACGCTTGGGATGATCACCATGTAGACTCAGGAGGCCCCCAAGAGGTGCACGTGGACAGAGAAGAGCAAAGGACCATGGTCTGAGCCCCAGGGCTCCTGACAAGTGGGGGAGCAGAGAGGAAACCAACAAAGAGCGGGGAGAGGAGCGATCCTAGAGCTGAAGGGAAGAGCTGGGAGGGCTGCTGGGGCGGAGCTGCTCTGAGAGACAGGGAGCAGGGAGAGGGGGCTGCAAAGGAGGGGGGTCCCATCCCAGGGAGCCTGGAGCACCTGGAGGAGAGCACGCAGCCCCCAGCAGCTTGTAGAGGCGTAAACATCAGATTCCTCTGGTACTCAGACCTCAGCGTTTTGCTATAAATGCTTCTCCTTCGCCCGCCCCCACAAATGTACACCTTTCTTTTTAAATAAATTTATTTATCTATTTATTATTTATTTTTGGCTGCATTGGGTCTTTGTTGCTGCATGCGGCTTTCTCTAGTTGCGGCGAGCGGGGGCTACTCTTCGTTGCGGTGTGCAGGCTTCTCATTGCGATGGTTTCTCTTGTTGCAGAGCTCGGGCTCTAGGCGTGCGGGCTTCAGTAGTTGTGGCACGCGAGCTCAATAGTTGTGGCTCGCAGGCTCTAGAGCGCAGGCTCAGTAGTTGTGGCACACAGGCTTGGTTGCTCCGCGGCATGTGGGATCTTCCCGGACCAGGGCTCGAACCCGTGTGCCCTGCATTGGAAGGCGGATTCTTAACCACTGCGCCACCAGGGAAGCCCTGTACACCTTTCTTTAAAATGTTTTTTAACAAGAAAAACAAATGATGATCGATATCTTTCCAAGGGATTAAGTAACGAAAAACCAGCTTTTACTTGATTCAGAAGTTGATATCTTCAACACATCTTTCCAAAAATAACGATAAGCAAAAAAAAAAAAAAGTGCCTGAGGTTTTAGCAACCAAACTGACACCTGCATTGGCTTCCAGATTCTAATCAGAGCTGAGCAGTGGAGTGAAGAAAGGCCTGCTTTCCCAGGGGTGCAGGTCCACCTCAGCAGATGAATTGGTGGGGTGTCTGGCCTCCTAAGCTGAGCCGGCTTCATGCTTCAGGCTGATGGGCAAAGCGACTGTCTCTAGTTGGTTTCCCGTTTGGGTTTGCACGGTCTGTGCTTCCCTGCACAGTGGGCAGCCCCCTCCTCCAGAAGACCCCTGATTTGACCGCAAGGGTCCAGTCTCAGTGGACTTTGGCTGAGGACTCCTAACAACCCACGACTGTCGTTTGAGGCTCTTCCCAGCCTCCCAAGACTCCCCGTCCTCAGACTCAGCCCTTCCCTGCATTATCTGGTAGTTTCCCACCTCTGAGCCTCCGCAGCTGCTCTTCCCTCCATCTGATATTCTCTTACCGCCACTCCTCCCATCCTTGCATATTCAAATTCTCACCATCTCTGAAGACCAAGGTGACCATGGAATCTGACTGACCTACCACAGTCCTGGTTTACACCTGTTGTCCTAATGTGATTATTAATAATATTCCCTATAGACTCAAAAATATCCTGCTTTATTTATTTATTGTTTCTGGCTGCGTTGGGTCTTCGCTGCTGCGCGCAGGCTTTTCTCTGCTTGCGGCAAGTGGGGGCTACTCTTCACTGTGGTGCGCAGGCTTCTCATTGCGGTGGCTTCTCTTGCTGTGGAGCATGGGCTCTAGGTGCACGGGCTTCAGTAGTTGTGGCTCGCGGGTTCTAGAGCGCAGGCTCAGTAGTTGTGGCACACGGGCTCAGTAGTTGTGGCTTGCGGGTTGTACAGCACAGGCTCAGTAGTTGTGGCGCACGGGCGTAGTTGCTCCGCGGCATGTGGGATCGTCCCGGACCAGGGCTTGAACCCATGTCCCCTGCATTGGCAGGTGGATTCTTAACCACTGCGCCACCAGGGAAGCCCCAAAATATCCTGATTTAGACAACAGATTCTATAGTCACCTGACCAGAGGCCCAACTCCAATGCCTCCTCCAGGAAGTCATCCCTGCTTCCCCCAGCAAAGATCTCCTTTATCCTGAACTTGCACAGCCCGAAGTCCCTCTCCTGAACGTATCACACTCTCGCGGGCACCTTCCTCGGCATGTGGCATCTCTCCTCTGCTGGGCAGATACAGTCTCCTTATCAAAAGCATTTACAGACTTAGTGTTATGGGTTAGATTGTATCCACCACAAAAATGCATTGAAGTCTTAACCTCAAGTACCTGTGAATGTGACCTTGTTTGGAAATAGAGTCTTTGAAGATTTAACTAGGTTAAGATGAGTTCATGCAGCTGGTCCCTGATCCAATATGACTGTGTCCTTATAAAAAGGGGAAATTTGGACACAGACACGTACAAAGGGAAGATGATGTGAAGCCACACAGGGGAAGAGGGCCATGTGATTGGAGTGATGCATCTATAAGCCAAGGGACAACAAGGTTTGCTGCCAAACGCCAGAAGCTGGGAAGAGGCAGGAAGGATTCTCCCCTAGTGCCCTGCTGACACCCTGATCTGGGAGTTCTAGCCTCCAGAACTATGAGATGATACCTTTCTGTTGTTTTAACCCACCCAGTTTTTAGTACTTTGTTACGGCAGCCTTAGGAAACTATTAAGTATAGTAACTACTCTTTTAAACAACTGTTATATTGAGATACAATTCATATATTATAAAATTTGCCCTTTTAAAGTATACACTTCAGGAATTCCCTGGGGGTTCAGTGGTTAGGACTCTGCTTTCACTGCATGGGCCCTGGTTCGATCCCTGGTCGGGGAACTAAGATCCTGCAAGCCACACATTGTGGCCCCCAAAATAAGTAAATAAAAATAAATAAATAAAAATAAAAATAAATTTTTAAAAAGGTATACAATCCAATGGTTTTTAGCATATTCACAGAGTTATGCAACAATTACCACTATATAACTTTAGAACATTTCATCACCCCAAAAAGAAACCCAATATCTATTAGCAGTCACTCCCCATCTCCCCTTCCCTCAGGCGACCACTAATCTGCTTTCTCTATGGATTTGTCTATTCTGGTTATTTCATACAATATATGGCATTTAATGTCTGACTTCTTTGACTTAGCATAACGTTTCCAAGGTTCACCCATGTTGAGCCTATATCAGTGCTTCATTCCTTTTTATGGCTGAAAAATATTCCATTGCAGGGATAGACCACATTTTCTTTATCCATTAATCAGTTGATGGGCATTTGGGGTGTTTCCACATTTTGTCTAATGCTAGACAAAATAATGACTAATGCTGCTGTGAACATTTGTGCACAAGTTTTTGCACTGACATATATTTTCGATTCTCTTGGATAAGTAACTCTTTTTGAGTTAAAAGACAATGCCTGCACGCGGTGAACAAAACTGCCAGGGGCAAAAAAAATGTTTACAACTAAAAGCCAGACTCTTTCTCTCCCTAGGTGGACTCTCCCTCCCCGGAGACCGCCCGTTTGTTTCATTCCTGTCCTCCCAGAGATATTTTCTGCACATACACACTCAGGTAAGTGAACGTTTCTTTTCTCCGGCATGAATGCCCCCAATGGTTCTATCTCTTGTTCTCGCCTGCCAATACCTCTGGATCCTTCTGCATTGGTGTGCAGGGCTGCACTCCATTCTTTTTGTTTATTTATTTATTTCATTTATTTATTTTTGGCTTCATTGGGTCTTCATTGCTGCACGCGGGTTTTCTCTAGTTGCGGCGAGCGGGGGCTCCTCTTCGTTGCTGTGCACGGGCTTCTCATTGAGGTGGCTTCTCTTGTTGCGGAGCATGAGCTCTAGGCGCGCCAGCTTCAGTAGTTGTGGCACACAGGCTCAGTAGTTGTGGCTTGCGGGCTCTAGAGCGCAGGCTCAGTAGTTGTGGTGCACGGGCTTAGTTGCTCCGCGGCACGTGGGATCTTCTGGGACCAGGGCTCAAACCCGTGTCCCCTCCATTGGCAGGCAGATTCTTAACCACTGCGTCAACAGGGAAGTCCTGCACGCCATTCTTTTAGCTCCTGCCTCGATGAATTGTTTGGACATACCTTTTGTTATTAAGCCATTTGAAGGTCATTTAGGCTACTCTTGATCTTTGTCACTGCAAGTATGCCACCCTGAACTTGCTTGTGCACCCATGCAAAATTTTCTGGGCGGTAGACCAGAAGGCCCAGAGGTAGACTTGCTGGGACCTAGAATGTGAGTTTCTTTTGGTTTGAATAAGGAGATGGTCCTGAGTTTCTTGATATTGGGGCTGAGTCTTATTCACTCTCCTGCCCCACAAAGACCCATGCAAAGCACAGACATGTGCCCAGTGGGGAGATGGGCAGAGCTTGCCCTGGACCCGTTTCTTCCCTTGAACTTGTGTGTTTTGAGGCCCACAGGGCTGGCGGGAAGACATGCTGGATGGTAACTGCTAAGTCATCAGCCAGTTGGTGACCTCGAGTAGCTATTTCAGCCCACCTACAGAAACTGTAGATCCTTTGCCAAACCGTTGCCATAAATGTTAAGAACCAAGCTCAATTATTCTCTTAAAACTAGTAGCTTTCAAGAAGATGGAAGTCTTCAACTTTAAAACCAGCCAGATTAATAAGAATAATCTTTCTGAATTATGAACTTGGTGTCATGGTATAAAGAGCCTTTTTTTTTTTAATCTTGCTGACTCAAAGATAGGCTTTGAAAACAAGCCTCGTTGACTTTGCGCCCCTTTGTTTGCCAGTTCTACAAAGGTTTTATTGCAAATCAATTTTATTGTACAGTGTACCTTAAAAGTTGACAATCGAGTAAGTCAGCTCTATCCCAACCCTGACCCTAAATTAGCCAGGTGACCTTGAAAGTGTTCCTTATCTTCGCTAGGTAGCAGTTCGATAACAACAAAGGGAGGGGTTAGATAAGACTGAGACTTTGGGATTTTACACTTGGAGATCCAGCTAATTTCTGTCCTTTGATAGCTGTCAGGTGCCCACAGGTGGATGTGAAACCTTACCCGCAGATGAGAGGTTAATGTCAGATTGACTATCTAAAGCTTGTTGGAACTTGAAGTGCAAACAAAGGGTTAAGGGCACTGTAACCATCAAAATGGACCCTTTCGGGGCCTTGTTTGCCTAGCTAAACTCAGAATCAATCCTATTAGCCTGTGCAGGGACCTTTGGCAGAGGTTTCTGGGTGGACATGGGGCGCGGGAGTGGCCCAGGGAGTGCAGATGAATTAGCATCTCTTCCCTGGCTCATTACCGGAGGATAAAGGCGCCTCCCGCAGCTCCCAGCAGGTTGGGAGCAGGAAGTTGGGTGGTTTGGACAGCAGGAATCTGGCTCCACAAAGGCTGCTGAAAAGCCTTTGTTCCAGGGCTTAACAGGGCCCCTTTCGTGGGCAGCTCACATCTCCACTGGAGCCAAGGTCCTCACCCAAACACTGATAAACAGCACAGTCGGTGCCAGAATAAGCTTCATGACACTCCCCTGCCAGCCAGTCACTCCCCTGCTCAAGAACTGTCAATGACTCCCCATTGCCCACCCACTCTCTGCTGGGCGCTCCAAGTTGACTACAGTCCAGCCTGATTACCTGGCTGACCTTAATGCCCACTACTTCTCAGAGTTTCATTTTAACCAACGTGTGTCCAGCATCCAGTCTGGGCCAGGCACTGTGCTAAGTGCTGTGCAAGCATCTCGTTTTATCTTGATG
This sequence comes from Balaenoptera acutorostrata, assembly GCF_949987535.1. Taxonomy (NCBI): domain Eukaryota; kingdom Metazoa; phylum Chordata; class Mammalia; order Artiodactyla; family Balaenopteridae; genus Balaenoptera; species Balaenoptera acutorostrata. The sequence goes on from NC_080073.1 coordinate 3,487,857, forward strand.
AGTGTTCTTAAAGAAGGTCTTAGTGGGAATTCCCTGGCAGTCCAGTGGTTAGGACTCTGCGCTTCCACTCCTGGGGGCACAGGTTCGATCCCTGGTCGGGGAACTAAGATTCCACAAGCCACACGGAAAACAAAAATAAAGGAACGTCTTAAACCCGAGGTGCAGAAGTGGAAACAAGGTCCAGAGCAGCTAGAGCAGCCTGCCTAATGCCACACAGCCAGGAAGCAAAGAGCCAACGCAATCTCCAGTTCCGACTCTCCCTCGCTGCCCGAGGTACTGAGCACCGTGTGGGCAGGGCAGTCATGGAGGGGGTGATGCCGAGTGGTGAGACGGAGCAAGCTAGGCAATGAGGCTGGAAGAACATTCCAGACAGGGGGAACAGCAAAGACAAAGGCCTTTCTCTCTCTGAGCCTCAGTTTTCTCATAGGTCAAAAATGCGTTTGTGTGTGTGTGTGTTGCAGGAAAGGGGACCCTTTCCATGGGCCCTAGAGTGGGGTCTTGTCTATCACTCGGAAATGAATTGTCCAAGGAGACACACGTGCTGACAAAGCAAGAGACTTTATGGGGAAGGGGCGCCCGGGCGGAGAGCAGCAGGGTAAGGGAATCCAGGAGAACTGCCCTGCCACGTGGCTCGCAGTCTCGGGTTTTATGGTAACGGTTAGTTTCCGGGTTGTCTCTGGCCAATCATTCTGACTCAGGATCCTTGCTGGTGGCGCACGCATCACTCAGCCACGATGCATTCCAGCGCGAAGGACTCTGGGAGGTTGGTTGGTAGGACATATGGACTTATGTCGCCTCTCTCCTTTTGACCTTTCCCAAATTCTTCTGGTTGGTGGTAGCTTGTTAGTTCTGCATTCCTTACCAGGACTTCCAGTTGTAAGAATAACTCATGCAAGTGGTTACTATCGTGCCTGGTCAGGGTGGGTGGTTTTGGTCAGTGGTTCCTCTAGTGTGTGTGTGTGTGTGTGTGTGTGTGTGTGTGTGTGTGTGTGTGTGTGTGTGTGTGTGTGTGTGTGTGTGTGTGTGTGTGTGTGTGTGTGTGTGTGTGTGTGTGTGTGTGTGTGTGTGTGTGTGTGTGTGTGTGTTGCCTCCTGGTTCTCTGATTGGACTTGCACCTTAAAGCACCCTGGATTTCTCTGAATCTACCCCCAGAATCAGAGAGGGAGTGGTGGGTGCCTCTTTAAATTTCTGCCCTGGATCCCTTGCTTGTCTCACCTCCAGCCCCATCAGACTGCTGGCTGCACTCCCCATGCAACCTGATTCAGGAAATCAACAAACAGACTGGCTGAGATGCCTGAGCTTGTGGGGGGCGGGGGTGGAAATGGGGTTTTCCAGCCACAGGCAGCTGGACCTGAGCAACGGCTGCCCCCTTTGGACAGCGCGCCGTCTCCACTACTCCTTATGCCTTGTAAATCTGGTCGGTCTTACTTATTCTTGTCCTCTGCAAGTCCCCTGTAGCAACTTGAGTCTGCGACTCCCGGACAGCATGTTTCACAAGGCTGGTGAAGACCCATGACTCAATTTCTGGTCTACTTAACATCTTCGGCAGCCATGTGACATCTCATTTGCTGCTTTTTTTTCTTGCTTCTTCCTTGCTTTCTCCCTCCATCATCTCCTGGTCTTTCCCTCTACCCCCTCTCTCCTCAGTCCCTAGCAAATCTCCCTCCCACCCCGACTTATTTCTCTATCACATCATGTCTAAATCTGCTTTGACATAAGAAGTCTATCAGGGGCTAAGGAGGGCTTCAGAAAGGTGGTAACACTTGAGCAGGGCTTTGAGGGTTGAACAGGAGTTTGTTAGGCAGAGAAGGAGCAGAAGACTAGCATGCTTAAGCACTGGACTGGATTCACACTGGCAAAGTTTGAATCCTTGCTTCTCCACTCTCCAACTCAGTGATCCAGATTGATACATCATGTCATCCAGCCTCAGTTACCGCATCAGCACAATAGAATTTCTCTAGCACCTACTAAAGTTCTGAGCTCAGCCTTTAGTGAGAAGATTTCTTGGTGCAGGCCTGGTGCCTGATTTACAGAAAGCACTCAGTAGATACCTGTTGAATAAATGAATGAATGGATATGCCAGGCAGAGGGCACGGCATCAGGAAAGGTGTGGAGGTGAGACCATGCACAGCATGTTTGGGGAATTGTCTCTGGGTCGGAACCCGCGCCAGAGCCTGATCTTACTAGCTCGTGAGAGTCCATGTGCATGTCTCTTTCCAACTCTGCATTCAGTGATGTCACCCAGTAGCTTGGAATCCACCAGTGGACGTCTTTGCACCACGGAAACTGGCAAACACTGCAGGTCAGAGCTTTCTTCCTTCCAGGGAGCCAGTTTACCAGCCCACCAGCCCCTGCAGCTGCGAAGATGGTTACAGTTAGATTCCAAGGGACCTTGGGCAGCAGGGCCTGGTGATAGTCTGTTCTCTCTGTTCGCTGAAGGATTCAGAAAGACAGTTCAACACTACCTGACCTGAGAAAGATGAAACAAGCCCAGAATTTGAGTTCCTAAAAAATCCCAAACGTATTCTATTCTTTTGCATAACTCTAAAATTAAAAAAAAAAAGATCCTCAGCTTAATTAGAAAAAATAAAGACCATTTATTTATACTGAATTAGCAAAACTTGAATTAGAAAATCACTTAATTTCCCAAGTTGAAAAATCAGAGATTTTTATTTACGAGGAACGGAGTGTGGGGAGCCCCATGTGAGAAGACAGCAACAGCCAGTCCAGTCCATACATGATTTTGCAGGAAAGGGTGTTGGCCTTTATCCTGATAGCAATGGGAAATCACTGGAGGATTTGAAGCCAACAAATGATATGATCAGATCTGGTCTTGGAAAAGATCCTTCCCACCGCTCTGTGAAGAGCCTGGAGGGGGCCAACATGGATGCAGGGAGCCCAGGCAAGAGACGAAGGGGTGTGGATAAGCATGTTTCTGGAGAGTCAAGGTTATGTGTTCATCTTACTTCCTGTTCCTCCTGGGCACTCAGCTGGACTACACTTCCCAGCATCCTCTGCAGTCCAGAGGGGCCATGTGATTTACTTGTAGCCAGTAGAATGTGGTAGGAAGTGATGTAGGCCACTTCCCACCCAGCCATAAAACCCTCCCATACAATCCTTCAGGTTGTTTCTCTTCCCCTCACACCTCATGCCAAGGATCTGGGAAGGACTCCAAGGCCCAGGAGATGACAGAACCACGAGCTGGAAGTAGCCTGGGTTGCTGAATGGCTGTGTGGAGTGGAGCCCCCTTCATCGGACCGCACTAAGCCATGAAATCTGGGCTGTTTGTTACAGCAGCTGACCTGACCAATGTAGGGGGATGGAAGCAGAGACAGGTGTGCAGAGCTGAGAGCTCTTCAGGGGTAAAATCATGGGACTTGTGATAGATAAGGAGTGAGGGAAGAGGAGGCTCTGCCGACCATGCCCAACCTTTGTACTGAATGGAGGTGCCTTTTACTGAGAACACTGTGGGGAGACCATCTCTCTGAGTGATGGTCACTCACTGAGTGGAGATGTCAAGGGGTGCTTCTCTTGGGCTGTACAACCCAAGACAGTCCAACAGCTCCTCTGGGAGCACATCATGGTGGTGAAGGTCACCTGCCATTCACAGGGAGAGAATACAAGGAGTCATCGTGCTGCCCTTGACCAGAGCCTGCCCATGACGGTTGGGGGTTACTGACTGCTTCCCTCCCAGGCCACCACACAGCACTCCATGTCTTTGGACTCCAAGCTGTAGCAAGGCTAATGTTAGGGCATCATTTTTTCTCTCTTTCAACAATATTTCCTGAGTATCTACGATAATAGTAACGTTAAAACTACTACTTATTGAGCACTTACCATGTTCCAGATCCTATGCCAAGCACTTTATTACATGACTTCATTTAATCTTCAGTCAACAGAGATGAGAACTGTTTGTGGTCCCATTTGACAGGTGAGGAAACTGAGGCTCCCAGAGCTGAGCCTGGCCCCCTTCTGGGTTCTCCTAGTGATGCCCCTCCAGTCCCTCACAGTTCTTGCTCCTCTCAATTGGGAAGTGGCTGCTTTCTGCTACCCGACACACTGGTACATCCTGGAGCCCCCTTCCTTTGTCTTCAGGAAGCCAGGGGCCAAGACACCATATTTCATTTCCCTCCCCCAGAGGGACTGTTGCTATGCCAGGTCCCAGGGCCCAGATTAGTAGCCCAACCATTGTTGGCATGGTAACGTGATCACATGAGCCAAATCATGGCCCCTGATGGGCACAGGCTCCCAGGCAGATGCTGCCTTCAGAAGGGGGACATGGACCTGGCTTCTAGAGTAGCTTCTGGGCTAATTTGAAAACCCATTGGAACCAGCTTAGTCCAAAAAGTAGAATTTAAGGCAATCACAGAATCCACGGGGTTGGGGGGAGGTTGAACCAAAACCTAGAATCAGGCACCCAGTTGCCACTATAACTCTCTGTGCATCACTCATCTCTGCTTGAGGACTGTCACAGGGCAGAGGTGGGCAGTTGTCCACCCAGCGTCCCTTCTCATTTAAAAGAGCCCTGATTTGGTTCAGCAATATGCTCAGCTAAATGTTCTTTCCCAGCTTCCTTTGCTGCATCCATGAGACACAGTTTTAGTCAGTGAGACATAAGCAGACATCTGCTGTGGGTTCTGGAAAAGTTTCTGGGTTTTTTGATAAAAGGCATAAAATACAGCTGGCCTAGCCTTCCTCCCCTTCATTCTTCCTTGAGTGCAGATATGATGCCTGGAGCTGTAGCAACCATCTTACAGCCAGGAGGGAAAGGCAAGAAAATCACAAAATTCCAGCTCTAATCCCACTGAGTGACTGAACAAATGCCTGTGGTCACCTCCCTCTAGATTTCTTATCACGTGAGAAAAATATAACTTTATTTATCAAGCCAGATTTGTTTTGACTCTGCAAGTGAAAGCTGTCCTAATGGAGACAATTGTCACTTTCACTACAGCTGCATAGGTGGAAACATAATTGCCCCAGCCCCTGAGTTTCACATTTTAGAGCATCTGAACTCAACTTTCTGGGTCCCAAATTCAAAAAAACATTCCTGAGTTGGGACTCATTGGCCCAATTTTGATTGCCTATGCCTGGGCCAATCATGGGTGACCAGGGAGGGCAGGCTCTGATTGGTCCAGTTAGTGCCAACCCCTAGACCAATACACCCCTGCCAGCACAGCGGTGGGATGGGTGCCATTTGACATGACAGTAAGAAAGCCTTTGGGGCAGCTTGACCTATCAGTATCTGTTCCAGTCACTCAGCCAAGGGCCCTGACAGGGGATCTCCACTCACCCACTCTGGCTTCCATTCATTCCACCCCGTTTATAAGGCATTCACTGTGGGTGCTGCCGGTGCAGGCCGCAGGGCAGGATGGGACCCGGGTCCACAGTCTGGCCCATTTCCACTGCTAGACCCCAAGGGCAGCCTGGCTCTGTAAAGCCCTTGGACTCAGTTTACATGCTTGGGTTCAAACCTGGTCTCTGCCTCTTACTGGCTGGTGATGACCATTTCCCACCTGGACAGCCTGCCGAGCTGAGTCCCCTTCCTGCTGTGTGACCTGGGGCAGCTGCCTCACTTCTCTGCGTGTGAACCCCCATCTGTAAGCTGAGGGGAAAATCCTGACCTCTCAGTTTGTTGGGGTAAGAAGATTTATGAGATAACTCTGGGTCACACAGGAGGTGCTCAATCAATCCTAAAAATAAAATTTAACAGCCCTGAGGGAAGAGATGACAAGTCAGAGTTCCCTGAGGCCAGCCGCCCAGGAGGAGGTTGGGCACTGGGCGGGGTCCAGCCCCCCACCTCCCACCCAGAGATTCTGCTGCAGCAGGCAGACAGCAAAAGCAAAGGGGCTCCAGACACCTGCCTCGGGTCTGCGTAAGCCCATGGGATGGGTTGGCGGATGTGGGTCAATGGTGCATGCCAGTCCCCAGAGTGAGGGTGGCAGAAGGCTGTCCCTGTCCATCGGAGGGCTGGCAGCCACCAGGGCCACATCCATGTCCAAGAGAGGCCAAAGGCAGCTCTTGGGTCCTGTCAATGACAGCTGCTGGCCACAGAAGAGAGGCTGACCTCTTTGTCCTCCGGGGTGCTGAGCAGGCAGACAGTGGCTCCAATCCAGGCATTTGGACAACCTTCCCCTGCGCTCCGGGCACCTCCTCAGCAACGTGCCAGGCTCTGTGTGGTAAACAAAGCTTCCTGCCTGGCAGGCGTCTACCCCCACCTCCCTAGGCCAGGACGTCTGCTCTGCCCCTCAGGAGGCTCACTGGCTGATGGCGGTAGGGACCACAGGCTAGATGGAGACAGCTGCCGTTATCAAGGGTCTGCTAAGCACCAGGCCCTGTGGCCTGCACAGTCACGTTCACGTCAGTATTGCTCACCACGACCCTAGGAAAGAAGACCTGCTTTTATCCCCATTTTACAGAAAAGGAAACTGAGCCTCAGAGAGATGAGCTGGCTTGCCCAGGGTCGCACAGTCAGGAAGTGCACAGTCAGGAAGTGGGAGCTGGGATTCCAGACCAAGCCTGTCCAACCCCGAAGAATGGTCTCTTTCTCCTGCGTGGCAGGCCAGGGAGCAGGCAAAAAGGCAAAGTGGCATCAAGGTGTCATGGGAAGCAACTGGGCTGGGCATCAGAGGACAGCCCAACGTCCCCCTTGTCGCCACAGCCTGGCCTGGCTGTCTCCCCAGCCGAGCTCCCCCGCGCCCCACCCTCCAGGTCTCCATTCTGATGCCACCTTCTCCGGGAAACCGCCCTTGATTTCCCAGGTTGGGACTCCTCCTCTCAGCTCCCACAGCCCCTTTTGGCTGAACCTGTCTGCCTGCCTCAGGAGAGTCTAAACTCCGGAGGGCAAGACAATTTCTGTCAAATCCCCACAGTGTCTTCAGGATGTAGCAAGGTGCCTGGCACATAGTGGGCCCTCAGTAAATGTACGTGGACTCTGTGGAGTAAAGGGCTCTGATCCGACCCTCTCCCCAGAGAGCATGAACTCTTTTCTGGGGGATAAGGACTGAATCTCTGGACCAGGGGTCCCAGGGGTCTAAGGACTGCCTGTCAGGACCCTCTCCTCCCCCCAGAATGAGATGTGTCCCCAGAGCCTGGCCCATTGAATTTTTTCCTGCCAACTCACTGTGATTCATGCTCAGCCTCTGGCACGCCTGGGCCTACCCAGAGGCCACAGGCCCCCAGTGCTAAGTTTAGTGACAAAATGTCCCCATGAAATTCCAGGCACAGCCAGGGGGCTGGTGGCACATTCCACAGAGCTTCCTTGGGCCTCCCGCTTAGCGCCCTAGGACCTAAAGGGAAACCAAGTGTCCTTCCAGTAAATAGCCTGGAAGGGCTGTGTCCCCATCTCAGGTCTTGACCCGTGGCCACAGAGCTCAAGGACAAAGGTATCCTTTCATATCAGCGGAGACTGGCGTGGAGGGATGGGAGCCTGGGGGCCTGGGACCCTCTGAATGATGTACCACAGGGAGAGGAGCCCTGTCGAGGTTCAGGGCCAACCCCTCCCCCTGGGAATCCTGTAGACAGGTTGGACAATCCCCACCTAGGATAAAACTTATTGTCCTAAGGCTGGGGTCCTTCTCCCGTGCCTACCTGGGAGATAGAAGTGTCCCGGCTCTACCCTTTGGGCCTCAGACCCACCTTTCTCCTGCCCTTCATAGGACAGGACCCCCAGCCCTCTCCCTGCTCTGTAGCCCTCTCCTGATGTTTCCTGTCTGCTCTGTCCCTCTCCCAGAGATGAGCCAAAGACCCCCAAACAAGATTGAACAGGGGAGAAGTTATGAGACGTACAGGGGAAGGACCCCTTCCTCTCTTCTGAACACAGTAAAAACTGTGTATATACCATGGAGGCAGTGAATGAGATCTTAAGTTACCTTAAAATTTTTTTTTTTCTTTTTATAAATTTATTTATTTATTTATTTATTTATTTATTTATTTATTTTTGGCTGTGTTGGGTCTTCGTTTCTGTGTGAGGGCTTTCTCCAGTTGCGGTGAGCAGGGGCCACTGGGCCTCTGACTGTCACGGCCTCTCGCGTTGCGGAGCACAGGCTCCAGACGCGCAGGCTCAGTAGTTGTGGCCCACGGTCCCAGTTGCTCTGCGGCATGTGGGGTCTTCCCAGACCAGGGCTCGAACCCGTGTCCCCTGCATTGGCAGGCAGATTCTTTTTTTTTTTTTTAAATTAATTAATTAATTAATTTTTTTTGGCTGTGTTGGGTCTTCGTTTCTGTGCGAGGGCTTTCTCTAGTTGCGGCGAGTGGGGACCACTCTTCATCGCGGTGCGCGGGCCTCTCACTGTCACGGCCTCTCTTGTTGCGGAGCACAAGCTTCAGACGCACAGGCTCAGTAGTTGTGGCTCACGGGCTTAGTTGCTCCGCGGCATGTGGGATCTTCCCAGACCAGGGTTCGAACCCGTGCCCCCTGCATTGGCAGGCAGATTCTTAACCACTGCGCCACCAGGGAAGCCCTACCTTAAATTCTTGACTTGGGTTGAGCTTGTGGCCCATTAAGATCTTCAGATCTCATTCATGTGAACCTGATCCCCAGGAAGGTCTCCCCAGCCTGTGTTTAGGCAACTGGTTTCAAACAATCCTCCTCCACCTTGTATCTTTCTGAATATATGAGAAACCACAACTCCCTCGTCACGAGTCAGAAACCTCGGTCTCATTGCTGGACTGTCAGCTCATCAAGGGTGGGGAAGGGCTATCAGGTCACTACATTCTCCACAGCACTGAGCACAATGCCTTCACAGAGGAGGCACTGAGATGGAGGTTATTTTTTTAATGTAAGTATGCACATACAAAAGAGGATTACAACAGTTGAAAAAATAATGATTTTAAAATAATAATGCAAGTTATTAAGTCAAATCAATGGGGAAGGGAAAGCACTTTTAACAAATGTGGAAATGGGATATCAGAGTGGAAAAAGAGGAATCTCAACTGCTACCTCACTTCATAGACAAAAGTCAATTTGGAAATAATAATAGTAATAAAATAATAATAATAATAGAAGCAGGAGAAAACTTTGGGAGGTGATGGATATGTACATGGCCGTGATGGTTTCATGGGTGTATACTTATCCTCAAACTCATTGAGTTGTATACATTAAAATACGTAGCTTTTTACATGTTAAAAAGCAGTTTGAAATGGATCATAGACCTAAATGTAAAAAGCAGAACCAAGATTCCAGAGGACACAGAGCCGAGTATCTTTGCTATATTAGGAAGGCAAAGGTTTCTTGTTCAGGACACAAACAGCACTGACCTTCAAAGAAAAAACTGAAAAATTGGACTTCATCCAAATTTTCTGCTCATTAAAAGACACCATTGACAAAAAAAAAAAAGACACCATTGACAAACCTAATAGGGCAAGACAAATACTGGAAAAAAATATTCACTCTGTGTGTGTGTGTCTGACAAAGGACTTATTCCGAGAACATATAAATAACTACAAATCAACAGTAACAAGATGAACAATCCAAACAAAAAATGGGAGAAGACCTGAACAGATACTACAAAAGAGGACATATTAATGGCCAATAAGCACATAAAGTGGTGGTCAACACCAAGGAAATACAAAATAATAGGAAATACAAAATAATAGAATTAAAATTATTACCAGATACCATGATATACCTACCAGAATGACTAAAAAAAAATTTTTTTTTTGAAACTGACAACACCAAGTGCTGTGAGAGTATGGAGCAACTGGAACTGTCATCCTCTGATGGAGGAAATAGAAAATGTACAGATAATTTGGAGAACAGTCAGGAAGTTTCTTATAAAGCAAGGCAACTAAGGAGACTTTTATGTTACCTTAAACTAAGCAGACATCCAGGGAATGACTGAATCATTCTGCTCCTAGCTATTTACCCAAGAGAAATGAAAACATATGGGTATACAAAGACTTGTACGGGAACATTTGCAGTGGCGTTCTTCATGTTAGACAAACCTGGGCACGACCCACGTGTCTATCCCCGGGCAAGTGGATGGGTCCGCTGTGCAACATCCATGCAATGGACAGGGCTCAGCAATTAAAGGCATCAACTGTTGATGACCACATGGGTGACTCTCTAAAGAAGCACATTGAGAGGGAGAAGCCAGACCCAGACGACGCGCGTGCTGGGCAAATCCATTTCTGCGAAACTCTAGGACACACAGAGCAAACCTGTGTGGAAAGAAAGCAGAGCACCAGCTGCCTCTGAGGAATGAGGAGGAACTGCAAAGGGCACAAGGGAAGTTTGCGGGGGGCTGAAAACGTTCCATCTCTTGCTCAAGGGATAATTACAAAGGCAAGCACAAATATAAAAATGCGTTGAAGTGAGCACTTCAGTTGCACGCAGTTCATTCTCCCCTAATTATATTTGTCTTCAACAAAATATATCTTAAAAAATTTAAAAATTCAGAAATAATTTGTGTTGTTAACAAGAATTTAAACTAACGATAGTAGAGCAGGCTGTGCGTGTCTGCCGCCCAGCTTAAGAAATCCAGCATTATCACTATCTTAGAACCTGCGCATTTTTCAGCAGGAGCTGAAATTTTGTGTTCATTTTTCCTTTTTTTTCCTCTTAATCATACCACCTCTGCCCAATTCTGTTACTGAACACAAGTTCGTGTGCCTGATGTACAGTGAGGCCAAACAAACCGAAACGTCGGAGTTTAGAGCAAAGAAAGGTTTATTGCAGGGCCATGCAACGAGAACAGATGGCTCGTGCTCAAAAACCCCGAACTCCCTGATGATTTTCAGGGCGAAGTTTTTAATAGGCAAACTTTGGGGTGAGGGCTGCAGGGTGTGTGACTTTCTTCTGATTGGTTGGTGATGAAGTAGCAGGGTGGTGTTCCAGGGATCTTGGGCTCAGCCTGAAGTTACCATCCTCCACCCGGGTGGGGCCTCAGTTCCTGCAGAAGAATTCAAAGGTATTGTTAAGTATATCCCTTGAGGAGGAACCAGGATTGTGCTTTAATAGCTACTCTATTGTTTCTTTACTGCTCCTCCCTTGTTTCTGCATTCCCTTACTTCCCTGATTAGTAACTGTTTGAATCTGCCCTCTGGTACTCTGGAAGGTCTAGGAGGCGAAGCCTTTATCCTGCAAATAAGAAATGGGGGACCCGGAAAGGCTTTTGTGTTCAGGAGGGCCCCATAGGATCCTGCTTGGTTTCAATTGCTTAACTTTTTCTTGTTCTGTTTGGGCGCGGTATATAAATGGAATGGAATTGTTCTGTCTGTATTCTTCTGAAAGCTGCTGTTTCCGCTCACATTGTGTCTTTGACATTCACTCAGGTTGTACGTAGCTGTGCCCCGTTCACTGTCATGACTGTATAGTATCTGGTGTGGAGCTGTAGTACAGTTTGTTTGTCTCCTGTTGATGGACATTGGGTTATTTCCAGGTGAGGGCACCTAGCGCTTGTGCGTGTCCTCTCGTGACCATGGGTACAAACTCCTCTAGGGTGTAAACCCAGGATAGGAATTGCTGGATTATGCTAAATGCATGTCTTCAATTTACAAAATAATTCCAGCTTCGCTAGAAATTACCAAATAGTTTCCAAAGTGACAACTCTTTGCAATTTACACGGCCACAGCTGAGGATGAAAATTCCAGTTACTCCACATCCTCACCAAACCTTGGAATTATTAGACCTTTAAATGTTTGAGAACAAAGACAGGAATCACAAACTCATATGCCTTGTGGACCATAAAAGTAACCAACAATTGGGCTGGGGAGCAGTAAGGAGAGGTGGGGACTGCAGCAAACTGAGTCACATGCGCCGGCTGAAAGAAGTGGCCTTGACGCTGCGCCCTGACCAAGTGCAGACCCGCGGCTGTCAGAGTTCTGGAATGTTCCAAAGAAGCCAGAAACCCAGATTTTTTACATGGAATCTGATTTTGAAATGTGAACCACTATTTCAGTTGAATTTATAGTTATTAGAACTTATTGGAACTTTGGCCAGTGATCGAAGCTCTGCGTGGCTTGTGTGCTTATGTGCTCTGTAGATTGTCGTTGCTGATTGGCGGGAGTCCACTATTCTTCTTCTGCTTTGTTATTCGAAAAGTTCAGTTTTCCAGGAGTCCCGTTGTCTCAGAGGAACAGGGTCACGTGCTGCTCTAGTCCGCTGTGAAGTTAAACCTTACGCACTTCAAGCTACTGGAGGAAATCTTTCCCTCCCTCATCCCTGGGACCCCTTCTGTAACTTGTTCTCCACTCAGCAGCCAGATGGATTCTTTCAAAATAGAAATCAGGTGCTGTCGCTTCCCTTGCTTGACCCTCCAGTTGATCCCTGTCATCCTCACAGACAGTTTAAGCTCCTGGCCCAGGGCCCTTCATGGCATCTTTGCCCCAGGCTCTCCTTCCCTCCAGCCCACCAACTCCCCAAGCTCAGCCTCGGCTCAGGGGGTGTGCACATGTTGTTCCATCTGCCTGCATCTCCCTTCCCTCTGATCCTTCCCTGGCTGGTTCCTTCTTCGCCTCCAGGACCTGCATAAATGTCTCCCTCCCAGAAAGGCCTTCCCTGACCACTCATCTACATAGCAAAGGCCCTCACCCACAACCCGCGCTCTCCCTCCCAGCCCCTGTGGACGTCGTCCTTGCGCTCCACCATCTCAATCATCTCACACAGCTGTGTTCGTTTTGCTGACCACCTCGCCTACCACGGGGTCAGCGCCCTGAGGGACAGGGACGTGGAACCGCTGCGTCCCCTGCCCCTGGTCTGGGACCCAGCACCTGCCATGTGCAAGACCCTGTGCCAGGGCTGTGGGGTTAAGGCAGGGACTAACCATGGCCCAGGCCTCAGGGAGACAGGACCCGGGAGAGGAGGCCAGACCATCCACAGAGAGCCACAGGGCCAGGCCGGAGTGTCGCACACGTGCAGGGTGCCGTTGGGCTGTCCCGACACGGCCAGTTGGCTGTTTGCAGCTGGCGTCCGCTCCACTGGTTGCTGTGTGCCCTAGATAGAGCTAGAGGTGAGATCAGAGTCTAACAAAGCAGAAACGACTTAGGGGCAGATGAGACGGGGTCAGAAGCCAGCTGCGTGGCCTTGGGAAGTCTCAGTGTGGATGAGGGCCTCCTCGGCGCCATCCTGTGTGTGAAGGCATTGACCGTTGCCTGATGTAAGGCCAGGAGGGCGGAGTGGAGTGTGGGGACTTGGCAGAGTGGGGCTGGGGCACGCCTTCCTGGCAGATGGAAGGGAGTGAGCGGGAGCCAGGTAACCGGGTGAGGGTGGGGTGTGAGATGCAGGCAGGAGACCGGGCGCCAGGCCTCACAGAAGCCTCGCGGAGTCCTGTCTGCCCTCTGACCCCACTGGGATTTTATTCAAATGCCCTCTTCTAGATACTGGAGGTGCTTCCTCTCTGAGCCTGAGAGGCTGCCATGGCTGTGGGCTTTCCTGGGGGAAACAAGGGGTGCCCTTCACCTGTGGAGCCTCCAGCGGATTAGGTGGCCCCTCTGCAGTCTCAGTGACCTCTGGGGCCACCCTGCAGGCAGGGGCCTCTGTGTGGGAACACACCCGAGAGGCAGTAAAGGGACCACATTTATGGACCACCTGCTGTATCCCAAGCCATGAGGCACCAGAATTCAGAGATGTTAAGTTAGTTGCCCCGGGTGACACAGCAATGAGTATGGAGACTTGAACTCTTCTGACCCTAGGCCCCGGGGTCATGATACAGAGCGCTGATTATATGCCCGGCACTGTGTGGTCATTTACGTGAGCAGGTGTTAGCACGTCTAATCCTCATAGCAGCCCCATGAGGCAGGAAGAGTAATTATCCCAGTCTTTCCGAAGAGAGGCCTGAGGGTCAGAGAGAAACAGGTGGTAAGTGGCTAAAGCGGAACGATGATGACATGTGTAGAAATAGTAGTAGTAGCAGTAGTGATAACTAGCATTTACAGAGCGATTACTCCTCCGTGCCTGGCACTGTCCTAAGTGCTTCGCATATATTAAGCTTTTCAATTCTCACAGCCACCCTTCAAGATATATGCTATTTCTCTCCCCATTCTAAAATCAGGAAACTGAGAAAGAGAGACATTAAGTCCTTGAGCCCAGGTCTGTTTGACGCTGGAGCCTCCATGTGCTCCGAGGCAGCCAACTCAGGCTCGTTCGGCTGCCCTGCGGGGCAGCACCGAGACCATCTTGAGAGGTGGCCCGCCTCCCGTCCCAGGGGTGTGCGAACTGAGGAGGGCAAGGATGCTGTGGGGTGGGGCCTGGGAGGCCTGTGCCCTTGCTCTCCACGCGGTGTGAGGGGAGCATCCGTGTTCCACAGCCCGCCTCGCCCCCCCGCTGGTGGCTCCTGCAGTCCCGGTGGGTAGGTGGGTACCAGCGGGCACAGCGGGAGGTTTGGCCCAGGATGCACCGGCCACCTCAGAGGTTTGGCTCCTCTCGTGGGGCTGAGCCTGGAATTCTGGAGGCTCCACAGGGCCCGGTCCTGCCCTGCCCTTGCCCTTGGAAGACAGCGACCTCTCCTGAGCCCGGGCTGGGCACACCGAGGAGCTGCCTGGCAGCCAGCAGGGTGGAAAACGTTGCCCTCGTTAGTCTAATAGGTGCAATCTGTGAACCGTGCATCTGGGATGGCCCCCAAACGTTGCAGGTTCCTGTCCTCACAGGGACCTGGCAGGGCCGGCTGCCTGGTGAGAAGCCTGGTGCCTGCCCGGCTGGAGTCCACTGTGGGCCTCTTCCTTCCTTCTTTCCTTCCTCAGACCTTTACTGAGCACCTACTGTTTGCCAGGCACACTCTGCCTTGGGTCCTAACTGTTGCTGTTCATATCTTAGTTCCATTTCTTAAAGCTTCTGTGTTGGGGGCTTCTTCCTCTCCTCCAACCCGCTGTATTAGAGAGAAGGGCTCTGACGGCCCGGGTTCAAATCCAGGGACTGCCAGTTGCTCACTGTATAACCTCAGGCAAGTTGCTTCCCAGCCTGTAAAATGGGCCAACAACTCAGCCTGTGCAGGGTGTGGCCGTGAGGGCACAGGAAACTTAGACCCTCTTCAGGGACTTGCCCGAAATTGCCTGAGTGAGCCGTTGGCAGGGTCGGTGCTAGAATAAGGCCTCAGGACTCCCTCTCCTGTGCTTTTCTCAAAACAGGGTCTCCTGAGGCAGCTCAGCGGGTGGTGAAGAGCTCTGCTTGGAAGTCTGAGGGACCTGATTTTGAATCCCAACCACTTCCCAGCTGGGCTCAGGGCAGCTCATTCCACCTCAGTCTCTGCATCCGTTGTTGTTAGGGTGTCTGAGGCAGCAGGCCCTCGGGGAGAGCCGGAGGGGAGGCCGGCCACGGTTAGCGTGGATGAGAGCCCGGGCTCTGGAGCCTGTCTTGGCTCGAAGCGTGGCTCGTTCCTTCCACAGTGTGAATGTGGGCAGGCTGCTTAACCCCTCTGTGCCTCAGTTCCCCATCTGCTAAAGCAAAGTTAACATAGAAACTCTCCTTGTTGAGGAATTAATATCGGGGGAGTGCTTGGAACCGTGCCTGGTACAAGGCCTACAGGTTAAAGAAAATACAAACGCCTGCGGGGGCTCCCCCTGCGGGAGGTTGGATGCCTTCCGTCCTAGAGGGTTCACGGCCTGGTCCCAGAGCCCAAGGGACGGGGTCTGGGCTACCAACCCCTGGCCAGCCCCTCAGCTGTCTCTCTGGGTGGAAGATGAGCTCTGGGCTGGGCAGGGGGAGCAAAGAAAAGATGGTAACACTTGTATCCACTCATGATCCTTTTAAAAATTCCATTCTGAGTATGTGTTTTATAATGGACGGAATGTGCTAGTTCAGTAACACGTGTCTATACTTCATAAATAAACATACGTCAATGGGGGCTGTGTGCTCATTCAAGGCTGGAGGCTGTTTGACCTAAAATAATCACGATCATGACAGCAAACCCTTAGGCCGCCCTTGCCAGGAGCACCTTACGTGCACCTCCGCTCATTTGATCCCCCAGCAGCCCTAGGAGGTGACACTGTTGTGATCTGCACCTTCCAGATGAGGCACTGGAGGAAAGTGAGGCGACTCCCCAGGATCCCAAAGCCGGGGCGGTCCCGGGTTCACACCCCCCGGTGACCGTTGGGCAGCGTTGCTGGTTCTGACCTGAAAGCCGCACAGTGAAGGAAGGGATCGCTGTCCATCACGTGGAGTAATCTTCTGTCTGTGTCCCCCAACACGCACACACACACGCGCACGCACACCGCTGCCCGCGCTCCTCTGGCTTTTTGTTGGGAAACGGCATGTCCTCCTACTAGCATAACTTTGGCCCCATTTCCTGGGAACCAAGAGCTGGCTCAGCGAGCTCGGGGAGCCGCCTCCCCTGCAATGTCTGGGTCTCCCTTTATAGGTTTCTCCCGAGACCACCCTGGGGTGGAGGAGATTTCTGTTCACTGCAGTAGGACGAGCAAAGAGGGTGTGGGTGATGAGCTGGGCATGTGGTCGGTCTGTCTGTCTGTGGGAGGTGGGCTCACTTGCCTCCCTGCTTCCCCGCGTCGGAAGCAGGGCCCACCTGACTCCCCTTTGCAGCCCCGCTCGGGGCGCCAGCAGCTCCCGCGAGGGTCCTCGTCTCTGAAAATAAAAACCGCCGTCCAGTCCGCGGAAAGGCGGCCAGGTGGCGGTTTGGGGTCCTGCTGCTGGCTGAATTCTGAATTAAGCTCCTGAGGAGATTCTTAGGACATAAGAGGAAGCCAGAGGGACTTTGAGAGGCCACACCTCAACCTCATTTGACGGAGGGAAACTGAGACCCCGAGAGACCCCGGGAGGCCCCGAGAGAGTCTCGGGCAGGCCTGGGGCAGGGTCTGGGTCATTTGATGAATGAGGGTGTGCAGGGCAGAGCCCACCCGCCCCCAGGACCGAACCCTAGGCGTGCAGACCCCCCACCCGGAGTCAGAGGATGGGGCTTCAAGGACATGGCGGGAAGAGGTCGGTTGCCTGGGGCCTCAGAAGGAGGCAAGGGAGCAGCTGAGACCAGGTCCCACTCTTCCCCCTGCCACTTGGAGGGGCGGCTGGGGGGTAGGGTCCTCCCCGGGGTCCCCAGAGGAGGCCTGGCCGAGGCATTCGGATTCATGCAGACGGGCCTGCTCGACACTTCAGTGTGGCCGTGGCAGATGCGCCTTCTACGAGCCTCAGGGTCTCCTCAGACGCTCCATCTCCTCAGGGTCTCCATCTGTACAACAGGAGTAATAACTGTCCCCGTCCCGCTAATGACGACAGGGCCATCCCCACTGAGGGGTCTCGCCGGCTGAGCACCCATGCCGCGCCTGGCCAGTCCTTGGGGCAGTCCTGGGTGGCGAGGACCGCACTTAGAGATGACTACTCAGAGGCCGTTTTCGAGCGACGTGTCCACCTTGGCACAGCAAGGATGCTGCCCGTTGCAGTTAGGACACAGGCTGTCAGTCTCCACGTGCAAGCTCTTGAACACTGTGCTACATCACCCACCTGCCTTTTGTCCACGGAAACGAAGGGAGCATCGGGTGCGCACAGGCTAGCCGTGCACCGGCGCAAAGCAGCGCTGAGGAGCCGCAGTCAGTATCAGCACCGTGGATACGGTGACTCTCGCTTGTGGGGCGAGCCCTGTGGCTGCAGGTGTGTGGAGTCGCCCCAGCAGACACTGGGTAAGAAACTGTGGCCCGGACAGAGAAGGGTTGTCTCTTCTTTCTTCTAGGATGTCATCGTCAGTCCCTCTAGAGCCCAGTGCCGAGCCCGAATGAATGTCCCCACCCCGAGCCGGGGTGCGAGCAGCGCCCCCATGCTTGTGTCATTGTCCCTTCTCGTGGGCATTCCCATCTTCCCCATCGTGGGTGACCTTCTGCAGAGTGGAGTGCCTGGCCCTTGAGGTGCCTTCTTGCCAAATGCACACACTTCTATTTTTCAGCAAACTTGTTCAAAGTTAAGACATTCATACAGAAAAGGGCAGAAAGGACACTGGGAGAGCTGTATGAACTCCCACAACCTGAGCACACCCGTGTCTCTCCAGTTAGGAAGCAGAATATAATGGGTGTTGCGGAAGCCCGATGGGGGCAGCTCTCCTGACTTCTGCTGCCTGAGTCCGTGAGGCTGTGCTTGAACTTCCTACCAATGGGCCGTGTGCCAGGTTCCCCTTTAGCCTCCTTCGCCCAGCAGCACATCTGTGAGATCCATCCAGGTTGGTGTAGAGCTGTCTCAGCCGCTGTCTGGAGTCCTCTGCGTGACCTGTTCATGGTCTCCTGCCATTGGGCATGGGTGTTTCCAGTTTGGACCTGGTACAAACAGCTCTGTGCATTCTCAAAGCCCACCTTCAGTGATCACAGCACACGTCTCTGCTGGGTGAATAGCTGGGGGGCAGCCGCCGGTCCCATGTGCGTGGACAGTCAGCTGTGGTAGATTCTGCCAATGGTTTCCAAAGTGCCCGCCCCATTTTGCACTCCCATTGGCGTGTACGAGACTCCAGCCGCTCCACACCCTCACCAGCGTGGTGCCGACTGTCTTCCTCATTGTAGCCACTGTGATTGCTGTACCTGGGTTTGCGATTTTTGTAAATGACACTGCTGCACGGTTCTCATTTTATTTCTTACTTTCCCCCCATGCTGCCCCTGCATCCCTCCTAAGAGCTGGAAGCAACGGCTCCCATTTGCTACACACTTTGTATACACACCAGGTACTAGAGCTTAATTCTACCTCTATTATCTCATTTAATCCTCACAGCCACCCGATGAGGGAAGTTCCATTTTACAGATAAGGAAACTGAGGCACAGCTCATCATTTTAGTTGGCAGGAGGAGAGGGCCTCAAGGTAAAAACCTTCAGCTTGTCTTTGGGTGTTCTGACCTGACCCCTCCTTTGCCTAAAATGCGTCTGAGGGACAGGGAGAGCCCTCTGTGCCTGCACTGAATGCCCTGATTCTGGGAAAATCCCAGTCCTTCCCAGGCCTTTTACAGTCTTCCCAGCTATAAAATGACTGTGTCCAGCTCGGGGCACAAACAAACATGTGTTTGCTGCATTAACTGACATTCACCACCTTGTATGAAGCCCCTGCAGCGTGCCGGGTGGTCTTCACCTATTATCTCATTTAATCCTCACAAAAGTCCCTTCAAGCTCTACACAAAAATCTCCCAGTTGTAGCCAAGGACTCTGAGGTCCAGAGAGAGGGACACACGTGGGCAAAGTCACATATCAGGTGACAAAGCTGGGATCTGAATTGACATGACTCACTGAGGTGCCTGATCCCCTCAAAGACCCTCTATTTGGGTTCTTGGCTCAGCTTTGCAGAAGCTACAGGACTGCTTAGGTGTTGGAGTGCATTTTAAAATTGTTCAAGAAAGATTATTCTTCTTTTTCCCCCCAGATTGAGAGGGAGCAAAATGTTAACCACAGAGTTACCACATGACCCAGCAATTCTACTCCTAGGCAGATACTCAAGAGAAATGAAAACGTATGTCCACACAGACTTGTACACGAGTGTTCATAGCAGCATTACTCATAATAGTAAAAAGTGGTTAAAAAACCAAATGTCCATCAACTGATGACTGGATAAACAAAATGCAGTTTATCCATGTAATGGAATATTATTCAGCCATAAAAAGGAGTGCGGTGCTGACACAGGTCACAGTGTGGATGAGGCTTGACCATCATGCTCAGTGAAAGAAGCCAGTCACAAAAGGCCACACATTGTATGACTCCATTTATATGAAATATGCAGAATAGGTAGGTCTGTAGAGACAGAAAGTAGAGGAGTGATTGCCTAGGGCTGGGGGGAGGGAGGGAGAGATGGGGAACGACTGCAAATGAGTGCAGGGTTTCTGTTCGGTTGATGAAATGCTCTACAATTAGATTGAAGTGGTGGCTGCACAGCTCTAATTACGCTGAAAAACGCTGAACGGCGCATTTTAAATGGACGAATTTTATGGCACATGATTATATCTCAATAAAGCTGTTTTTTAAAAAACTAAAAGTAAGCGACTGAACGTGAAGTGTGCTGGACAGGACACCCTCTCCGCACACTCGGCACGGCCTCTTCAGTTGGGCACAGACCCCTTGCGGCCTGCGCTGCCAACTGTTTGGGGGCATAATGAAGGGTCATCAGAATGAATTCGGGGTCCAGGCTTCGCTCACCGTGGCCTCACTCACAGGGAGCATTTTCGGCTACCTTCCTCCTTGTTTGTCTTTGTAGGCCCCAAACTGTCTCTTCTGGTTCATTCATTCTTTCATTTATTCATCAAGCATTTATTGAGCACCTACTGTGTACCAGGTTCTGTGCTGGTCGTGAGACAAATGATTAAGTCCCCAACCTCGAGAAGTGAACATTTTGTCAGGGAAACAGACCCAGGAAGGGCAAAGTGCGATCTGTGACACATGTGGTCGTACATTTGATGAGTATTTCTTGGGCACCTACTACGTCTGGGCCTCTGTTGGGGGCGGGGCAATGGTGGTGAGAGAGAAGCAGCAGAACCATAACTGGTGCACAGACCACGGCCGCGCTGCCCAGGTTCAGGTCTCTGCTCTGCTGCTGACCAGCTGCATGACCCTGTCTGTGATGTGGGGATGAAAATAGAATCTATGTTCTAGGGCTTTTGTGAAAATTCAGCAACTCCGTGCACGTGAGCTGCTTGGAGTTGGAACAGTCTGGTGTGTGCAGGGTAGTGATTGTCACTGCTGTTGCAGTTTTGCTAGATGTGAACAGTCTGAGAGAAGCAGTGTGGCTGTGGGTTCCCGCCTGAAGGAGGTGACAGCTCAGGTGGGCGACGGGCATAACAAGAGGAGGGGACAGCTTGGCCAGGGTGACTGTAGGGGCGGAATCCACAGAAGAGGTGGGGCAGGGAGGAGAGGCGAGGCGGGATCTGTGGACCCTGGGGCTCCAGGCTCTCTCTGCACTAGCTTTGTGTCTGCTTTGGGGGTGGTGGCCTCTCCCTGCAGACCCCCAGGCAACTTCACAGGCTGGAAGTCGGGGGAGGCCTCCGGAGCCAGACCCAGGGACAGAGCCACTGCTCGCCGTCCACAGGTATTGGCCTCACAGGTTTCCCTCATTCCATCTTCACCACCTCTAGGAGGTGCACGTGTCGTTATCCCCATTGTACAGAAGAGAAAACGGAGGCTCAGGGGAAGGAAGCACCTGGCCAGGGTCACTCAGCCAGTGAGTGGAGGTGCTGAGGTTCACACCCACATCTATGTCCCTGAGCCCCACATCCTTAGCCACCAAAGCAGAGGCTGGAGCTTTGGGTGAGGGTCAGGGTTAATTAATCAGGTCTTGCGTTAGAAGGGGGTTAGGCCTCTCGTGAGCCCCAGGAAGCCCCTCCCCCTCCCTGGGCCTCAGTTTCCTTCTCTGCAAATGGAAGCAGCAACTCCAAACTCACCTAGCTGGTGGCCCGAGGTGCGTGCGAAAGTGCCAAGCGCCACCCAAGCAACCAGGACAGACACCCTCTGCCTACGTGACCTCAGGCAAAGCCTCCTGCTCTCTGCGCCTCAGGTCACTGATGGGGAAATGTGATTTCTAAGTCACTCTCATCTGGAGCTTCCTGACAGTGTTCGCCTGGGTTTGAACTGGGGGGGCTGACACGATGGTTTCAGGGTTACTGTTTGCAGGTGAAGCATGCAGGTTGAGTGGGCGTACAGTTGCCAGATTTAGGAAATAAAAATAAAAGATACTAACCTATCTGATGAACCTAGGGGCAGGACAGGAATAAAGATGCAGACGTAGAGAATGGACTAGAGAACAGGGAGAGGAGGAAGCGTAAGCTGGGATGAAGTGAGAGAGTGGCATTGAAATATACACTACCAAATGTAAAATAGATAGCTAGTGGGAAGCAGCCACATAGCACAGGGAGATCAGCTCAGTGATTTGTGACCACCTAGAGGGGTGGGATAGGGAGGGTGGGAGGGAGGCGCAAGAGGGAGGGGATATCGGGGTATATTTATACATATAGCTGATTCACTTTGTTATACAGTAGAAACTAACACAACATTGTAAAGCAATTATTTTCCAATAAAGATGTTAAAAAAAATACTAACCTAAATTGGAATTTCAGATAAACAACAAATACTTTCTTAGTATAAATATGTCCCATGCACTATTTGGGACACACTAATACCAAAAAAATTTGCTTGTTTTTCTGAAATTTCAATTTAACTGGGCGTCCTGTGTTTGACCTGCAACCTTAGCGGGAGTAGGTTAACCGTCTGCCTGCAAGACGCTGGTCTTGGTCTCTCGCCAGAAAAGCGTGGCCCTGGGAAGCCAGAGGTGGGTAGGAGGGTCAGAAGGAAAACATATCTCCCCCCTCACCCCACCCCGCAAGCGTCCTCCCTGCTGTGTTCTTGTTTTGCAACTCACCCCTGCCTTTGGCTGAGCACAGGCTGCATCAGCACCGGGCTGGAGAGATGTGATGTAAGACGAGCCTTTATCTGATGGGCAAGCTCAGAATGACTGGGTGTTTGGGGCAGGCTCCTGACCCCAAATTATCTGTGTCACCACCACCCCCTCCCCCGCTTGCTACTCCCCAGCCATGAGTGGAACCCAAAGAGCACCTGGGTTTGAGGCCAGCCTGCCTCCCAGGAAAGGCCGTGCCCCACGATCTGGTTTGCAGCTTGGCTGGGCTCCCAGAGCACGCCATGGGAAAGAGGCCCTTCTCTCCCCGGCCCCATTTTCCCCACCTGTGAAACACGATTGAATTCCTCTGACCACTCCCAACTGGGGAGAGGATTTTCTAAGCCCCCCGGCACAGGCCTGGTGTGCAGCGCTCCGTTCCCTGACCATCTCCCTCTGTCCAGCCACTGTGCCTGCCCTGAGCTCCTCGAATGTGTCCTGCCCCAGGGCCGGCTGCATAATTTGGGAGAGTCCTGTTCAAAGGTGGGAATAAGGTATCACTAAAGGGACTAAGATATAAACTTTTCCATTCTTCTGCAGTCTCTCTCTCTGTCTCTGTCTCTCTCTTCACCCATCTCTCTCTCGACCCTACATGGTATTTTTTATTTGCTACTCAATCTTGCTTTCTCTTGGGCACAGAGAGACTCCTGGGGGACCCACACCCACACCTGGGGCCTCACCCTGCAACTCAGCGCTCATGCGCCCGCCAAGTCCCAGGTTCCCCCTCTCGCGGGCTGCCTGACTGGCGCACCATGCCAAGAGTGGTTGACCAAGCATCTCCCCTTCCCGGGCTGCCACCTCTACCCTCAGGGTCTTGTACACTCCCTGCTGGGCAGTGTTCTCTACACTAGGTACCCTGACCCCCTGCTGGAGTAGCCCCCCAGGTGCCTTCTGGTGCTGCCAGCTTGGGGCCAGAACACCACTGCTTTGCCCTTCTCTGAGACACTGTGGGCTTGTGACCCTGACCCTCTCTGTGCCCGTGCCCAGGCCCTGGGGAAAAGGCATCAGCGGTCACTGCACGGGGCCTGGGGTGCAGGGTATGGGTCGTGGGCAGGACCTTTAATGTCCTGGGAGGTGGCAGGAGGCTGCAAGTCCCCAATGCAAGCTCCACATTGGACTTCAGCAGCACAAATTCAAAGATAAAATCGCTAGGAATTTCAAAGCAGCAACTGGGAGCTTTAAACCCCAAGCACGGAGCTCTTCTGAGTGACTGCACCTCTTCTGAGCGACTGCACTGGTCGCACAACCATGAGGGCAGCCATGTCCTGCTCCCTCTTGCCTCACAGCCTTTGCAAGGGCTGTTCCCTCTGCCTGCAATGCTCTTCCCTCCCCTCCTTCCCCAGTGCACGCCCACCCCTGCCTCACTTCCCTGGGAGGCCCGCATCAGTCCCGCCCCCTGGACTGTAGCCTCCTGAGAGCAGGAACCAGGTTTCTGCTATTCAGCCCCAGAGCACCCAGAGCACCCAGAGCCTGTCTCCCAGAAGGCGCTGGCTCAGTTGGGGGTGGGGGGTGGGGGAGGGATGAGTTACTGACTGAGTGAGCGGCCCAGGGGCGCAGGAGGAGAGTGTGTCCCAGGCAGCGGATGCAGCAGGGCACGGCCTGGAATGGATGAGTTACTGACTAAGTGAGCAGCCCAGGGGCGCAGGAGGAGGGTGTGTCCGAGGCAGCGGACATGGCAGGGCACGGCCTGGAAGGGATGAGTTACTGACTGAGTGAGCGGCCCAGGGGTGCAGGAGGAGGGTTTGTCCCAGGCAGCGGACATGGCAGGGCACGGCCTGGAAGGGATGAGTTACTGACTGAGTGAGCGGCCCAGGGGTGCAGGAGGAGGGTTTGTCCCAGGCAGCGGACACGGCAGGGCACGGCCTGGAAGGGATGAGTTACTGACTGAGTGAGCAGCCCAGGGGCGCAGGAGGAGGGTGTGTCCCAGGCAGCGGACACGGCAGGGCGCGGCCTGGGAGGTGAGGAGCCTGTGTGTCTGGCAGGGTGTTGCACCCTGGGTCCCGGGGCACGTGAAGGGCCGCTGGGAGAAGAGGCCAGCCGAGCTGGACTCTCAAGGGCCTTGAATGCCGGGCTGAGGACGCAGGCTGTGTCCCGGAGAGAGCAGGTTCCCCAAAGGAATCCTAGCCGTGGTGTGCTGCGGTGGCAGCTGTGCTGAGGGCAGGCTGGAGGCGGAGAGCCTGGGGGAGGCTGGTACGATCGATGACCAGACCCAGGGCAGTGAGCAGGGAGGAGAGAGCCGTTTAGCGCCGCCCCCAGTGCTGGTTCCCACACGGCCTAATCCCTTTCTCTGGCACAGGTTAGATGAGGTGTTTAAGGGTCAGGTGGCAGCCGAGCCCCACGCTCCGGGATTATCCCGCGCTCATGTACTGCTCGGGCCCTGAGGAGGGCAGGCACACACACCAGACCGCAGCCACCTCTGAATCCCTCACCTGACCCAGGGTCCAGAGTCAGCTCTGACTTTGAAAGCCACTCCACTCATGGAGGGAGAGCATCGGAGACGTTGAGGCCACAGAAAAGGGAGCCTGGAGAGAGGTGGGCAGACGTCCACCCAGGAGAGCAAGTGATGCTTCCAGGAGTTTTGAGGTTCAGAGCCTGTCTCGGGTGGAAGGGCTGCCCTTTGAACCCAGAGACATCCTTGACAGGCAGACGTGCTGGGGGAGAGGAGGGGCCGCAGAATGGGTGTGATTGTCACACGAGGGCAGAGGTGATGGATCAGAGATCTCTGAGTTTATCCAACCCCCTCAGGTCCTCAACGAAGAGATCCTGACAAAGGGAGAAATACCGAGTGGGAGTGGACACCATGGGCTAGAGCATCCTGGTGTCCACCAAGGGGCACAGCTGACCGCGCTGTCCTCCCCGCCCAGCTGGTGCCCAGGAGGAACCGGGGAGCACCTTGCCCAACGCTGGGGAGAGCGAGGTGGTCAGTGCAGCAAGTCCGTAGTATAGCTTGTTAAGTAAGAGTTAGTTTAATAAGCACACGCCTGTGATGGGGCCGCAGGAGAGAGACCATCAGGTATGGCTTCTGCCCTCAGGGGGCTTCCGCTCCTAATGCCAGGGAGTTACTCTCCAGGCCAAAGAGGTCACTGTCTTGAGAGAGAAGTCCACACTTGGGGAGTCAGAGGAGGAAGGCCTGGAGCCAGGGATGCCCAGGGCCGACCCTGGGCTCTGCTGTGAGCAAGGGGAGACCTCCTGGCCTCCATGTCCCCCAGCGTTACTAGAGCAGGGGTTCAGCCTGGAGGGAGCACTGGGGCCCCGGGGGCTTCTTAACACCCTGGTCACGGCCCCACCCCCAGGGCACTGACTCCGAGGGGTAGGTGGGCCCAGGAAGGAGCATTTCCAGCAAGTTCCAGATGCTGCAGGTGGTGGTCCCAGGACCCCACTTTGAGAGCAATAGACTGGAGTAATGATTTTCGAGCCTTGTTTTAACCCCATAACCTGTCTTCCTGACCTCCTATGGGGGCGCGATGGGGAGCGCTGAGAGCATCACCCCTTAGCTGGCGTGTTAACTGCCGCTGTATGTTCTTCCTCCTTCGTCCCAAGAACATGGGCTGAAGCAGCCCCAGGTCAGGCACGGGGACATCAACAGGGTGCAGACGTGCAGGCCCTCTCTGGGCCTCCATTTCCCTATCTGTGAAATGGGTTGTTACCGTGAGTGAGCGAGAAGGAAGCGGCTGCCTTGGGGGTGCAAGCAGCATGTCTGTTGTCAGGAATGCTCCCTACATCCTTGGGCAAGTGCATTAGCTTCTGGTGCTTATAGCCAAGAATCCAGCAGGACTCGGCCCTCCAGTGCCCCAAACCACAGGCATGTGCCACCCCCAGTGGGGAGGAGCAGACCAGGGCTATTTCGGCCCCCAGGATCCCTGCCCTCTGGCTTTGGGACAGGCCGGAGAATATTTCCAATTACAGAGCCTCCCAGAGCAGTGGCTGCCTGGGCTTTGCTTATTTCTCTGCCCACCCCTTACAAAGCCCCTCAGGCAGGGGCTGTACGGGGGGTGGTTTTCGGTGTTCTGTTACTGAATTCTTCCCGAAGAAAGAACCCACTGTGTCGGCAATGCCTGGAGGCTGCCAGCACAGGAGGGTCAACCCCCTTTCCCCTCCTGCTGACTGCTTGCTGAGGGGAGAGAGTTCCGGGGCCTTAGTTTTCTTTTCCCAAGGTCTCCTTCCTCCAGGGAGCAGCTACCAAGAAGTCACAATGGTTCCTGATGCCCACAACCTGTGCTTGGCCTTTGAGGCCCCTGGAATCCCATTCCCCCTCTTTCCTCTCTCTCATCCCTGCTCCTCAAGCCCAGCAGGGCTTCCATGAGCCAAAGCAGCCATGTCCGCCACTCACACGCTTTCCTTCCCACCTCCTAGCCTTTGCTGGGACTGTGAATGTCCAGGAGGGAAGTGTTTGGGACAAACAGGGCAAGACGGTCTTCCTGTTGCACTCTGTCCACACCGTATCCAGGCCCCCAGCACTCCCAGATGGAGGGGGACACAGACACAGAATGGAATAGAAATTCAGTCCAGCCAACCTAAGGGGACCTTGGTCTAGGTCCTTGATTCACGGTCACACGACCTCCTCCTGGGCACAGGCTCTGTCCTCTGCTGCCCATTGCCTTGCTTCATGGAGTCTGGGGCCTATTTTGTGGAGGAAAGGCCAAGTCTTTGGGAAGCCTGAGGGACAGAGACTTGGCAAGGAGAGGTGGCCGGGGGTGCGGGCAGAGCATGGACGTGCAGTCTTCTGCCCCCACTGCCGGGTGGCCTTGGACAATCCACACCCCTCTCTGAGTCCAGTGTCCTCAACTGTAAACCAGGCTTACAGTGCTATCCTTTTAGGGGCATCAGTAAATGGCAGATAGTCTTATTACGGGGTTTAACCATCAGCCCTCAGCCGATGGAGGGTCCACGGTCCTGCAGCCCAGTGCCCTGTGCTCCCCACATGCTCAGGATGTGAGACTCTGGGCCCGACAGAGAGGAGAGGTCCCCTCCCAGGCCCCGAGACCACCCAGGGAGTGAAGGTACAGCAGTGCTGGGCTGACCTCTCGCCTTCTGGAGCCATCAGGAAAGGCCCTTCTGAGGAGGTGATCTTTGGACTGAGACAGAAAGACGGGAAGGGACCAAGATCTGGGAAGAGCGTGCCAGGCAGAGGGAACAGCCAGTGTAAGGGCCCTGAAGTGGGAACCAGTGGGATGTTTCCCTAGGCCAATGGGGCAATGGTAGGAGAGGAGGTCAGGGAGCCCCGCACGCGCGGGCAGGTCATGCAGATGTGTGAGTGAAGCAGATGTAGGTCTAGAGAGGTCACGTGAGCCGCCCAGGCTCACACAGCAAACTCTGGAATGCAAGGCTGTGGTGGGAGCCGTGCAAGGCTGGGCTGGGTCCTCAGAGCCGCCCTCGGGGTCCCTGCAGACTGGGCCCAGCGGAGGATGCTGTTGTCCTGATGCCCATGGCCAGAGGATGTCAGGGTCCGAGGCGTGATCCCCCAACGCCCTGTTAGGTGAGCCCGGATCTGACCCCGGCAAGATGCAGCCTCGGGAGGGTGGCCAGAGCAGGGAGCAGAGCCCAGATCCTGGAGATTGGCAGGACAGAAGCATCAGAAGGGCCAGCTGAACTTTTGGTCCTGGGGACTGGGTTCCAGGTGTTTCAGTGTAACATGTGGCATGTCAGCAAGATGTGCTTCTGGGACAGAGCAAGGTCTGCTGTGCCTGGGAGAAGGCATGTGGCCTTACACCCACCACCTACTCACTCACCACTCATTCATTCATTCATTCACATATTCACTCACTTATTCATTCATTAAAAAAGTTTAATGGAGAGCAGTCTGGAGTCAGATCCTATTTATAGCCACAGAGCCTCAGACCCCATCAAGGCCTTTACCAAAAAAAAAAAATTCCCAAGAGAGACTTGGCCCCAGGAAAGGGTCCCCAGAGGTGACAATGACGTTTGAACTAAGGCTGCAGAAGGGCTTTTGGAGAAAAGGAAAAAGCATTCCGGGCATTGGGTACTGACTGCAAAGGCACAGAGCTGTGCCCCAGAGTGGTGTTAGTGGCGGGGGCTAGGGCATGACGCATTACAGGGTGCAGGGGTGTGGAGGAGAGGGAGGGGGAGACAGGGGTGTGACAGGCCTGGGGGGACTTTGTTCCCTGGCCCCTGCAGAGCCACCGAGGAAGCCAGTGTTATGGATCCCTGACTGATGGCCCAGCTGGCCGGAGCCCCTGGGATCCTCACCCGCTTCGGCAGCTCTGCCGCTTCTGTCTTTCCCTCTCGCCCTCCCGTGAGCTCCAAGGCTGGGCCCACATGTGTCCCCCCTGTTCACCCTGAGTTAGGGTTTCGCTGTGGGGCTGCTGCAGCCACCCATTTGCTGGAAGGAGACATGGAAGCCTGAGGTGCTCAGTGCTCTCCTACCCATCCTTCCACAGCAGAGCTAGGGACGGGCCTATAGTTGGGTCATTAAATATGTACTGAACAGGGGCTGGGCCCCTCGAGGGGCTCAATAGCCACAGACAGCGTCAGGAGGACAAGACAGGGTTCATCCTCTCCCCGGTTTATAGTTCACATGAGGAAAGAACATGCCGCGGACCTCCCTCATCAACACGGAGGCTTTGCCTTCAAAGTCCTCACGTTTTCTTACTGAGCCCCTCGTGCTCCTTTCCCAGTTCAGCCGGGTCTCACCCCAGCTGCAGTGTTAGCTGAAAAAGAGGATGGCAGCTGAAAACCAAAGCATTCACTTGAAAAGTAAGGGTTTTAGCTGGAAACAAATGTTAATCATGGTGATCAATTTATAATGTATAAATGTCGAATCACTATGTTGTACCCCTGAAACTAATATGATATTGTATGTCAACTATGCTTCAATTTAAAAAAAAAAAGAAAAAAAGATGTTAGTTGCTAATAAAAACATTTGCTAAAAAGCCAGGAGTTAACTACCATCAAGGTGTGAGCCCATCTTCAAGATCTTGGCTAAAAGTTAGGGTTGGCTAATAACTAAATATTAGCTGATAACTAAGGTGTTGGCTGAAACACTAAGCAGTTAATAGATAACTAAGGTGATAGTTGATAACTAGGATGTTAATTAGAGACTAAGGTTTCTATAACTCGATAATGAAATGACTACCCAATTAGCATAAACTCTAAGAGATATTTATACGTTCATGTTCATCACAGCATTATTCGCAATAGGTAAAACGTGTCCATTGACAGATGGCTGGGTAAACAAAATGTGGTCATACATCCAATGGGATAGAATTCAGCCCTAAAAAGGAAGCAAGTTCTTTTTATTTATTTATTTATTTATTTATTTATTTTTGGCTGTGTTGGGTCTTCGTTTCTGTGCGAGGGCTTTCTCTAGTTGCGGCGAGCGGGGGCCACTCTTCATCGCGGTGCGCGGGCCTCTCACTATCGCGGCCTCTCTCACTGCGGAGCACAGGCTCCAGATGCTCAGGCTCAGTAGTTGTGGCTCACGGGCCTAGTTGCTCCGCGGCATGTGGGATCTTCCCAGATCAGGGCTTGAACCCGTGTCCCCTGCATTGGCAGGCAGATTCTCAACCACTTCGCCACCAGGGAAGCCCGGAAGCAAGTTCTGACACCTGTTACAACACAGATGAACCTGGAGGACATTGTGCTCAGTGAAATAAGCTGGTCATAAAAAGACAAATACTGTAGGATTCCACTTATAGGAGGTCCCTAGAGCAGTCGACAGAAAGCAGAATGGCGGGTGCCTGGGGATGGGGGAGGGGGAGGGAGACTTGGTGTTTAATGGGGACAGAGTTTCAGTTTGGGAAGATGAAAAGGTTCTGGAGATGATGGTGGTGATGGTTGCACAATAGTGTGAATGTACTTAAGGCCACTGAATTGCACACCTAAAAATGGTTACAATTGTAAATTTTATGTTATGTATCTCTTACCACAATTTTAAAAAGTCAACCCAGTTAAAAAATGCACAAAACAAAAGATATATGATGGCCAATAAGCACATGGAAAGATGCTGAACATCACTAGTCATCCAGGAAATGCAAATTAAGCCCCAACGAGGTACCAGTACTTTTGGAACTAAAGTGAAAAGACTGACCACGTCAAGTGCTGGCCAGGAGGCAGAGCGATTGGAATTCCCAAACACTGCTGGTGGGAGCATGAAATGACACAGTCACCCTGAGAACAGTATAAAGTTAAACGTTGGCTACCGTTCAGTCTAGCAACTCAGCCTGTCGTAGGTGGGGATCCCCAAGAGAAATGAAAATATATGGCCACACAAGACCTAGACCCAAATGTTTATAGATGCTTTATTCTTTTTTCTTTTTTTTTAAAATTTATTTATTCTGGCTGTGCCAGGTCTTAGTTGCAGCATGCAGGATCTATACTTGCGGCATGCATGCGCGATCTAGTTCCCAGACCAGGGATCAAACCCGGACCCCTTGCATTGGGAGCATGGAGTCTTACCCACTGGACCACCAGGGAAGTCTCACTAGATGCTTTATTCTTAATAACCCCAATCTGGAAACCATCCAGATATCCCTCAGATGGTGAGTGGTCACACAGTGGTCCCTCTACCCAAAGCATCACTACCAAGCAGTAAGGAACAGATCATTGATGTGCATGACACGGGTGAACCCCAAAATCATTCTGCTGAGGGGGAGAAGCCAGACCCCAAATAGTATACACCACATGATCCCATTTATCTTAAACTCTAGAAAAGGCAAATGGAATGGATAGTGGTCCAAGGGGTGGGAGGTGGGAGATGTCTGCAAAGGAACCTGAGGGTGATGTCTTTGGGGGGATGGGTGTTTTGTATCTCTGTGGCATTTACTACATGGGTGTATACATGTGTTAAAACTCATCAGATTGTAAGCTTAAAAGGGGTACTGTGTGCCCCCAAATTCATATGCTACAGTCCTAAACCCCAGTACCACAGAATGTTGACTATGTTTGGAGGTAGGGCCTTGAGAGAGATAATTACGTTAAAATGAGATCTGAATAGACATTTTTCCAAAGAAGACACACAAGTGTCCAGCGGGTACATGAAAAGATGCTCAGCGTCACTAATCATCAGGGAAGTGCAAATCAAAACCACAATGAGATATCACCTCACACCTGTTAGGATGGCTATCATCAAAAAGACAAGAGATAACAAGTGTGAATTGCTTTGGCCAATGGGACCTCAGAAGTTTAGAAGATGCTTGCACACTAAGGCTTGCTCTGGGAAGGCTGCATCCAATGAGCAGCCCAGGTTGTCCTCCTGGAGATGTGTGGCTTGGCCAATAGCCACTGCCCCAATCTAAGGGACCCCATCTTCCACCATGAGGCCCCAAGGGTCTGCCGCTGCCTGAGAGAGACAAATGAGAGCAGCGGAAGTGCCCAGTTGAACCCAGATCAGAGAGCAGAGCTAAAAAAGTGGTTGCTCTTTTAAGCCACTAGGTTTTGGGGTGGTTGTGATTCATCAGTAGATCACTGAGACATTTTTCCAAGTGTCAGTGCCTAAAGAGAGAGAGACAGGCAGTGCTGAGCCATGTGACATAGCAGGCGACTATACGGTGTCCTCGTGGGGAGCATCATGCGAGAAGGGACCAAAGGGGTCATTCTGGGGCTCTGGTTCGCTGACATCTGCAGCCCTGTGAGGAGGGGTCAGGGGTTCCAACCCGCTCTGAATTCTGGACCCCATAGAGTGTCCTAGCCTCCCACCTCACTGTCTATCTCCAAAGCACCCAACTACCCTCAAAGGCTGCAGTTCACCATTCATCCATCCGGCACCTGGCAGGAGGCCAGGCACATAGTAGGTGCCTTATAAATCGTCGTCCAATCATAGGGATACCTGTGTCCTCAGGTCCACACCCTGCACTCCGAGCCACTGCAGATATACTAAGTTTAAGCTGCCTTGTTCTACAGGGTCCACCACCCTGAAATGGATGGAGCGTTCATTTCCCTTCTGAGACTGAACTGGGTGTCTGTTTCCACACCCCGCCCAGCACGTTAGGCTGGAGGAAGTGGTTCCAGGCCCACAGGGACTCACAGGCCCTGCGAAAAGCCCTTGACAAGGAGCCAGACACACCTCGACGCCAGTCTTGGCTCTACAGCTGGCGAGGCACTTCTCATTTTTCTCATCCGTATAATGAGGACAGTCACACCCACCTGAGGGCACAGTGCCCAGTGCCTGGCACACAGTAAGTGCTCAGTAAACATGAGTTCCCCTGACCCCCACCCACCCTGGTCTCCCTTCCTCCTCATTCATGGCTGCTCCCCCCATTTCCTGGGTCAAACACCGGCCACAGATCTCTTCCCGCTTTGGCTTAACCACGGCAAGCTGGAGTTGGCCACAATTAAGAACAAAACATCTGCAAGAAAAAAAAAAACAAAACTCAGAACAAACAAGCGCCTGAGCCTGGATGCCTCTGAGTGACATGTGAGGTTGGCGTACAGGGACAGAGGTGACCGTCCAGGGGCCACCCAGCTATCAGGGGTCGAGCGGGTCAGGGGCCAGCGCAGGGTTCTGGAGCTGCCAGCCCTGCTGGTGAGTCCAGGTTCTGATCTTCCGTCATCGCGTCCCATCACACCCTCCCCTCCCACCCACCCCCAGCCCCTGCTGTGCCTGCTTCCCCGTCTGTGAGATGTGGGGAGAAGGAGCAGGCCCTTCTGGCTGGTAATCCTCCAGTCTGCACATCACGTGGAGCGTGGAGCAGGGGCTGAGGCAGAGAAGGCTTTTTAGGGGGCGGCCGTCAGTGTTGTCCCATCCCAGGTGGGCACCGTGGGGAGACGTTTCGCTGCCGTGGCCTCAAAACACCCTGAGCGCAGTCAAGTCCGGGGGAGGCTCTCCTCACCCCCCAAGCCTGCATGCAGTAGGTCCTTTGTCAATCATGGTATGTCAGACCTGGAAAGTCATCTAACCCAGTGGTCTTGGCCTTTTTTGTGATAATAACTTTTAGCTTCAGTCCTCTTTCTTCAAATAAATTCTTACAAAGCAGCCCATTGGGGAAAAAGCAGCACAAGATCCCAGTCCTGTCAGCCCGTCCTCCCTCTGCCCCCAGCTGCCCACGCACACCCCCATGAACCACGGTGTATAAATCTGAGCCCAGTAGTGATGACGCCTGCCTGCATTAATAGTGCACCTGCTGTGTACTCTGCACTGCCTGAGCCGGGGGTCTCCATCCCCTCCACTTGTCAATCACAGTCCTAAAGTGACATCTCATCCACCCGCTTCCCTGTGAGAAGATGAAGACTAAGAGAGACTAAGTCAGCCGGGGTCACCCAGCTGGTTTGCAGCGTCCAGGATTCACCCCGAGGCCGTCAGCCCCTTGAGGGCTGTGCTCCTTCCACTGCCCCAGAGAGCATGGAGAAACTGCGGCCCGGGGCCGGGTGGGAGTAGCGACTTCCCGAGGCTACCCCAAAATCTGCTGAACGTGGGTCAAGGCCAGCATGACCTTGGTGACTTCCAGGCTGGTCAGCTGTGCTGTGCCGATACTGTCTGTGGGCCCCCGGCATGCGGAGAGTTTGCTGGGCAGGGTTTATACTGTCCTGGACTCTGCCAGGCAGCAGATTAACATCTAGAACATTGAAACCACAGCCACATGTAGGGTGTCTGGGGCCTGAAGGTTGCCATCGCCTTTCACCCTGAAATCCAGCTACCAGCATCCAAAGGTGGCCAGAATGGAGGGACTGTCAAGACTAACCCTAATGTTTGCAGATGGGGAGACTGAGGCTCAGCCTTGCAGCCTTCCACTGGGCAACCTCTGTCGCCATTATTTCACAATTTTATGGGTAACGTTAGCGACTGCATCCTCCTAGGAACCCCAGCAGTCAAGGAAGGGGCAGCATTAATTAAGCTCTGACTGTATGTGTAATACTGCTTTAGGCGTGTTCCTGTCATCTTTTTCACCCCGCACAACTGCTTATCTAGTGGAAGGGGACCCGGAGAGGGAAGGTGACTTGCCACCTCTCCCTGACTCTCAGACTCATTTCCCAAAGCCGCAGGGACCCACCATAGGAGCGCTGGTGTAAGCGAGAGGGCAGAGGGTGATTTACAACCCTGGAGACACCCACCAAACAGAATGTGGGCTCTACTGCACATAACACGTGCTTCCTGAGTGCATGGTGGAACGGATGAAGCCCAGACTCATTGGGTGCCCTGTAAGTGTTTGTCGAGTGAATGGGTGGATGGGTGAGTGGAAAATTCTCCGTTGGATACATTAAAAGACTCCCGGCCCCTGTCCTTATTAGAGTGGAGGCCTGGAGCAGTCTGATCCCCTGCCCCCAACACCTTATTTTCTCTTTCCCCCCTTCCTACTCCTCCAGGAGAGCCACCTGCCCAGCTCAGTTTCTTGTTGGGAAGTACTTGTCTCTGCCTCCCTCTGTCTCTCGCCTCTCGAAGCTGCTTTCATGGTCCATTCTTCAGGGACATCCTTCTCTTGACTGAGGGATGAGCACTAAGGTCTGCCTCGGTTCCTTCTAGGGGCAGGTTTGCACTTTGGAAGGCGTAGTCTTGAGAAGGTAGAATGTGAGAACTTGGTGTGGTCTGGCAGCATCCAGGACTGGGGCTCAGCGTGGGGCTGGAGCTAGGGCTCAGTCTGAAGCCAGAACTGGGAGTCATCCAGAGATCGAGTTCACGCCCTGTCTAGAAACAGAATTAGAGCTCAGTCTGGAAACAGAGTCAGGGCTCAGTCTATGACCGGGATCAGGGCTCAGTTAGGAGCTAGGGTCAGAGGTCATCTAGGGGTCAGGGGATCAGGGACAGGACTGAGGACTCAGTCTGTAACTTGGGTTAGGATTCAGTAGGGTTAATGTTTGGGCTCAGGCAAGGAGCAAGATCAGGGTTGAGTATCCAGTCAGGATCAGAGCTTAGTTCATTCTGAGAACCAGGATTGCGGATGAGTCTGTGGTTAGGGTCAGGGCTGTATCCAAGGCAAGGGTCAGGCCTAAGCCTATGGCCGGAGCTAGGACTCAGTCTGTGACCAGGATGAGGCATCAACCTGAAACCCAGTTCCATCTATGACCAGAGTCAAGGCCCAGGTTATGACCAGGATCAGGGCTCAGCCTGGAGCTAAGAGCAGGGCTCAGTCTGCTTTCAGGGTCAGGGCCCAGGCTAAAACTTAGGGTCAGGGCTCAGTTCATGACTGGGATGAGGGGTTAGTCTATGAACAGAACTAGGGCTTAGTTTGGGAACGAGTTCGGGCCTTAGACTGTGACTAGGGTCAGGGCTCATTCTGGAGCCAGAACCAGAGCTCAGTCTGTGACTGGGGTCAAGGCCCAGGTCATGACCAGGATCAGGGCTTAGTTTATGTCTGAGGCTACGTTATAACCAGGCTGTGTCTGGGATGAGGAGTCGTGTGAGACCACGATCAGGGCTCAGCCTACATCTGTGCTCAGAAGCTCCTCCATGGATTCCTGCTGACACAGAAGAGTGAACAGAGCTTCCAGAACCATTTAGCTCCCTCCCTTCCTGGCGCCAGCTGAATTTGCATTCTGTTCCTTAAAACCCTAGCTTCTTTCTAGTGGGCACTGTCCTGCCACTGCCCACACTGCCAGGGGAGCTGCCTCCGTGCCTCCACCCAGACCCCAGCCTCCCACTTCCCTGCCAGAGAGCCTCCTGGCTCCAGGGCTATTAAGGGAGGAATCTGTGTGAAGAAGAGGGTAAACGAAATTCATGATGTGGGGCTGGGGCAGGCGCCCGTCCCTGCTGTGGCTCTGTGGGCTGACTCCAAGGGAAGCCAGCGGCCCTGAGCGGGCGATGTTGACAAGAGACTTAATGAAATCCAGAGGGAGGTGCCCTGGCAGGGCCCACCTGGAAGGAGGCCCAGGATAGTAATTAAATTAATTCTGGGGTATGTCCCAACAAGCGCAGAAGCGAGAACTGAGGCCAGGGCCCATTCACTCGGAGCTCCAGGAGTTTGTCATAATTACAGGGAAAAATAAGTTTCAGAACTTACGTAACCCCACTGCTCAGGCCCTGAGGGTTAGGCCCAAATTGCTTTTCTTTTCCAGGAAATTCACTATTGTACAGCTGCACCTGCACACCAGGGTCACCTCTGTGGCTCACAGGACGTGCAAGAGCACAGAACAAGAACTTGGTTCTCGACCCCATTTCTCAGATGAGGCCAAACGAGGCTCAGGGGGCAGAAGCGTCTCGTGCAGAGTCATGTGATCTGGACATAGGACACTCTTCAAGTCCCAGATCCCAGTTATCCTTCCTGGAAACCTCTCCAGTGTGGAGACTGTGGGTGAGCAGGACAGAGGGAGACTTGCTCTGCCTGAGAGAGAGGAAAGGAAGGCTCTGGAACTGGTGCCCTCCTTTAAGTATGAGTGGGGGTTGGCGGGCCGAGAAGGGGGAGGAGTGTACCAGGCAAAGGAAACAGCATGGGGGCTGGAAAGAGCAGAGCATGTTGGGAGGAAGTGATCGTCCCCTCGGGCTGAGTGCCGGTGGAGGGCTGGGCTGGAGAGGGGGTTGAGGTGGGCTGGCCAAGAGGCCCAGAAGCAGGGGGAGGCACTGAAAGGTCTCCCACAGCTTGTCTTCTTTAATCCTCACAATGACCCTGTGAGCGAGATGCTTCATTGTTCCCATCTGACGGATGAGTAAGTGGAGGCTCAGGGAGTTTAAGACACACAGCCAGGAATTAGAACCCATGGCTGTAGGGCTCAAAACTGCCCCCTTAACCATGCTTCACCGCTCCCAACTCTCCCGGCTTCCTAGTTCAGCTCAGCCCGGGTACCAAGGCATGAAGTTGCTCAGGCCAGGGTGGAAAACCATCAGGATCTCCAGGAAGAGGGAAAAGAGAGGAAACTGCTCGCCCAAGGACAGGGCAGCGGCAGGGAGCTGGCTGTCAACCTCAATCCTCTGCAGAGCCGTTTCCAGGCTAAGGAAGCCCAAGACGCATGGTGGCAGGGAAGGCGGGAATTATGGGGAAGCCGGTTCCAAATGAACTGTGGGCTTCCTGGCCAGGAACTGAGCATCCCATCCCAGGAGGTATGTAGGCAGAGGATGGACAGGGAGGCAGGAAAAGGCAGTCCTGGATCAGGTCCCTCCCAAATCTGCTCATCTGAGCTCTCACAAGCCCCCACTTCTCCTGGGAAAAGCCCTTCCTGGCTGTTGGCAACTGAGGGATGTCATCAAATGAAGCTCCAGGAAGTGGCTACTCCCACCCGAGGGATCCATTTGCTTCCAGAGTGTTTCCCTCTTCAAACGTCTCCAGCACCTTGAAAGCAGTCCCTGAATAGAACCTGAAGGAAAGGTCCTTAGTGTGCGGAGAACTCTCTGTGGGGTCCTGTCTCCCTTGAGCAGGAGGCAACAGACACAGTAGCACAGAGAAGAGGAGTGACCGATGGGGCATCACACAGCATGGTCCAGGTGGGCCTCCTGGAGAAGGGATGTGGCCAGGCTCAACCCTCTGGGCGAGGCCCTCTCTTTGGGTTAGAGGGTCCTTGACGTCACCCTTAATCAGGAATGAGAGTGTTTGTTTTTGGCTGAATATCTTCCCGACTGCAGACAAGACAGGACAGAACTGCCCATTCCAGATTTCTGGCAGCTTGGGAAACTACTGTGGGTTCTGCCCGGTCACCTCGCTTCGTCCTGGTGACCTAGTGCCCACCCCTGAGGCCTGGGGTCTGGCTGCCAGCTTGTATGAGAACCCTGCTTGTGGCAAAAGGTGTTGGCAAAATTCACTGCCTCTCCTTTTTCCCCATCCTTGCAGACTCCGTGGTCCCTCCCCTCAGATCTCATCTCCATAGCTGTTAACCTGGGTGGTTGGTGTTGCATCAGACACAGCAAGGACAAGCATCTTGGGCAAGGGAACAGCATGTGCTGTAGCCCAGAGGCATGACAACAGTGTGGCCTCCTCAGAGAAGGGCACATGTGCTCTGTGGCTGAAGCACGAGCCTCCTGCTGCATGCGTGAGGAGACAGATAGGCAGGTTTGGCCAGCTTTCCAAGGCCCAGAGCACTAAGAACCTGTGTTTTATCCTGGGCTCAAATCTTGATGGGGAGCCCCAGAAGTTGAGCAGGGGAGTGCCATGGTCAGAAATGTGTCCCAGAAAGCTGCCAATAGATTGGACAGGTGAGAGCATGGAAGCTGGGAGATTGGGGAGGGAACCAGACTGAGAGCCCAGCCCAAGCATGGTACAGAGGAAGAGACCAGACAAGCACTTCCAAACAAGAAAGGCAGGACCAGGTGATCAGCTGGTTGTGGGCCTGACATGTGGACATTAGGGCCCCCATTATACAGAAAAGGAAACTGAGGCTTGGAAGGAAGTGACTTGCCCATGGTCACTCCTCTAGGGAGTGATAGAGCCAGCACCATAGATCCAAGTACAGCGCTGTCTCTCTCTACTGCGTCCCCCTTAGCAAAGTTCACCACCTTTGCCACCTGTGGCCGTGATTTGCGAGGTGATTCACTCCCCCTAGCCAGGCCCTGGTGAACTCCTATTCATCCCTTGATGCCCACCTCCTTAAGGTTGCCCTCTCAGACTGCTGCAAACAGAATCAGTCTCTTTCTTGGGACAGACAAACTCTGGGAAGTTTGTCTGTCCCACTGCCTGGGAGGGCCTTGTGGGCAGAGGGCCTATCTCATCTCTGTCTTCCCAGCACCCAGACCAAGGCCAGTATACAGTAGGTACTCAATAACTGTCAATTAGAGAGAGATGAAGGAACAAACAAGTGAGTGAATGAAAGAACGATAACACATACACTCAGGAGCACAGATGGTCAAAGACAGGTGTTTTTTTTTTTGTTTTTTGTTTTTAATTTTTATTGAAGTGTAGTTGATTTACAATGTTCTGTTAGTTTCAGGTGTACAGCAAAGTGAATCAGCTATACATATACATATATCCGCTCTTTTTTAGATTCTTTTCCCATGTAGGTCATTGCAGAGTACTGAGACAAGTTCCCTGTGCTATACAGTAGGTCCTTATGTGGAATCTAAAAATATGGTACAAATGAACTTATTTACAAAACAGAAATAGAGTCACAGATGTAGAAAACAAACTTATGGTTACCAGGGGGGAAAGCGGGGCGGGGGGGAAAAATTGGGAGACTGGGACTGGTATATACACACTACTGTGTATAAAATAGATAACTAATCAAAGACAGGTTTTGAAGTCAGACAGGCCTGGACAAATCCTAGCTCTGCGTCTTGCGGGCCAGTGGCCCTGGGGCTTCAGCCGCCAAACCTTGGCTTCCTCCTCCGTGGAGTGTTGGCAGTCGCCCTCGGTGTGCAGCCTGAGGAGCAAGTTTGGGAACACACTGATGCCAGACAGCCCAGAGGAGCGCTTGAGCATGTGCTCCATGAAGCCAGCAGGCCTGGGCCCAAATCTTGCCTCTGCCACTTAATGTGCGTGAGTTTGGACAACATGCTTGACTGCTCTGTGCCTCAGTTTCCCCATCTGCAAAATGGAGAATAACAACGCTCACCTTGTAAGGTTATTTTGAGGATCAGATGAGGAAATGCATGTAACATGTTTACAACAGAATGTGGAGAGTAGTGAGTGCCAGACACGGGCTTGTTACATGTGGTTGTTCATGACACGCCTGACACGTGGTGTGTGCCTGACAGGCGAGGGTCCTGCTCTCCCACCCCCTCTCCTCCATCCTGCGGCCCAGGAGGGGTGCTGCGGGGACACAGCTGGGCCAGAGGGGGCTCTGATTAGCTGTCAAAGCCTCAGCCTGTCTCTGCGGAAACATCAGTGGGTCAAACACTGCAGGATCTGCTGCTTCTCCAGACAGAAACCCCACATAGACATCAAATTAACCGCCCACGTCAGCAATAATGGCATTCATTTCAGAAACTTCAAGGAGGAGGAAAATATGAAGCACGTCTTGCTGTGATGGGACTTCAACTTAATGGTTTCAGCCTCTGAGCTCCGCTCCAGAAATGCCTTTTTAACATGCTCCTTTTAAATCCCAAACTGTTCCATTCTACTCAGCAAGGTCGATGTTACTATCAGCATGATTATTTTACTTGCCTTTTAAAAAAACTATTTATTTATTTAGGCTGCGTCGGGTCTCAGTTGCGGCACACGGGATCTTCGTTGCGGCATGCAAACTTAGTTGTGGCAGGCACGTGGGATCTAGTTCCCAACCAGGCATTGGACCCGGGCCCCCTGCCTTGGGAGCGCAGAGTCTTACCCACTGGACCACCAGGGACGTCCCTAGCTGCCATTTTTTTTGAGCTCTAAGTACTAGGTGATGCGCCCAAATTATGCGATTAATCCCTTCAGCCCCATAATGGAGTGTCATTCCTGATAGAAGGAGGAGACGAAGGCTCAGAGAGGTTGCCAAACGAGCCCAAGGTCACCCAGCACGGAAGCAGGGTCAGGAGTTGAGCCTACACGTATCTGACTCCAAAGGCAGTGCTCTTCACACTGGTTCTTAGTGCTGGCCACACATCAGAATCAAATGAGGAGGGACTTCCCTGGTGGCGCAGTGGTTAAGAATCTGCCTGCCAATGCAGGGGACACGGGTTCGATCCCTAGTCTGGGAAGATCCCACATGCCGTTGAGCAAATAAGCCCGTGCGCCACAACTACTGAGCCTGCGCCCTAGAGCCCGTGAGCCACAACTACTGAAGCCTGCGCGCCTAGAGCCTGTGCTCTGCAACAAGAGAAGCCACCGCAATGAGAAGCCCGTGCACTGCAATGAAGAGTAGCCCGCGCTCGTTGCAACTAGAGAAAGCCCGCGTACAGCAATGAAGACCCAATGCAGCCAAAAAAATAAAAATAAAAAATAAGAAAAAGAATCAAATTAGGAACTTTGAAAATGCTGGTTCTGGCATATGGCCTGGGCATCAGGTTTTATAAAGCTCCCCAGAAGGGGGCTTCCCTGGTGGCACAGTGGTTAAGAATCCTCCTGCCAATGCAGGGGACACGGGTTGGAGCCTTGGTCTGGGAAGATCCTGCATGCCGCGGAGCAACTAAGCCTGTGCGCCACAACTACTGAGCCTGCGCTCTAGAGCCTGCGAGCCACAACTACTGAGCCCACCTCCTGCAACTACTGAAGCCCGCGCGCCTAGAGCCTGTGCTCCAGAACAAGAGAAGCCACCGCAATGAGAAGCCCACGCACCACAATGAAGAGTGGCCCCCACTCGCCGCAACTAGAGAAAACCCGCACGCAGCAACGAAGACCCAACGCAGCCAAAAAAAATAAATTTATAAAGAAAAAAAAAGCTCCCCAGGAGATCCGCCAGGCAGCCATGTTGGCAGGACAGGTACAGGGGATGGGGGCTCATACCCAGGGGAGATGCATCTGACGGGAGAGATGCAACCCATGCAGCTCTAACCCTTGCTCCCTCAGCTCCCCTCAGCCCCACAGGAACAATGTAATCATTCGAGACCAAACCCCAGGCTGAGAACTTCCAGAAAGCTGCAACTCCACCAGTAGTCAGTAAGGAGGCAGCAGGTGCTGGGGCAGAACTTCTTCCAGGAGCCGCTCTTGGGCTGGAGGCTTGGCTGCGTCCCCCTGATCTGGCCTGGGCCCCTCCCCAGCTCACAGCTCAGCACAGGCGTGGCTCTCCGACCTTTTATTCCTGTTTCAGGAATGGGATCATTTCTTCAAACAAAATCTGGGGAATTTGTCTTGTCCAGACTTTGACTCAGGCCCATTCCTTTTGACATTCCAATGAAATATCTCTGAGCCTGCATCCTCCCTCCAAAAGCTCCCCCCAAATCCACAAACGCAGGTCTTGGTTGCTCATCCACCTTCCCCGAGGCTGGAGGATTCCACAGCCCCTGTAAGATGCTGGCTTCCAATCCTGGTTCTACTGTTTCCGAACTGAGAGGCCTTGGGATGGTCGCTTAACTTCTGTGAGTCTCAGTTTCCTCATCTGTAAAATGGGCACCTACCTCATATTCATAGAAAGGCCGCCAAGATTGCAAGACAGAACAGTGTAACACCCTTTGCCAGTGCCTAACATGCAGGAGGCACTCAATAATGACACTTGTTGTCAGCCTGATTGTGATAGGGGAGGGACAGCAAGCAGCCTAGACTGCAGGCCTCTGGGATTCATACTCCATGTGGCCCACAGCTCTGACCCTGAGTCATTGTCCTGCTGCTGGAGGCTGACTCCAGGTGGCCATCCTATGGGTCAGAGACCGTCACACCCACTGATGCACTCCCTTCCCCTCCCCCCAGGCCACCACACCAGCTTTAGTAATTAACACAATGAGCCTGGCCCTGGCCAAGAGACCCACTGGGTGCCACTGCCCCTCACACCGCCCTCTAAAGCTCTCTCACTCCACCCCCACTGCCACCACCATAGTCCAGGCCCCCAGTGGTGCTCATTTCCTCCCTCCCACCCTGTCTCCGGGCTCAGCCCCTTGAGTGGATTCTCCACCCAGCCGAAGCCAGGTAGATCGTTTTAAAGCATTGTGATCATCTGTCACCATCCTCCATGGCTCCCCAGTCCCTCCATCTCAGCCAGCCTCTGGAGTCCTCTTGTGACCTGGCCACAGACTCTCCATCACCTCCGGTCTCCACTGTATGCTCCACCCACCCTGCACCTCTTGGTGCTGCCCAGGTGTGCCAAGCTCTCTCTTGCCTCTGAGTCTGAGCCTTTGCACATGCTGTTCCCTTTTCCTGCTGGAATGCCCTTTCCCCATCCCCTCTGCTGGTCAACTCCAGTTCATCCTTCAGCTGAAGTGGCTGGAGCCTTCGATCTTCCCTGTGTGGCCCTCCACAGATGACTTGGGCTTCCTGACAGCATCGTGGCTGGATTCCAAGAGCAAGTGTCCCAGAAGACCAGATGGATGGTGCCTTGCCTTTGTGACCTAGCACTGGAAGCCATTCAGCATCACTCTGTCTTTGCCACAGACCACCCAGACCCCAGGGAAGAGAACATGTGGGCTTTACCCCCCAAAGAGAGGAGTGTCAGAGCCATATCGTAAGAAGAGCCCGTGCAATGGAAGATGTTGTGGCTATTCTTGGAAAACAAAAAACAAAAAGAGAGGGAAGGAAAATGTAAGAACTCAGCACACAGCTGGGGCCACCAGTGCAGGGTCTGATGTCCATGACCTCACTGACTTACAGCTAGTGCTTCGGTAGGCGGTATGGCTCTGACTCAGTCAGGAAAGTTTAGCAATGCTAGTCTCCTCTGCAAAGCGCATAAGGTGTCAGGGGAAGATTTCTGT
Organism: Balaenoptera acutorostrata; assembly: GCF_949987535.1. Classification (NCBI taxonomy): domain Eukaryota; kingdom Metazoa; phylum Chordata; class Mammalia; order Artiodactyla; family Balaenopteridae; genus Balaenoptera; species Balaenoptera acutorostrata. The sequence continues at coordinate 3,531,203 of NC_080073.1, forward strand.
GTATATTGGAAACATTTACAACTTAAAGCTCTAAATGTTAGTGATCTTGAAAATTCCCCTGTGTTGCTGAAAAAGTAAGATGGGCCACAAGTGATTTCAAAGAGGTCTGGGGCAGGAGAGATGGGAAATTTTCCAAGTACACCTGGCCCACTAAGGATCACGTCCTCTGAGGGCTGTTGGGAGAAAAGGATCTACCTGGCATCCATCTTTCCAACCACAGGAAAGGCCTGGAATATTCTGGGGGGATGTCCAATTGGTTCTGGCATGCACACACTCCATGCAGAGGTTACAGAAGGAAATTGTAAGATGGGGCTGAGGGTGCTGGTGTGAGCAGAACCAACCCAGATTTCCTCTCTTGTCTTTCACCCTGGGTTCTGCTTCCTCTTTCCTTTTGCCAGTTGGGCCCAGATAATTCAGATATCCAGAATGTGAGGAATCTTCAGACCCCATGGTTTAGCCAGTGACACCCTATTTTGGCTGTTACAGCTGTGGGGCTCCCTCACCCTTGAGTGTTCGGCTGTGCCACGTGGGTCTCCCTGGGCCTCCAGCATTGACACCTGCTCTGTCTCCTTGGCCAGGAAAGGTGAAGCTGTGTGACTTGAATCATGTTCCCTCACCTTTCTGAGCCACTCCCAATAGCACCCTGAGCTGCTGGTCTCACGGAGCAGTTAGGGAATCACCAGACAAAAGTGATTCGTGAAGAGACTCTGACAGGCTGTACAGTTAGCACTCATGGTTAATAATAATGGAACTCCATCCCAAGATGAGAGCAAGGGTGCAGACAGAGAAAGGAGGGATTTAGGAGCTCTTTTGCTTCCAAGTGTGAGTGAACCTTTCACTGAGCATTTACTGAGCACCACCTGTATACCAGGGCCCAGGAAGCACCATGGACACAGTGATGCACATGATGTATGTGGCCCCTGCCCTTGAGGGCTCACTATCTGGACTGTTGCAGAAACAGAACGTGAGGTCTAAGCAGAGACCTGAAAGATGGAGAACCATCCAGATGGGAGGTGGGAAGGGTTGCTTTCCTGATAGATGGAACAGCGTATGTGAGAGCCCAGGGTCCAGGGAGAATAAGGGCTTCTGGAAGGTAGAGTTTCAGCACAGAGGTGGAGCTAGAGGGGGATAAATAGTAAGAAAAATGAATAAATAGAATATATGGCATGTTAGGATTTGGTAAGCGCTAAAGAGAAAAATAAATCAGGAAAGAGGCTGAGAGTGTGTAGGGGGTAGGGATGGGGGTGCCATTTTAAAAAGGGGGAAGGCTGCACTGAACAGAGCCAAGGAAGTGAGAGTCACGTGAGTATTTGGGGAACGGGCATTCCAGGCTGGGGGAAGCAAGTGCAAAAGTCCTGAGGCAGGGATGTCCCTGCACTTGGGAGGAATAACCAGGAGCCAGTGCACCTGGAACAGATAGACCAGGGGAGCATGGTGGAAGGTGAGGTCTTGGAGATAACAGGGCTCAGACTGCACAAGCTTTGTGGGCCACTATGAGGACTTTGGCTGTTATCCCAAATGAATTGGGAGCCATGAGGGGGGCAGCTGAACAGAGGAAGGATGAGGGTTGACTTTAACAATATCCCTTTGGGCTCTGTGAGAAGAGGCTGAAAGAGCAAGGAAGGAACAAGGGAGGAAGCGAGAGAGATTATGGTGGCTGGACCAGGTGGCAGCAGTAGGTGTGGCAAGAAGTGATGGGTTTCTGGATGTGTTTTGAAAGTAGAGCCAACAGAAACTGGAGAGAGAGAGAGAGAGAGAGAGAAGAGAGGCATGAAGAGGGGAGGGGAGGGGGAAAGAGAATGGAAAATCCTTGGCACACACACATCTGTTCCCTCCTGGGTCCATGACAGACATCATTAACTGAGACCTTTTCCCCGTTGATCCCAGATTGGTCCTCAGACTCCTCCTCAACCCAAACCTACAAGCCGTTATTCCCACTAATCAAGATTGAATACTGAATGAGGTTGGAAAGCAGTCTAGGTTCACACAGGGATGGAAACCATTATTTTGGGACATCTACCACATGCCTGGCACTAGCTAGTTGCTTTTCTCTTTATTTATTATAATTTTCAAATTAGTTAAGTAAATAAGTTCCACCTTTATTGAGATCTAATTGACATATGCTGCTTGTTTTTCACATTCTCTCATTTCAATACTCACAACATACACTCTGTGGTTGGCATCAGCATCCCCATTTCACAGATGAGGAAACTGAGGCTCTGAGAGGTATGGACACTGGTCCAGAATTTCCCAGTTAGGAAGTTTAGCACCAGGGTTCAAACACAGCGGTCACCTATTCCAGTGCCACCCCCAGCTCCCCACTGGACACCTCCCTCCCCACCCTGCCCAGGCCTCACCCACCACACCTGGGCCTCCTGGCCCTGCCAGGCTCTACATACTGACAGGCTGGTAGAGAAAGGTGTGGGCAGAGCACACCTGCAGGCTGAGAGCCCCGCCTGCCAACCCCCAGGCCATCACCAGGCGGGAAGTTTGGAGGGGTGCATGCAACGACGTTGAGAGCCGGGCGCTGGCTGGGGGCTGGCCCTGCCTGGCCAAGGTTGTCAGTCTCTTCTCTCCTCTGCAAGTTCAGGGCCAAGACTTATTAAGGAAAAGGTAAAACTGAGGAAACGGCACCGTCAATACCTGGAGGTGACGCCAAGCTCCAGGAGGTGGGGCTGGCCGTCATCACCTGAGCCACTCTCTTCCCCAATGGGGCATCTTCCACATAATTAGAGAGTAGATGCATCTGTCTGTCCTGATGTACTGTGGAGTCTCTAAGAGGCTACTGTGGCTTAGGAGGACAAAGAGAGTCATGATTCCATGGGGGGCTCCAGAGCCAGACAGCCTGAGCTCAGATCCTGGCTCGGCCACTTACCTGCTGTGGGGCCTCGGGGCAGTTACTTTACCTCTCTGCACCTCTTTCCAGGTGAAGAGGGAAGAGTAATAGTATCCACCTCATAAAGTTTGTGAGTATGGTGGGTAGTATACATGTGAAACATTTAGCACGGTAGGTGCCCAGGAGGGCAATAGTAGTACTATTACTATTAGTATTATTAGTATTTCATCATCATCATCATCATCATCATCATTATTCATCCCTGAGTCTTCAAGATCCACGTGGACCTGAGCAGGTGCCCAGTAATTCTGTGGAGAAACACAGTGACAGCCAACCTCCTTGAGGTGGTAGTGGGAGCTGGGGCCTGAAGGGTATGAGCCCATGTCAGTCACCATCTTGCTGTGTGACCTTGGGCAAGTCCAGTGCCCTCTCTGGACCTCCATCTCCCCTTTGTTCACATGCAGACATACACGAAGGTCCTCCCAGCTCTGCGGCTCTGTGACTAGACTTTTTATGGGCACCTGCTGTCAGCCCAGCCCAGGGCCACGTGCTTGGTGAGGACTTGATATAAGATTTGGAGGGGGCTCGGGACCTCTGGGCTCCCAGTCCCTTGGAGGGGTGCTTGTTTTCTGAGGAGGGGGGATTGGGTCTTGCTGGCTTTTTGGTTTCCCCGTGCGCATCCTCCCAATCCCCGGCGGGCTGAGGTCCACGCTCTCTCCCTGGTGTGCAAAGCTCCAGCCTTTTGGTACCAAGCCAGCTCTCCCTCCTCCTTCCACACTCAGGTCGGCTCCACCTCCTCCAAGAAGCCTTCCTTGACTCAGGCTGAGTTAGTTACCTCCCTGGGCCAACTCATGGCCTTCTCTCCTGAGAAGATGGAGTTGGGGGTTCATGTCTCTGCCAGATAGCTCTGGGAGGGCAGGGGCTGTGTCTGACCTGTGCTGTGTCCCTGTCACCATGGAGTGCCGGCCATGTAGGCACAGGGAGTCCTTGATGAATGAAAGAAGGGAGGGAGGGAGAAAGGAAGGAAGGAAGGAAGGTAGGAAGGAAGGAAAGGAGTGGAGGCCACCGAAGGCTCTAGTCGTGGAAGGAAGAGATCTTCAGCACTGTCCGCCTGAAGGGATGGGATGATGCTGAGAAAAAGGCCAAGAATCAGGAGCCACACAGATCAGGATCTACATCTGGCTCTGCTCTGTCCTAACTGGGCAAACCTCCCCTCCGCGAACCTCAGTTTCCTCATCTGTCACAAGCAGGCAATCCTCGTTGCCTCTCAGGCAGGCCCACATGGAAGCCTCGTTCCCCGAGATCCTGGAGATGGTGTGTGTGTGGTTCTGAAGGGTCCATGCTCAGTGGGTTTCTGTGTCCCCTCTTCTGGCCATGGGCTCCCCAGAACCCTCCCTGCCTCACTGGCTTCCCGACACCAGGCCGGCCCTGCCTCACACACAGGGTTAGGGTTAGGGTTAGGCTGCACTGGCCTAGCCCCCCGCACTGAGCAAGGGACGGTCGCCCCTCAGGCACCTGCGGAAAGGACAGGTCCTGACGAGGTGCCAGCCTGTGGGAGCCTGAGCAGAAATCCAGGCAGGCTGGGCAGCCCCTGCTCACCCCACCCGGGCCGGGCAACCTCAAGCAAGTGACCAACAACTCTGAGCCTCCATTTTGTCACCTGTTAAGTGGAGATGTTCAGGGCTGTCTCAAAGGTTAAAAGAGCTATGGATTCAGAGCCGGGCATGGCCCTGGAGAAGAATCTCACTGTGTGAGAGCCCTTCCCTGTGCTAATCTAATGCCTTCAGTCCTTCCGACCAAGTTGAGGGCTCGGCGCGGGCGGGGTGTCCTGGGTGCCTCTCTGCCACTGGCTGTTCTGTCCTTCAGCGAACGGAAAGCCGGTCTCTGGCTCTGAGCTCCCCCAGGTAACAGAGTCTAGAGAAAATTATTACAAGACCTTATTCTGTCTTGATTTTATTTGTGTTTCTGGTACCTTCCGTTCATAGCAGCCGTTTCTCAGATGTGACGTGGCTTTTCCTTTCTAAATATGCTGACCTAAGCAATAGTGTTGGGCAGCAGAGGGGTTGCGCTCAGGGACCCTGGGGCCAGGTGGTCCTGGTTGGAATCCCAGCTCCGCTCCTCCGCTGCCCTGTGCTTTCAGGCAGCTCTCGCCTCAGTTGCCCCACCTGTACAGCACGAGGATAACCCCAGGACCCCTGTCTGGCCTGAGGGCTGTTATGACGGTTGATGTGTGTGCAGTGCCCAGGGCCGGGCCCGGGGCACGGTCGGGGTTACCTCTTGCTGTGAAGACAGTTTAAGAAGTAAGTTGACATAGAGCACGCTTGGGGCTAGTGACTGCAGCCATCACGCACGGCCTGGAAAACGCCAGCCTGCCCCGCTCCGGCAGGCCTGCTGCTACCTGCCCGCCTCCCTGGTAAGCCCCCTGGCAGCATCGATTTTAATCTCCAGGCTGGTAAACAAGCGATCAGGTTTCCCAGCCTTTGTCCTGTTACTTGGAGCATTTCTCAGGCCCTTCACTCTCCTCCCACCACCCTCCTCCCACCAGCACTGCCCCCACCCTGACTCCAAAACCCCCGGTTCCCTCTGACCCTCACCCATGCCTCAGTTCCCTCATCTGTGAGGTGGGCAAGATACCTAGCTCTCATCCCGGAAATGGGCATCACGCTGTGCTGAGAAATGGCTCAAATGCTTGACGGCAGGGCCCCAGAAGATTCCACCGTGCCCTGCACCCTCCTCTGCTCACTCCCCCGGTGCTCAGCCTTTTCCTCAGCTGGGACCCTCACCCAGAATACCCTCCCACTCCTTCCTGCCCACCCATCTTTCCCACCCCCCTGACATCCCACAGTATGGAACCAAGGGCATCACGTGCTACCTGGCAGGTCGACTGGGGCAAGGAAGGCTAGCAGAGGCAGGCCAGACCTGGGCTACCCACTCATTCGACCCTGCGTGCCTCGGTTTCTGCATCTACAAAGTGGGAAGAGTAACCGTTGCTTCCTCACGGGGTTATCCTGGTGGTGCCCTGAGCCGCAGGCCTGGTGCACCCTCATGCCCCCATGACTGTATTACTGGCATCATCATCTGTTTGAGAATGAAACGGGAGACAATCCTGCCTTTTGCACGTCGTTTCTGACACTGTTTTCAGTCTAAGCACGTATGGAAAAATTCACCTCATCTCTCGCTCTCTGCACACAGCTACCTTGGCAGGGTGGCCCGGTGCCTCTCACCTGCCCACCACCACGTGCCCATCTCCACAGCTGAGAGCCGCGCCCCGCATCCCACCTCCACCGAGGCCAAGCCCTGGAGCACGGCTTCCAGACCCCACCTCTGAGCGGCTCCTCCCCTGCCCTCGCCCCTCCCAACGCCCTCCCACTGCCCCCCTGGTCCCCTGGCCAGGCCCTGTGACGTGTGGTTCCCCAGATATGCCTCCTGCCTTCCTGGCTGGGCCTCCAGCCCGGAGGCCTCTTGGGCTAGCCCCAGGCCGTCACCTGCTGAGATCTTTCTCCTACTTCACAGCTTCAGGCTTTCTGGACAGATCGGGCGGCGGGGGTCGGCCGGGCCTGGTCTGGGTCCTGGCTTCTACCACTGACATGCTGCCTGGTCTTGGCCAAGCTGCTTGTCCTCTCACAGCCTCGGTTTCCCTACCCGGAAAACAGGATCATGTTAGAGATCAAGGAAACATAATTTATGGTGTGGTTCCCACAGTCCAGGCACCCAGCCAAGCATTTCACCCACATGATCTCATTTTCCCTTCCCAGCTGCAGTGTGACGTAGGTAACAACTGTGTGCCAAGCACTGTTCCAAGCACGTTATGTGTATTCACTCATTTACTCCTCAAAACAGTGCCATAGGCAAGGGACTGGCATTATCCCCGCTTACTTATGGGGAGACCGAGGCAGGGGAAGGTGGAGTGACAGAGCCGGGCAGTCAGGCTTCAGAACTCATGCACTTCGCCACTGGGTGATATGATCTCTGAGGAGACCCAGAGAGCAAGAGTGACTTGTCCAAGTCCACACAGCTGGGACAAAGAACTGAGTCCAAGGATGGAACACTCCAAACCCTACACCCACATGGCCAGCCACCTAATAGAGTCTCTGTAGAAGGGATTGAATGGGACTCCCACTGACTAAGGGAAGATCACTTCCTGGGGAATCTGCAGGCTCTTCTCAAGGGCTCTCAAGGGCCCCTTTCTGCTTGGGGTGGAAGTGAGCTGTGAACAAGGGTAACCCTCCTACCCACCTGGGAGCTCCTTGACTATAGGGACTTGACCTCATTCACCCATCCACCTACCTACCCACTCATCCTTCCACCCATCCACACACATACCCCATCCATCCACCCATCCATCCATCTGTCCATCCATCCACCCACCCATCCATCCATCCATCCATCCATCCATCCATCCACCCATCCATCCATCCGTCCATCCATCCACGGACCTATCTACCCATCTATCCACCCATCACCCATCCTTCCTTCCATCTTTCCATCCATTCACACATCCATCCACCTACCCACACTCCACCTTTTATCCACCCACCCACCTGTCTTTCCATCTATTCATCCATTTTTCCTTCCTTCTTTCCTACCTTCCTTCCATCATGCATTCATCCATTCATCTTTCTATCCATCTCTTCTGTGCTAGACCCGGTGCTGGGCTGTGCTGAGAACCTGGGTGAATTGTCTCCAGTCCCTAATATCCAGGACTCACCCCCCAGTAAGGGAGACGGGGACTTACAATTCAGTGGGATATGGTGTGACAAATGCTATGTAACTGAGGCAGCAGGAAGGGCTACGATACACCAGGAAAGCAGAAGACTCTGCTTAGGGATCAAGGAAGACTTCCTGGAGGAGGTGTCCTTTGAAGGGCATCTGTATTAGCCAGGGCTCTCTAGAGAAACAGAACCAATAGAAAGTATATAGAGAGAGAAAGATTTATTTTAAGGAATTGGCTCATGTGATTATGGAAGCTGGCAAGTCCTAAATCTACAGAGTGGGCCAGCAGGCTGGAGTCCCAGGAAGAGCTAGTGTTACAGTTCAAGTCCGAAAACTATCTGCTGCAGAATTCTCTCTTGCTCAGGGGAGGTCAGTCTTTTTGTTCTATTCAGGCCTTCAACTGATTGGATGAGGCCCACCCACATTATGGAGGGAAATCTGCTTTACTCATGGTCCATCAATTTAAATGTGAATCTCATCCAAAAACCCTCTCACAGAAACATCTAGTATAACGTTTGACCATATATTTGGGCACTGTGGCCCAGCCATATTGACACGTAAAATGAACCATGACAGCATCTGACATAAGGAGGAATGGGTTCAAAGCATTCTAGGCAGTGAAAACCATCCTTACGTTGGTCCAGAGATGGGACGCAGCTTTCGGACAGTGGATTCCGCTAAGGGCAGAGAATATGGGCAGCAACGCCAGTGAGTAGGTGGTCCTGTGCTGACACGCAGAAGGGAGCAGTTGCTGAATTCTGACTCCCCAGGCAGATCTGGGGGAAATGGGGTGGTTCACAGCTGACACTGCCCCTCTATTCCCTTCCTCCCACCCCAAGGCCTTGCTAGGCCCAAGTTGGACGTGGTGGGCAGGGAAGAGGGCCTGGCAGGCCGGGCTGCCTCCAGCTGCCCCTGGGTTAGGGGCCCTGTGTCTGCTCTCGGGGAGGGGCAGGCCTGGCCGGGTTCACTTGTGCCCCCCTCTCCAAACTCTGATTTCTCTCACCCCCACCTCCACGCCTCTACCTGTGTGCCTCCTCTGTTCTACTTTTGTCCCCGGCTGTGTCTGCCCCCCCACCCCCTCTCTCTCTCTCTCTCTCTCTCCATCTCTGAGATAAATGAGGCATACATCAATGGCTCTTTCCCTCCCAGACATTCAAGCATCCCAAATACAGAGAATAGCCAGCTGGAAACATCTCAGAGACCACCTTTCCAACAGCCGGGACAACTGAGGCCTCTGAGTCCTGCCCAAAATCACTCAGCAGGTGCGAGGGGGTAAGAAATGCCTCCCACTGCCACTGACTCAGGGGTGGGCCATCCACAGGGCTTCTGGAGTCTGGGACCCCCTCTCCTTCTCTCCAGCTCCCACAGCAGCTAAACCTAGAAAGAACAGCAGAACCTTGAAACAGCAGTCAGACCCAAGGCTTGCAGGAGGGGCTGGTCGCCGAGGGCCTAGGACTCCTCTTGGTGAAGAACAGGCTCCTTGCAAGTCTTAGGGCAAGAGAACACGCCGGCCTCCAGGGGAGGAGGTCAAGGGCGGCGCCACATGTGGGCCTCTGTCTCTCGGCCTCCGTGACCCCGCCCATCCTTGGAGGCCAAGGCTGGGGCCTGGTTGGGACGTCCATGACCCAGCCCCTCTCTGGCCTGCACCCTCAGAGGCCCCACACATCCCGCTCTTCTGTCCTCCTCAAACCCAAGGTCTGAGGCCCAGGAGCATGGAGTTCAAGCTATGTGGCCCTGGGTGAGGCAAGCCCCCTCCTTGTAAGAATGGACCTAATCCCCCTCCTGAGCAGGGCTCTGGGGACAACCAGGTGCCAAGTTCCTGGCATTAGTCTCCGTGTGCCTCGCTTTTCTGATCTGTAAAATGGGGAGAGTGGCATCTCCTTCCTAGAGCTGCTGTGAAATCGAGTGAGTTCAAGGTAGAAGTGCCTAGAACAGTGCCACACAGAGCAGGGGCCATGGCCCTCCTCCTCTCCCTGTTGGCACTGTTATAATCCCTGTTCCCGCCTGACCAGTGGCAGGGCAAGACAGAGAAGATGCCGATTACGTGTGTGTCCGCTCTGGAGAAATGGCTGATGCTGCGATCTTGCTACCAGGTCCACCCAGAGGGCAAGAGGCCTGGACACTCGCCCCAGCTCTGCCGGGTGACCACAGGCAATCCCTGACTCACCCTGTGCCTCAGTTTCTCCATCTGGGACATGATTTCACTCCAAAGCTTCTTCCAGCTCTGACACGAATCAAATCTGGGAAATTTTGGCAGAAGGCTCAGCCCACCTATTTAATGTGAACTGTTGGGCAGACCACCATCCTGGCCCGAGAATAGCAGTGCCAAGATCAGACCCAGGCTGTCTGACCCAATTCCCAAGCTCTTGCATCAGCCTGCCGTATCTCCCTCGAGGGTGGGCCCCTTGAATCGCCTCACGATGGGTCACTCTGAAGCCGCTGGGGACATGGGAGGCAGAGAAAGATGGAGATTGAAATAGATAAAGCAACAGGGTAGGGTGGAAGGGACCAACAGGGCCCTTGGCACTTGGTGACATGCCAGATAAGATTTCCAGCAGGGCCTGCTGTGGTCTGAGCCCTGAGCTGTCTCTGAGGGTGACCTGAATTGGCTCTTGTGCCCGGTGCGTGCTTGTGTCAAGCCGGTGTCTCCTGCCCGAGTGACGACGTGAGGGTGGGCAGGCTTCCCTGACAGCAGCCGCCCCTGGCAGGGTGGGCGGGGCCTGTGCCAGGTGCCAAGGGCTGAAGGTTTCGGTGGGTGGGTGTGGGGTGCGGGCTGTGGAAACCCTGCGAGAAGCAGCTGCCTCTCCTGGGGAGGCGGAGGGCGGAGGAGACGACAGGGGAGGGGTTTTCCTCAGCCCCATCCTTGGGGCGACGTGACCCCGTGTCTGGTGCGTGAGCTGACCGCCGGCTGTGTCCGCGCCGCACCCCAGGGCCCTCCCAGTGTGGGGACAGCACCAGCAGCCAGCGGCCCTGGGCTCCAGGATGCTCCCTGGTGCCCTTGCCGGCTGTGCCCTGCCCACACCGGGGAGGGGAGATGCAGGTCAGGGCACCTCCCACATCTTCTCCCACAGGAGCCGAGAGAGCCGGGCGGCCCAGGGTCGCACAGCCAGCGCACGGTCTGTGGCTAAAGCTCCGTCTGCCATGGCTTGCGGCTGTGCCCTCCTGACTCCTCATTCTCATAGACACTGGGCCCTCAGGGCCGCACTGAGCCCCTGGCCCAGGGCAGGGGCCCAGCACATGCTGGTTGAATGGATGAATGAATCAGTCAATCAATCTGGACAAAACTGGAGTAGAAGCACCTCGGGATCATTAAATATCAGATGCTCTAAACAATGTTCAAGCCTCCCTCTGAGCAGGTACCATGATTATCCCCAAATTACAGTTGAGGAAACTGAGGCTTCGAGTGGAGTCTGGCTCAGGACCGGCTTCTTCAGCATCTTCTTCTTCTTCTCCTCCTCCGGGCAGGAGGTGTCTTACGGAGCCAGGCAGTCCCCCTGTGACTTGTGTGCTGTGTCCCTGGGCTCCTCCTGGGGTGGAGAGAGGCCCACAAATGGGGTTGGTGCGAGGGTGGCCCCTGGCCCCTGGGCTACCTTCCCAGTGGACATCATGTCAAGGCCCCCTCCTGGCTGCCCCCCGAGGGCTGAGATGGCCTCAGTGCTGGCCTGGCTGCGTGGTCTCTTCCCCTCTGTTCGTGGATCTTAGTATAAAGGAGGCTGTGAGCCACATCAGTTGGGACTCAGGAGGGGGGTTTCTGCCCCTTAGAAGCTGGCTAATCCCAGACAAACTCCTTGATCTCTCTGAGCCTGCTTTCTCATCTGTAGTATGAGAACCAAAATCACACCTGCCTGAACCATTGGGAGTAAAACAGGAACAACAGTTTAAGTAAGAGCCTTTCCATGGATCACTATACATCAGTGAAGAATCGGTGTCCTGCAGCTACATGCACCAACTTGCTGAACCTCAGAAATACACTGCGGAGGGAGAAAAGGCAAGTTCCAGAAGAGAGTGTTCGTGTGGTCCTCCTTTTTTTTTTTTTTTTTTTAATATTTTTCTTAACCATATTTGCTTATTTATTTATTTATTTTATTTTATTTTTATTTTATGGCTGTGTTGGGTCTTCGTTTCTGTGCGAGGGCTTTCTCCAGTTGCAGCAAGTGGGGGCCACTCTTCATCGCGGTGCGCGGGCCTCTCACTATCGTGGCCTCTCTTGTTGCGGAGCACAGGCTCCAGACGCGCAGGCTCAGTAGTTGTGGCTCATGGGCCTAGTTGCTCCGCGGCATGTGGGATCTTCCCAGACCAGGGCTCAAACCTGTGTCCCCTGCATTGACAGGCAGATTCTCAACCACTGCACCACCAGGGAGGCCCCTGGTCCTCTTTATAGAAAGATTAAAGACACACATGACCTTTGGTACATGTTATTTGTAGATACATACATAAGTATTAATAGTAAAAGAATAAAAATACATTTGAACGAGAAACACCAAGTTCAAGACTTGGTTACCTTTGCGAAGACTGAGAGGCGCCCAGAGGTGTGTGTTCAACTTGTCCAATGTACCCATATGTCTCAGCATCCTTTGTCCCACCTGTGCCTCGTCCAGGCGAGTGATGCAAGAAGATGGGACCAGCATGGTGGCAAGGACGGGGAGAGCGGGTGTTTTGCAGGTATATTTTCACAGGCATTGCCTCTGGGTTGCCTGTGCCTTTGGGCAACTGACTTGACCTTACTGAGCTCAGTCCCCCTGTCTGTAAAATGGGGACACACCTGCATGGAGGGCCGTGGGGGCTCAGTGCAGTAATGCCCGTAAGGCACTCAGCATGATGCCTGCCTCGCCAAGGTGCTCATTCAGCTGTGATGGCCTTAGCCACTGTCGTCTGTGCAAGTGTGGGGGTGTGGAAGAGGGGAGAATCTGTGTGGGCCTCTGGAACTTGGGGCTCTGAAGCTGGGGCAGCCCCCCAGGAGCCCCCCAGTAGCCCAGGGCCTCTGCAGCTCTCCCTGTGGAAGGAGGTCAGGCCCAGGGACATTTTGCTCCACTGCAATCCCCAAAAATCCCTCCCCATGTGACTCAAGGGCCCCACTAATTGGTCATAAGGTTGACCTTGAGCACAGAGGCTGAGCCACACGACTCCAAACCGTCCTCCTCCCATGTCGTGAAGCCCTGGGCCTGCAGGGATCTCCTGCTGGTGGTGAAGGAGGGCCAGCACCTGCAGCCCAGTGCATCCCAGAAAGCCAGGCCAAGGGCTGCTGCACCCGCATCTGTCTGGGCCCCGGGCATGCACTTTCAAGGCCTGGGAGTAGGCCTTGTTCTGTGTCCTTGGCCAGTCCTTCCAGCCCTGAGCCTTGGTTTCCTCATCTGTCAAATGGGGATATGATTGTGCCCACTGCAATCATGATGGGTGGACATTGCTTGACTGGAATAGAGCTACTTTTACTACTAGTAATCATCTCAAGGGCCTCTCCAGACCCTGTCCCTGACACAGGACCATACTTTGAAGCACTGTGAGGGCTGTTTCATCCACTGCTGGATCCCAGTGGCCAGCTCAGGCCATGGCACACAACACAGTGTGTGAACAATTGCTTTGTGTCAAGTAGGAGTTGGGGAGTGTGTCTCAGGAGGCGTGGGCTTGAGCCCCCCATCTGCCCTGACCCTTGTGTGACACTGTCCCCCACCTGCCTAGTTCTCCTGGACGTCCACACCAGCTCAAACACCACCTCCTCCTGGGGCCTTCCCTGATTGCTGGGCCGGGAGCTTTCTCTCTCTCCTAGGTCCTTTTGCCCTTTGTCCCAGTACTCCTGACACATCGGCCGTGTATGTGAGGCCTTGGCTGGTGTGCGAGGCCCTGGCTAAGGAGGCTCTGTCCAGGTTCAGCAGCTTGTTCATCCTGTGTGGCCCACAGGGCTTGCCCACCTAATGAACCCTCTGAATGGATGGAGTTCTTTCACTGCTTACCTCACCCCTGCACACCAAGGCCTAGCACAGGGCCTGGCACACAGGATGACTGGAGGGTGGGCAAATAGACAGACGTTCTTCCCTGTTAATTGCAATCGACTGCCTGCGTGCCTCCAAGGTGGGTCCCAGAGATTCTCTCCTCCTGATAGTCACACCCTTGTGCAGCCCCGCCCACCAAGCAGGGCTGTGTAACCCATAGGATATTGCAGAAATGACGGTGTGTGACTTCCGTGGTTGAGTCACACAGCGTTGCAGCTTCCGTCCTACTCGGGGGGAGGCAGCTGCCATGAGGGCAGCAGCCCTTGCAGAGGGCCCGAGGCCTCCCACCAGCAGCCAGCACCGACAGCTGGCCCTGTGAGTCGGCCACTGGGAAAGCAGGGCCTCCAGGCCCAGTCAAGCCTTCTGATGACAGCGATCTCATGAGAGACACCCCCCTAGACCAGAGCACCCAGCTAAGCCACTTCTGAATTCCTGGCCCACAGAAAACACGAGCTGTAACCAATGTTTGTTGTTGTTTGGGGTAATGTGTTACACAGTGATGGGTAACTGACACAGGCAAACTTGGGCCAGAAGAATTCATGCAGGAGCTGCCCCCAGGGCACTGGGAGACGACTTGCCAGGTACAGATGACAGGCAGGGGCCTGACCCTCCCACCCTGGACCATGGTGGGGAGGCATGAGCCTGAGGACTGAGGAGGCCGGGAGAGCTCTCTGTCCCAGGCCTCAGCTGGGAACTTTCTGTCGCCAGGAGGCAGATCTGACTGTTGTCAACACTGTTTGTCCCTCTGGGGCAATGTGAATGGAGCTCCCCAAAAGCAGAGAGGCCTCCCTGGTGTCTGGGGCAGAGGACTGAGAGTGTTATTAATCAGAACTGCTGCAAGGCCTGCTGGGTAACCAGGTCAGACTCTTGTTCTGTGTTTTGGGGTTTTTTGTTTTTGTTTTTGTTTTTTTGCAGCATCAAACCCCAAAAGTCAGGACTTCCCTGGCAGTCCAGTGGTTAAGACTTCACCTTCCAATGCAGGGGGTGCGGGTTGGATCCCTGGTCAGGGAGCTAAGATCCCACATGCCTCACAGCCAAAAAACCAAAACGTGAAACAGAAACAATATTAGACTTTAAAAATAGTCCACATCAAAAAAAAAAATCTTAGGGCTTCCCTGGTGGCGCAGTGGTTGAGAATCTGCCTGCCAATGCAGGGGACGTGGGTTCGAGCTCTGGTTTGGGAAGATCCCACATGCCGCAGAGCAGCTAAGCCCGTGAGCCACACCTACTGAGCCTGCGCGTCTGGACCCTGTGCTCCGCAACAGGAGAGGCCGCGATGGTGAGAGGCCCGCGCACCGCGATGAAGAGTGGCCTCCACTTGCCGCAACTAGAGAAAGCCCTCGCACAGAAACGAAGACCCAACACAGCCATAAATAAATAAACAAACAAATAAATAAATAAATAAACAAACAAACTCCAATCTCTTTAAAAAAACAAAAACAAAAACAAAAGTCACAGTTTCCCCGAATTCAGGCACACCCAGGTATGACTAGGATGTCCTCTCTGCCAGGCCGCAAGCTGGGCAATGGGTGCTGGTCACGCAGAGGTGCGTGAGCCTCTGCCCTCTGGGAGCTCAGCCCGGACCAGCCGACATTGAAGGAGGGCCCAGTCCATGCAGGGGCTGCAGACACAACCATCCCCTCCACTCCCACCGCTGTAGCACTGCTCACTCGCCTGGACTGTTGCAGTAGCCCCCTCACTGGTCTCCGTGCTCTGTCCTTGCCCCCTGCAGTCTCTTCTCCTCCAAATGGAACTCAAAGTGGTCTTTACAAACGTAAATCAGACCACGTCACTCTCCTGCTCAAAACCCTCCACTGACCCTGACAGAAAAACGAAAACTTACCTTAACGGTGGAAAGCTCTGGGGCCACTACCTGACCCACCTGAGATCATAGACGGTGGGACCACCTGCCATCCTGGGCATCTCTGGGTGGGATGTGATATGCGGGGCACAGCCCTACCTGCAAAATCTTGACTTGGTGAATTCGAGGCGTTTTGGTTCGTACGACATGAGGACACATTAGGTGACACCACGAGGAAACCGGCAGACACCACAGCTGTCCTGGACCCCATACTCAGTGTCGCCAGACACACCCCAAACGCCCCCCGACAGGACAACAGGAAAGTGTGTAAAGTCTGTTCCGCCTGGAGCTGAGGCGCCTGCATCCTGGCACTTCCTGCGGGTGTCAGGCTGAGTAGAAGCAGCCCTGCCCAAGAACGCTGTCTGGCCCCATGTCCACAGAGCTCCAGGACACCCGAACCGCCTGCAGCGATGGATGGATCCTTGGCTGCCTTGGGCAGGGTGGGGATCGCCTGGAAGAGTGAAGGGAACCTTCTGGGAGAGTGGGAATGTTCTCTATCTTGATCTGGGTGGTGATTGTATGTGTACAGATTCACCAAGGTGCATCCTGAAGATCTGTTCACTGAATGTGCGACAAACCTCAATTTAATAAGGCAATCGAATGAATAATCTTTTTACAAAGTCAGTGTCAGGGGAAGCAGGTGGGAGACTGTTCTAGCTTAAAAGAATTTGACATAGTCGTCAAGTGCGACATGTAATCCTTCATTAGATCCTGGGTCCAGGAAAGAAAAGAAGGAAGGAGGGAAGACCCAGCCACATGAGACATTCGGGGTCAACTTGAGTATGGATTGAGCATTAGGGAATCATTTTAATTTTCTCTAGTAATAATGGTAACGTACTTATGCAGAGGAGCGTCCTCGCTCTTAGGAGACATATGATCAAGTATTCAGGAGTCAGAAGGCATAGAGTTCTCAAGTTTTCTTCAAATGCTAAGGGGAAAATGAAAGTGCGTGTGTGTGGTGGGCGGCAGGGGGGCGAGTTCCCCGGTGGCCTAGTGGTTAGAATTCCCGGCATTCACTGCTGTGGCCCGGGTTCAGTCCCTGCTTGGACAACTAAGATCCTGCAAGCCAAAAAAAGAAAGAAAGAAAGAAAAAGAAAAAAGCACATCTATGTGAAGATAAGGCAAATATGCCAAGATATTAACAGTGGTTGTGGGACTTCCCTGGTGGTCCACTGGGTAAGACTCTGTGCTCCCAGTGCAGGGGGCCCAGGTTTCTATCCCTGGTCGGGGAACTAGATCCCGCATGTAAGCCTCAACTAAGCGTTTGCATGCTGCGACTAAGACCCAGTGCAGCCAAAATAAATAAATAAATATTTAAAAAAAAAACCAACCTAGTGGTTGAACCTAGGTGGAATATATGAGTGTTTATTCTATATTCTTTCAAATGTTTCAAATTTTAGGACATTTTTATAATAAAAGTTGGGGTACAATGAATAAAATCTAAAGGTCTGGCTGTGGCCTGTGTGGTCCTGTGTCATCCTGCGCCTGCCATCCCTGATCTCATCCCCTGTCACTCTCCCCCTCACTCTCCCTACTCCAGCCACACACGCACACACACACGCACAAGCACACGCGCACACGCACAAGCACACACGCACACACACACACGCACAAGCACACGCACAAGCACACACATGCACATGCACACACGCACGTGCACACACTGCACATATGCACACGCACACACATGCGCACACACGCACACACACGCACACACACTGGTCCAGAATACACCAAGCTCCTTCCTGCCTGGGCCTTTGCACTGGCTGTTCCCTGTGCCTGCAACACCCTTCCCCTCAATTGCCACACGGCTGGCTCTTGTCACTCAGGTCTCAGCTCTGATCCCAGGGGGACTCAGTAGCTCAGTGCTGTCCCAGGAACCCCAGCACTTTCTGACTTCCCACCCTCGGCGATGACACCTTCCTCAGCATGTCAGAGACACCTTCCCTCATGGACACGGAAGACGGCTCCAGCCCCAGTTACCAAGTGCCCTCAGCTGCGAGAGACGGGGCAACAACTTCCTCCCCTGAACAGTGAGGTGTCCTTCTCGTCTCTCCATGAGGAAAACCTTTCCCGAAAGCCCCTCAGCAGACTCTCTCTTACGTTTTATTGGCCAGAACCTGGTGGCACACCCACCCCAGACCTGTCACTGGCCATGGGCAATGGGAAGGCTGGTGCTCCGTCCCCCTAAAGCAGCGTCCTCTTGGCCGCAGGGGGGGGCTACCGGGGAGACCACGCCAGGGTGGTTCTCCCACATGTCTAGAACTTGGAGGTGACAAAGCTCATTTTGCATCTGTGCCTTCCTTTCATTCTTCCAACAGGCCAAGGGAGCAGCTGGTAGTCTCAAGTCCCATTTTACAGACGGGCAAATGGAGGATCAGAGAGGCAGAATGACTTACTTAGTCTTGGCTGGTCCAACTCCAAATCCCCTGTAAGTGCAGAGGCTACAAGGGCAGGGTGGGAAAAATGTCACGGACGTCCAGGAGCTGGGGGTTCCACGGGACTGGGAAATGCAGCAGGCTTCCTGGAGGGGGTGGCCCTCGATGGTGCCTGGAGAATGGAGGGGGTTCAGCAGGGACTGGACGAAGTGTCAGATGGAGGGAACAGAGTGACCAGGGCAAGGAGGGGCAGAGCACAGGGCACATCTGGGCACCAAGGATGGAGGGGGAGAGCTGGGAGGAGGCTGTGGCCAGATGTCAAGGCCTCCTGGAGCACCAAAGGAGGGGCTGTTCTTTGTTCTGCAGGTAGCGGGGAGCCACCGAAGGTTCTGGGGGCCGAGCCTTGCAGAGCGAGCTGAGAGAGGAGGACTGGAGGGGTGAGAGGGAGGCCAGGAGACTGTGGAGGAGGCTGGCGCAGAGCTGCGCACGTGGAGAGGACAATCGGGGGCCACTGCTTTGGGGAGAAAGTCTCGACTTCCGGGGGGTTGGGCCTCATCTGTGAAGTGGCATCTGCAGTGCCCCCGCCTTGTGGGGCTCTCACGAGGACTGAAGTTCTAACAGCGCCTGCTCATGGGGGCCTCCCCTGCCCTGGGCCCTGTACTGAGAAGTGCACTTGCTTCTCGTCGCGCTGAATTCCTGCAGCCCCCTGCGAGGGTCGCGTTATTTGAAAAGCCTCATCCACCACACACAGCTAGGGAAGGGGCCTGGCCGCGGTGTCCTGGAAATCGGGGCCTTTGCCCCAGCTGCCCTGTGACCGCCTGCCTGAAGCCCCACTGAGTCAGGCCAGCCCAGCTCAAGGGGTCCCGGGACCTGCAGTGGCCTCTGATGACCTCAGCCACCTCCAGCCCACCTCTGGGCCACCTCTCGGGTCCCCATCCCTGCCTCTGTCCCAGCCTCATCTCCCAGCCCCGGCTCCCTCCTGAAAGTGCCTCTGCCTTCGGGCCAGGCAGAGGGATCTGAGCCTCCTGGAGGCCAAGAAGACAGGCTCGGTGCCAGGCGCCTCCTACCAACCCCGGGACACAGCAATTTTGGTCTCAAGGAAACCTCCCACTTGGAGGAAGTACCTGGAGCCGGCAGGGAGCTGAGGATTCCCTTCCACTGCTGACTGGTGCAGGTCTGTCCATCATGGAAGTTGGCACAGCGTACAGCTCTTCGCAGCAGAACCACCGTTGGCAACAACGGCCTCAGGTAAGCCTCTGGCTGGCATCTTCTGAGATGCTTTGGGTGCAGGATGGGGGGGCTTGCTGGCTTCTCAGGTTCGCTCAGGTTTGGAGGCCCCTTAGGCCTAGATGCTAAGTCTCTACTGCCTGATAGTCCCCTGTTAGGACACTGGGATTCCACTGAGGCTTATCTCCTGTGGCTTCTTGGGCTGAGAGCCCACCACTGTTCCATCCTCCCCGTGAGCCTGGGGAGGTGGTGCAGGGGTGCAGGGGGTACAAAGAGGGCCAGACTCTGCCCCCAACCTCAAGGAGCTCAGGAGTAATTGCGCAAAATGCACAATGGTGAGACAAATTACTGAGCTCTGTCCCCTAATTCAGAAGGAGCCCTCTGCTTGGCCTGGGGAATGGGGGGATGGACCCACAGAGGGGCTGCTCAAGCAAAGGCATAACAGTGGGAAAAGCCTAAAGGAAAGAGAATCCTTTCATGTGGCTGGTCAGAAGAGTTTAGGGGAGGCAGCTGGCAGTCCTGGTGGAGAGGTAGGCTTGTGAGAACTTGAGGGCTGGGCTGAGGGATTTGATCATTCGAAGGGCAATAAGGAGCCCCTGAAGGTTCTTTAGCAAGAGAGTGACATGTGAGTTGGCTTTTCCCCAGGGGCTCAAGTGGAAGTGAGCCAGTGAGGAGGGTTCTGGCAGAGGCCGGGCAGGAGGCAGGGCCTGAGTCAGGGACGGGCCTTGGCATTACATCCCCATGGCCTGGGGACAGGGACTGACGCGGCGGGGGGCTGACTGGGTGGGGCATTTAAGCCCCAGTGAAGATCAGGAAGAGGCCAAGAGAGGGGACCCTCTAGGAATTCAAGATGGCTGGGCTTAGCCCCTTTCTGGCACAGATAGGGTAACCAAGGTCCGAAGAGGGCCAGGGTCCCACAGCAAGTCTGTGGCAGTTCCGGGCCCCAACCCAAGGCTGCGAGCTCCTGATCCCAGGCTCTGTCTGCTCAGACAGCCACCCCCTTCCCCAACCGCTCTGGAATCAGGCCGCCAGGATTCCAGTCCTGCTCTCCTCCCAGGTTCTGTCACATGGGGTGGATTGCTTCATTTCCCTGTTGGCAAAGTGCAGATGATCACAGCACCTGCCTCACTGGGCTTCCGTGAGGATTAAATGAGCTAACGCGGTCGGAGAGCTGAGAATAGGAGCTGCACTAGGGCAGGGCTCAGGAGCCTTCCCGCCACCGTTACCCTGTCCCGTGTCCCTCCTGCCCCTCACCGTCCTTCCACCACTCCACACACAACCCTTCCCCCATTTTCTTTTCCCCTTCTTAAAAAAAAAAAAAAAACAGGCATTCACCTGGTCAGGTGTGTTTCACAAAAACAAAAAGATCAAACTCACAGCTCCCTGGGGGATCCGCCAGCCAAGGGGAGCCTCTCCCACCCACGTGCTGATCACGGAGCCCTCCCTCCTCGAGGTCCCCCTTCTTCTCACCAAAGAGCCTGAAGCTACCACAGCTCCACTGCACAGGTGAAGAGGCCATAGCCCAGAGAGGTGAGGTCATTTGCCCAAGGTCACACAGCTTGGACGTACGAGAGCTGGGGCTGTCCTACCCCAGAGCCTGTGTGCTGGGCCCCAGTGCTATGCTGGGGTGAAAGGCTAGCCCTTGGGGGCATTTACCCAAGAAGATTTCACTCATTCATTGGTTCATTTATTCATTCGTCCATGGTCTCTGTGTCTCCTCATGGATCTCATGTTTCTTGAAGATGTAGACTGTACTGTTTGTTTACTTCTGTATCCCCCAGACCCTCGGGGCATAGGAGGTGCTCCTAATGGAACTGAAGAAATGCATACATAAGAGAATATTTGGGAACATAATATGTCCACACTGCATGCCTTCCCTTGCTCACCAGCTCACTCCCTGAGCCACTGTGCTCAGACTTCCATCCCCTGCACTCCACGGAATCCCATCTCCAGGGCCATTGATGGCTGGCCTCCAGGTGGACACATCCAGTTGTCACTGTCAGTCCTCTTCCACTGACTCGGTTAACCCCTCCTCCTCCTTCATGATTCCCATGCTCTTCCCTGGGCTCCCAGGACATGCCCTCTTCCCTCAATCCCCCCACTCGTCTTCAGGCCCCTTTATGAGCTCCTCTTCTGAGGTCCACTCCTTCAAGGCTAGGGTTCCCTTCTCTCTCAACATGCTCTCTCCTGGGTGTTCCCATGGATTCCCTGGGATCTAAAACACTAGTCAAGAAGGGCCTGAAGTGTACCTAACCCTGAGCCACCAACAGGAGACCCTCTATAACTAAGACATGGAGAAGGGAACCAATCTCAGGTGAGATAAAATTGGTGGTAAAAATCACCAACCCCACAAGAGGCCTCACCTTCTTTCTTTCACCTTTGACACAGGAGCAGGAGAAGACCAGCACTTAGCGGGCCTCCTCTCTGTGGCAGGCACTGTTCAAAGTGTTCCTTACTCCTCCCCAGCCAAAGAGGATTGGAAGAGGAGGTATTAGTTAGCTCTAGCTGCGTAACAAACATCTGGAAACTAAGTGGCTTAAAATAGTAGCGACTTATTTGGCTCACAATCCCATGGGTTAGCAATTTGGGCTTGGCTCAGCTGGGTGGTTCTCTGCTGGCCTGAGTCTATGGTCAGCTGGTGGGCTTCTCCACATGGCCTCTCATCTGCCAGTGGGCTAGCTGGGCTTTTTCACGTGGCAGGGGAAAGGTTCTGAGACAGCAAGAGCAGAAGCTGCAAGGCCTCTCGTGGCCCAGACTTGAAACCGGCTCTTCGTCACTCCCGCTGCATTCTGTTAGCCTGAGCAAGTCACAGGGCAGCCCTGCATAACAGTGGTAGCAGCAGACCCCACCTCTTAATGGGGAGGACTGCAAATCATCAAGGTCATCTTCCAATCTGCTGCGGAGACAGTCTTCATTTTACAAAGGAGGCTGGTAGTGACAAAACAGCCGGGTGGACTCCAGCCCACTGACCCTCCCACAGACCCAGACCTGTGGGCCTTCGAGCTCGGAAAGGCAGGCCTCACCGAAGAGGCTGTTCAGAGGGGTCCCAGGCAGGCCGGTGACAAGCAGGCGCTTGACTCAAGAGGAGGATTAAGGACACTAAATCCGTCCCTGAGGTTTGAAGGGTGGCCAAAGCAGCAGGGCGCCGCTCCAAGTGCAGGCCTCCCTCCAAGAGAGGGGAGCACAGTGGCCTCCCCACCCGACTGCCTGGCTCCGGCCTTGCTGGCCCAGCGCACTGGGAATCTGAGTAGCCAGCATGTGCCAGGCCCAGGCATCCGATGACCGGCAATGGTTCCTGCCCAGACTAGCAGGGCACACAGGTGCCACCGACAGGAGCCCTCGGTGTTTCCCCTGGGGGTGTCCTAAAGGCCAAGGCTGAGAAAAATGAGGCTTTGGAGCCTGCCTGTGTAGAGCCCAGCCTTGCTGCTTCCCAGTAAGGGTCAGGCCTTGGGCAAGCTGCTGCTCTCTCTGGGCCTCGGTTTCCTCCTCTGTAAGATGGGATTGAAGATGATGCTTTCCTCACAGGAAGGTGACAGAGATTCAGGAAGATAAGCACATAAAGTGCTTCTCTCTGGGCTGGGCAGATGCAACATTGTCCAGAAATGGTAGCCATCACCAGCTATAGCCTAGGGCCCTCAGTCCTCTCTCCAAGGGTCGAGTCCCAATGTGGCTGGGGATTAGAAAAGCGACGTGATGCATATACCACATAGTACACGTCACCCCTCGGGGCTAGAGCAGCCCCCATCCATCAGACTGATTTTTCTATGGTGGAGCTTGACTATTCAAGGCACCTGGGCTCAAGTTTCCAGACAGCTTCATAGAATTTCAAGTTTTCCCACTAAATCAGTTTTTTTTTTTTCAATTTCGTTTTTCAACAAATTGTTGGCTATGAGAAGCACAGATAAGGGATTCTTTGGATCATCGTAATTATTACTCAGCAGCTCTCAGTCTTGGCTGCGTATTAGAATGAGGTGGGGAGCAGGTTAAAATGCAGATTCTTGGGCCTGACACCAGACCAAAGGAATCAAGTTTCAGGAAGTGGGTCCCGGGGAACCGCATTTAAAAAATGCTTCCGAGGTGAGTCTGATGCATAAGCAGGGATGAACCGTATTCTAGAGATTATAAAACAGGGGAGGGGCTTTGCTGGTTTAGGAGGGTCAGGGAAGACTTCTCCGAGAGCGGGACCAAGCTTGAGCAAACTGACTGGGTAAGAAAGGGGAGGAAGAAGGTTCCCAGCAGAGGGGACAGTGGGCACCAACTCCTCAAGGCAGGAAGACACTCAACAGCAAGTTAAGGGAACGGAAAGGTCCCGGGTGGGCTGGAGCAAGGGCGAGCTGCCTCCTTGGGTTCTTCTTTGGTGGGGTTAAGGGGGGAGATTTGAGACCGGGACCTTCCTGAGGGCGAAATCTGTGCAAAGAGGCTCTTTCTCCCCAGAGAAAAGGGAGCAGCAAGGCCAGGGGAGGGGAATAAATTAAAATCAGCACGTGGGGACTTCCCTGGTGGCACAGTGGTTAAGAATCTGCCTGCCAATGTAGGGGACATGGGTTCGAGCCCTGGTCCGGGAAGATCCCACATGCCGCGGAGCAACTAAGCCCGTGCGCCACAACTACTGAGCCTGCGTCCTAGAGCCCGCGAGCCACAACTACTGAGCCCACGTGCCACAGCTACTGAAGCCCACGTGCCTAGAGCCCGTGCTCCGCAACAAGAGAAGCCACCACAGTGAGAAGCCCGCGCATCGCAACAAAGAGTAGCCCCCGCTCGCCACAACTAGAGAAAGCCCGTGCGAAGCAACGAAGACCCAATGCAGCCAAAAATAAATAAATAAATAAATTTATAAAAAATCAAATCAAATCAAATCAGCATGTGTCGGGCTGGGAGGCGTCCCACAATCCGATAACCCAATGGGTTTTAAGTGTTTTTAAGTTATTTTGGTGGCTTTTTGTCAAACAAAATATTTTGCCACTGTCCCTGTAATGGTTGGAGCAAAGTGATGGTGATGTAGGGGATCTGGGGTCCTGCCCCCTTTGACCTTCGCCACCAACCCTCCCCAGGTCCCCTTGGGACTCTGAGGAACCCAGTTTGAAAACCCCAGGGAACCGAGGCTCAGAGAGGGATGATGGGATTGCCCAAGGTGCCCCCAGTCACGAGGGTAGGGCTGGGGCAGGACCCTGGCCCCCTGGCTCCCTTTCCTCTGCTCCTTTGTCCTGGGCAGAGTTCCCCAAATCTTTGTCAAGTAGGTCTCCCTGTACACGTTTTTCTTTTGCTACAACTCACTTATGGGTTGAACTATGTCCCCAAAAAAGATATGTTGAAATCCTAACCCTCAGTACCTTATTCAGAAATAGAGTCTGTGCAGATGTCATCAAGTTTAAGATGAGGACATTAGGGTGGCCTTTATCCACTGTGACCAGGGTCCTTATAAGAAGAGGGAAATTTGGGGACTTCCCTGGTGGTCCAGTGGGTAAGACTCCACACTCCCAATGCAGGGGGCCCGGTTCCATACCTGGTCAAGGAACTAGGTCCCACATGCATGCTGCAACTAAAGGTCCCGCACGCCACAACTAAGAAGCCTGCATGCTGCAACTAAGACCCGGTGCAGGCTAAATAAATAAATAAATACATTAAAAAAAAAAAAAAAAAAGAGGAAGAAGAAGAGGGATATTTGGCTGCAGAGGAGGGTGGCCATGTGAGCTCAGAGACACATGGAAAGAAGGCCAGGTGACCCCCGAAGCAGAGATGGGAGCAATACAGCGGCAAACCAAGAAACGGCAAAGATTGATGGGAACAACCAGAAGCTAGGAAGTGGCAAGGAAGGTTTCTGTCCAGAGCCTCAGAGGGAGCACAGCCCTGCCGACACCTTGATCTCAGACTTCTGGCCTCCAGAAATGTGAAACAAAACATTTTAGTGGTTTTTAAGCCATCCAGTTTGTGGTACTTTGTTACGGCAACCTTAGGAAACTAATATACCTCCTAAATCATTACTCATTTAATTTTTTTCCTTCAAACAGACTCGTTTTTAAACAACACATTTTGCTAAAAAGCACACATTTTGCTAAAAAGTAAATCTCCCATCGCTGCTAGAAATGGAAGACCACGATCCTTTCCATAAATAGTAGGTGCCTTAAAAGTAAAGACAATGAAAACTGGCTAATCTAGCTGGAGGAAGTTGCCTGACGGCTCTGATCTGGGGATATCTTTGTTGGAAAAGAAGATGAACAGGTGACAGAGGGCATTGAAGACACACAAGCCCCCAGCAGAGACCTCTCCATGTATCAGAGGGAGAAAATGAGAATTGAAGAGAGAAAACTCCCTTATTACCCGAAAATGTCTCATCCTGAGATGTGTCCAATGATTAGGATTTCAGGAGTGGCCATCCCCCACCAAGCCCATCCTCCTCTTATGTTTGAGGAAACTGAGGCCCAGAAAGCTTCAGTGATTTGCCCAAGGTCACACAGTGTTGGTGGCCAAGGTTGGATTTGAACCGAACTCCTATGTGCTTTCCAGGAAATTACATGTGAGAGACTTCTTGGTCCCATCCAGCAGCCCCGGGTTATGCTCGGGTGGCCATGGACCAAGCACAGGGACACAGAGTAGGGGCAATAAGCTCTGAAGGCCAAGCAAGCAGACTCAGCCTGTGTGTCCTAATCCCATAGCAGTTGTAGCCAAGTGAAGGCCATGCAGAATTATTACTATGCTTCAAGGCAATTGGACCTGAGCAAAACTTGGCTCACACCAAGGGTTATAATTCAAGTGATGATCACAAGATTTTTTTACTTCTTGATTCATTAGACTGTCCATATCGAAAATCAGGGTCGATGCGGGCAGCCGTCCTTGTCCTGTTACATATAGTCACATGCTAAACAATGGAGGTCATGGGACCCATCCCCAAACCAGGCATCTCCTTCCCCCTCGTCTGACCAGGTGGCCACCCTCTTCCCTCTCCCTCTGCTTCTGTCTCTTCATCTCTTAGCTTCCATTGCCTGCTATGGCCCCTGTGAAGGAGCAAGGCTTAGAACGTAGAATCTGATACACTTGAGTTCAAATCCCAGCTCCACTGTGTGGCCTTGGGTGGGTGGCTCATCATCTCTGAGCCTCAGTTTCCTCATCTGTGAAATGGGTCCCTTCCTCTGAGGTCATGTCTGTGAGTGTTTGCCTCAGCGCCTGGCACATGGCAGAAGCTCAGTAAACAATGATTTTCTCCACCTGCCAGGCTGCAAGCTCCTGCTTTCTCTGCCAAACCTCAACTGCCATGGGAGTTTTCAACATCGCCAGCCATAACGCTAATTGTGCCTTTTTATGAGCCGAGTCCTGTTCCTGCATTAACCCATTTCATCTTCCCAACACCTGTGAGCAGGCCATACTGTTCCTGCCCCACACAGAGGGGCACACACCTCAGAGGACCTCTCTGGGACCCTCCCCTGCTGCACACCTTCCCCCAGAATGAGGGTTCTGCAGGGTCAAAGGGAGGTGTACATACAGAGCCGGCACTCTACAGTACCCCAGCCCCGAGTGCTCCACTGTCAGCCCCTCCCGCATCCATCCACCTGAGGGTGGAGAGGTCCACGGTGTGCACCAAGCCCGAGGGTGGACAAGCGGGGCTCCGCGAGGGAGTGCGGGTGTGGCTGAGCTGGAATGGGAGGCGGGGTTGTCCATATAGGTGCGTGTGCAAAGCTGCTCAAGGGCGAGGGCGGAGCCAGGGGTGGCAAGAGAGGGGTGAGGGGGCCACCAGCCATGGCCACAGGCGGAGGACGGGTTCTCCCCTGCCCCCACTTGAGGTATAGAACTCCAAGGAGACTGAGAAATTTTCATTCAAACCTGGCCCCTGGCTCGCCATGAAAATACACCTGCCAAGGTGAGAGAGCAGGATATCTTCTAGTTAACAGCGCAGTAGCTTGATGTGTAATTTGTCAATATCAAGACAGATACATGTGGGTCTCTTTGAAGCCTGGGGGAAGCCCCACCAGTGTGAGGAATGGCCTGGTGTCATCTCTGTTTTCTCAACTCCCGACCCATAGAGGACAATGCATTTGTCAAATTAAGGAATGTGCTGGGCCCAAGGCTTTCTGTACACAAGTGGAGAAGACCAGGCTCAAAAACAGCAAATAGCGTCTAAGCACAAGCGATGATAACACCCCTGGAGACCAGGTTCAGGGCCCATGTGGCAGCCACCTCCGCCCTCACTGCCTCGGTTTCCCCACTTGCACAAGAAGGGCATTGGCTTCTCTCCTACCCCAGGGCCTGACTAGGATCCCCCTTGGTAACCTAGACCTAGACCTGTCTCTTCCCTTCCCATCCTCTAAAACGAGCCTCTTACCCCAGGTCAGGCATCTGAGATCTGACAGATAACCTCCTATATCCCCCTTTCCCACCGTCCTCCACATGGTCTTCTCACTTGCTCATGCCAGCTGGCTCTGTCAACTTGGCAAAAATAATCAGAATGATGGAATCATTATAAGGACTCGCCTTGTACAAGCCCTGACCTTCACAGTAACCCTGGAAGGGGCTCTAGTGCCATCCTCATTTTACAGATGGACAAACCGAGGTTCAGTTAGGGACTGGTCCCTTGCCTAAGGTCACAGCTGGTAAGGGGCAGAGCCTAGAACCAAACACACGTCTCTCTGACCCCCAGAGCCCACACATCTGCCCTACAGCCAGAAATCACAGAGAAGAGGGGCCTTCTCGGCACTGCTGTGTGTCCTGGGACAAATCACTTGTCCTTTCTGAGCCTCCATTTCCCCGGAGAAGTGGCCACGGAGGGCGCCTGGGGTCACCTAGAGCTGACAGATTCTGGGATTCCAGGAGTGGAGCTGGGGCGGCTGGCATGCCAGGGGCCCACCCCGTCTGGCTCAGATGACCAGTCCTGAGGGCCCAATCAGGCCAGTCTTGGATCAGGCCATAAGTGGGAACAAAACAGTCAGGGAGCTTGCCTCCTCAGCTTTGTTTATTGTCTGGGAGCTGGGAATATTTTGAATTGTTGTGTTTGGGGAGGGAGGGAAAAATAACCAAATATAAGAAGGCAGCCAGCGAGAGGCCTAGGCAGGAATGCAGAGGAATTAAGCCTGCCTGGGTATGTCTAGGAGACGGTGATGCTCCCAGAGGCCCAGCACCCTCTGGGTCAAGGATCCTCCACTCCGACGAGACATTCAGATTGCCTAGAGAACGTCATTAAAAAAAAAAAAAAAAGCCTCATTTCCTATTAAATGAGGATTTTGGGGGGAGGGTGGGACCCAGATAGAAAGATTGTTTAAGCTTCCCGGGTGATGGGGATCTGCTCACGGCAGTGCCCATCGGAGGGCTGGGGAGACATGATTGCTGGCCCTGACCCAGAATCCCAGATTCGGGAGGGCTGGGCGGGGCCTGGGACCGGGCATTCCTCACAGGTTTCCAGGCACTGCTGCTGGTCTGGGGGCCACACTTTGAGAGCCTCCCCTCTGTACTCTTATGACTCCAAGCATGGTCTGGGGAGCAGGGGCATCTGAGCACATCAGAAATTCAGAGCGTCAGGCCCCATGCCGGACGGTGCCGTCGAATCTGCCTGTGAGCCCGTTCCCAGGAGACTGTATGCACTTCGCAGTTGAGGGTCCAACCTAGGTCACCTTGGCTAGCCATTCATGCCACAGATGGGGAGACCGAGGCACTGAGAAGCAGAGGCCCTCAGAGCTACAGAGCCATTAAAGACCCCTCGGTGCTTGGATCCAGTTCTCTCCGGGGAGGAGCTTCCATGTGGGGTTGAATGCACAGTCTTGAAGATGGGGGAGGGAGGGGCTTCCATGTGGGGTTGAATGCACAGTCTTGAAGATGGGGGAGGGAGGGGCTTTAACCCCAGCTACACAAACGGTTAGTTTTACAGTTTGTGGACCGGAGTGTGTAAGAGGGGGTACCCAGCACAGGGGTGGCGAGGCATCTGTAGGCGGCTGCGGTCCCATTCATTCGTTCAGCAGAGGTCTGGGGGCACCTACCAAGGGCCAGGCACTGCTCTAGGCCCTGGGACCCAGCTGACTCAGCCCTGCTGTGTGAAGCGGGCAGCCCAGATGTGGAAGCAGATATGAACAGGTGGACATAAAAGCGATCAAGGTACACTGACATGGTTCTCTGAGTCAGGGTGAAAATATAACCAGGGAGGAGACATTGGCCTAAATGATGTGAAGGAGCCAGTCCGGGAAGGGCTGGGGGGAAAGTATTCCGGGACGGGGAGCAGCCAGCGAAGACCCTGAGCGAAGGAGTCTGGGGTTTGAGGGAAGCCTGAAGGGCTGTGTGTGTGGCTGGAGGGGAGAAAGAGGTGAGTGACAGAGCGGGGGGTGGGGGGTGGTGTGGGGGGGTTATCAGAGGCTGTGAGGAGTGTGGGCATGGGGCCAGCGGGCAGTGTGTGGGCTGGTTCAAAGCAGGAAGAACTCAGGGGCTCTGGGGCTCTTCCATTAGATTTGTACTGAGGTATCCATCGCATTGAGTGATACGTTCAGATCTAACGTGTATGGGTGTTTGCAGATGTACACACCTGAGGAGGCTTCACCAGATCAGGAGGTGGCACCATGCCAACCCCGAAGGCGGTCCTTCCAGCCAGCCCCTCCGCCGCCCCAGGGGCAACCACTGCTCCTATTTCCAAGACCATAGATTCGCACTCCTGATTTAGAGTCCATATAAATGGCCATTTAAACGGTGGTCTGTGGTGCCTGGTGTTTCGGCGATCGCCCCTGGTTTGGGGCATCTCAGGAGTCCTCCATCTGTTTGTCTATTTTGCATAGTCCTCCTATGGATGTTCCGTCTTTTGGTTCTTGGGAATAGTGCTGCCATTCACATGCTTGTACAGTCCTGCGTGGGCGTCTGTTTTCATTTCTCTTCGGTCAATGCCGAGGCATAGAATTGCTGGCAGATCGTTTAAGTGGATTTTTAACCTTATGAGAAATTGCTGAACTGTTTTCTGCAGCCTCTGTGCCATTCCTGCCTCACCAGCCATGGAGGAGAGTCCTGGATCCCTCCAGCTGCCGAGTGGAGATGGGCCGGGCAGGAGGGGACACAGGGAGGAGACCTGCAGTCACCAGAGGGAGATGAGGGTGGCCTGGCCTGGGGAGCTGAGGACCTGGACAGCTGAGCTGCGTGGTGAGTGAATACACAGGCGCACGTGTTCCCTCCCTACAGGTTTGTCTCCTGCACTGACACTGTCCCCTTCCCTGGGGCAGATCTGCTGTTCCCACCAAGGGAGAGGGGGAAGGGCACCCTGATGGCCTGCCACCCACTGACCACCACATCAAGGCAAGGGCTTCCTGGGATCCTCTGTGCTCCGGCCTTGTGCTGGGCACTGCCAGGGACCCCTGCCTACTGGGTGCTCCCAGTCGGGCTGAGATCCAGGCTGCTGGAGGGCAATGGGCAAAGTGCTTTGGGGGAAGGAACAGCATGGGGGAGGGAAAGGCGTGGGTGAAGGCCAGGAGGTAGAAAAGCCCAAGACACGCAGGCGGGAGGGTGGGCGAGCGTCCGGTTAACCAAAGGCTAGACTGTGTGCAGCGCTCTGTGTGAGTCTCCACTTACTCCTCACAACAACATGGCATAGGGGGTCTGACCAGTCTGGTTTTACAAATGGGGAAACTGAGGCACAGAGAGGTGACACGATTCCCTCTGGGTCACACAGCCCCCGAGAGATGAGGGTGGGATTTGGCAACAGATAGGAGGAGGGTGGGTGGGCGGGAAGCAGATTCCTGAGGCTAGATGTGCCGATAAAGCCTCTGTGGTGCCACCATCTGTCCGCCCACGTCCAGAGATGTGGACACGGCCGGGCCCAGGAGAAAGTGCCCAGGATGGGGCCACTCGGCCACTCCATCACCATCCCTTCCTCTCTTCAGGGAATGAGGTTCTGAGAGGCATGGAGGCCGGCCAGACGACCCTCGGCAGGGCTGGTGCCAGGGCCTCCCTGCACTGGCCAGATGGCCCAGCATGGCTGGACCCTAGCAGTATTTCAGCAACTCTTGTTGGTTGCCTGATAGATGGATGAGACGAACTATTCCCTGGCAAGGGACGAAGGGTTTTGTTCAAAGCCCTGGATCGACTTTACGTTATTATTGCCAGCTGCTGAGAAAAGCATCATCGAGCAGCCTTTTCAAAATCTCATTCACTGCCTTTGAGTCCAGGGCCTTCCGTGAGCTCTCCCCGCAATCGATTTCTGTTCTTGGAATGGGAGGAGTTAGTCCCCACGGAATTTCAGGCCAGGATGCCGCTTCTGAAGGAAACCTCTGCCTGGCTTTCCTTGAAGGTCCCTCCTCCTGCCAACATGTTCACTTCCTTGGTGCTCACAGCCTTGTCCTGGAGCTTCAGACACCCCACCGTGGCAGGGGGACAGGGACGTGCACAAAGGACACCCGGGTCTCGCACTCAGCCCTTCGCAGGGAACTGGCCGGGTGGGGACTGGCCCCTGGGGAGCCGCATCCCCATGTGAGGGGGTGGTTGATGCCTCTCGGCTCCAAGGGACAGGTAAGTGCCCTGAGGTGGCTCTATCTTGCCACCTTTTCCAGAGAAAGCAGACATTCAAGTCTGTAAAATGTCAACTCTTCCAAACTTTCATTCACGGCAATTAACTCAAAATATTTTAAAGCACAGTGGAGGCCAAAGAAGTACATCTGGGAGCCGGATTCAGTGCAGAAACACCAGCCCCCGCAAGCTTGAGACCTCTTGTCACAATGGCTCAATGAGTCCGGACTATGATCTCCTATTATGGATGAGGAAACTGAGGCCCAGAGAGCCGGCATGCAGGCCCAAGTCCCAGCAGAAGGGGGTTGGAACCTGGGGGTCTCTGGCCTCCATGCTGGCTCTCCCCACCTCACCCGGCCCTTCTCTGCCTCTTGCTGCTTCGCCTTGGGGTGGAGGTTGGAGCACTTCCTGGTGCCTTTCCTCCTCCTCCTCCTCCTCTCCCTCTCCCTCTCCTGCCCTCTGGGGTTGGGTTGTGGTCTGGCAACCACTAAAGGCCTCAGAATCCCGTCAGTTAAGAGTGTGTGGCCTCTGGAACTAGATGGCCTGCTGAGTGACCTTGGGCAAGTTACTTAATTTCTCTGTGGCTCAGTTTTCCTTTCTGTAAAATGGGGGAGATTAATAGTACCAACCTCACAGGGTGGTTGCAAGGATTCGGCAGGTTAAGATATTTAAATGCATTGTACAGCGCCCGGCATGTAGCTAAGTGCCATACAAGTGTCCGTTAAAATAAATGCAACGAACATTTGTTGAGTACCTGCTGTGTGCCAGGCCCAGGTCTCGATGGAGGTACAAAGGACAAGGTCCTGTCCCTCGTGGAGTTGATGGTCTAGAGGAAGAAGGCAGATGGTTGAAAGGGCCTCATCCATGGTCCTGCACCGATAGCGTCTGCACTGCACTGGCCCACCTGGAGGTCAGCCGATCCAACAGGCCTTCCAAACGGCAGCCCTGGACATGCCACTCGCCATCACAGGTCCAGTGGCCTCCACTGCCCTTGCTCACTCCCTGCGATGCTCAGGCCCACGTTACCTTTGCTTAGGGCCCCCCACTCCTGCCAGCAGGCCTACGCACAGCAGATTCCTCTTCCTGGAACATGCTCCCTCTCCCCTCCCCTCAACCCTCGGGCTTAGTCACAGCCTCCTGGTGGTTCAAACCTCAACTCCAGGGTCACTTCCCTGCACTGTGACCTGCCACTTGGCGCTGTGTGCAGTGACACACAGGGGGTCTGGGGAGTTTTTGCTTGCCATCTGCTCCTTCAGCTCACGGGGGAGCCTCACGCACATCAGGAGAAGGGGACAGGGGTGGGGACGCAGTCGCTCGATCTCCAGCTTTGGTTTCCTCACCTGTAAAAGGGGGGCAGGTACTCTGAACGCAAAGGAGAGAGCTGAGGTGCCCAGAGTAGATGCCACCCGGGGTGGCTGGGGTGCTAGAGGCACTGCTGGTCCCTCGGTGCTTCCTGGAGGAAGGGGCGCCTGGGCCAGCAGAGAAGGGCAGGGAAGGCTCTGGAGGAAGGTGCAGGAGGGTATGTGCCAGTGTCTGGCTTGGCGGGAGCTGCCGTGGGGGCAGAGCCTCTAGAAAGTCAAGATGGCGCCAGAGAGCAGGAGCCTCAGTGAGGAAACCGGGGAGAGATGAAGGGTCACCCACGGAATCCTGCGCCTCGCATGCCTGTATGCCTTCTGGGGCCGCTGCAAAGAGGGTGTTACCCAGCGCTTTCAGGAGGTGGGTACAGGCTGGGCCAGGTCTGGCAACGGGGATGGCTCTCTATGGGGCCTGTTTGGTATTTCTTCCTTCAACCTCAATCTAAAAGGTTCTCTGCACACAGCCTCCCAGGTGCAGAGACGAGTGAGAGAAAGTGAGAGACCAGCACTGGGCTCAGAGAGAGGAAGGGCATGCCGGAAGTCACACAGCACTTCCCTCAGGCCTGGCCAGGGTGTGGATGTGGAACTTGGTCTCTGAGGACCTGCTCATGCAAATAAGGACAAGAATAATGGCACATTCCCCACTTTTAAAAAATTTTATTTATTTTTGGCTGTGTTGGGTCTTCCTTGCTGCGCGCGGGCTTTCTCTAGTTGCGACGAGCGGGGTCTACACTTCATTGCGGTGCACGGGCTTCTCACTGTGGTGGCTTCTCTTGTTGCAGAGCACTGGCTCTAGGCGCGCGGGCTTCAGTAGTTGTGGCACTTGGGCTCGGTAGCTGTGGCTCGCAGGCTCCAGAGCATAGGCTCAGTAGTTGTGGTGCACGGGCTTAGTTGCTCCTCTGCATGTGGGATCTTCCCGGACCAGGGCTCGAACCCATGTCCCCTGCATTGGCAGGCGGATTCTTAACCACTGTGCCACCAGGGAAGTCCCACATTCCCCATTTTCATTTAAAAATAGACACTCACTTGGCACTTATGTGCCGGGAGCTCTTCTGAGCTCTTTACACTGTTAACCTTGGGTCTTCATAGCAGCCAGAGAAGATAAATTCCATTATTCATATTTCCATTTTACAGATGAGGAAACTGAGGTAAGGAAGAGAGCCTGAGTAGTCCCCCAAGGTCACCCAGCCAGGGCAAAGCCAAGAAGCCGGGGTGGTTTCACATCACTTTCTCAGGTCACCCTCTGGCCTGGGGGAGGCGGGAGGGTGGAGTGGCTGTGCCTGGTTTTGGGGTGGGGGGGGTTGGGGGCCGCATACAGAGGCTCAGAGAACCTGGATGCCGCCCAGGAAGACGCAGTGGAGTGCTTCAGACCTCACCACTCAAGGAGCCCTGGCCCCACCCCATGAGCCAGGTGGGGGTGCCGAGCAGTGAGCTTGGTGGCTCGTGTTGGGAGGGAGCGAGTAGGCGTCGTGGGCTCTCTCGTTCCTAATCGGAAGACAGGAGGGGGCTGAGGACCCGCTGCACTCACTCCTTGGCTCCAGGGTTTGGAAGTAAAGGGCTTCCTCGAAAAGAGCGCTCTAAGGGGTAGGCAGGGGACCGAGTGCTCGCCCGCCGCATGAGGGTGTGTGCACGCGCGCTCGGCGAGCCCGGGCTCTTTGTGTCCGAGCCCGAGCGCGCGTGCGTGTGCGGTGTGTGTGCGTGCGTGTGTGTGCGTGTGTGTGTATGTGTGTCCGCGTGTGGGGCGGGGCTCGCGCCCCGGCCCCGCCCCCGCCCCGCCCCCGCCCCGGCCAAGCTGGTATTTTTCCACCCAGCAGGATGGGTGATGCTGAGAGCTGCCTGCTCAGACAACAGACACGCGAGGTCAGGAAGAAGCCGCTTATAAATTACCGC
This sequence comes from Balaenoptera acutorostrata, assembly GCF_949987535.1. Lineage (NCBI taxonomy): Eukaryota > Metazoa > Chordata > Mammalia > Artiodactyla > Balaenopteridae > Balaenoptera > Balaenoptera acutorostrata. The sequence continues at coordinate 3,565,906 of NC_080073.1, forward strand.
TTCCTCCGCGCCGCCGCCAGCGCCGAGCTTCGGGTCCTGGCTGCAGCACAGCTCGCTGGCCGGCGCCGAGTCCCGAGGACCGCGAGCTCAGAGGCCGAGCCCAGCCTAGAGGGAGCGCCGAGCGCGGACCCCGCGGGCCAGAGATCGAGCCGGCTGGCAGCCCTCGGTGAGCGGAACCGAGCGCAGCCGAGTGCAGCGCCGCGGCCGCCCCAGGTACCGAGGGAGAGGGAGCCGGGCGCGCGGAGCCCCCTCCCCATCCCCGTGCCCCAGCTAGCCCCGACCTCCTCCCCGCCCAGGGACCCCGTTCCGGCGCCCCTTTCACCACCCAGGGACGGACGGAGGGTCGCCCGCTCAGTCCCCCCGCGGGGCTGTTATTGTTTCTCGGGCGAAGGGGCTCGGGCTTCTCGTGCGGGAGACAGGTGTGTGTGTTTGTGTGTGTCTGTTCTGGTGTCTCGATCTCACTGGGGGTCTACATGTATCTCCGTGTGTGTCTGTGTGTTTCTGAGGGTGGCTGTTTCTCCATGTTCCCAGCAGCATGCACTTGTGTGTCCCAATGTGTGCCTGCTGTTCTGTGACCTGGGCTGTGCGTGTGTGTGTTCTGGTGTGTGTCTGTGATACCTGTGTGGCTGTGTCTTCAGATGTTTGCTCTTGTGTGTCCTGGAGTGTGTCTGTGTGAACCTGTGTGTGTGTGACTGTATCTCCGAGTACCTGGCTGTGCACGTGTGTGTCCCAGAGTGTGGCTCTGTCTCTGGGTCCCTGGTTTCGGACACTCATGTGCCCTCGACTGTACCCGAGGGAGTGTCCCCGGTGCCTAGAGGGCCACACAGCCAGAGCTGGTTCTCCAGGGCAGGCGCTGAGTGGGTAGAGGTGATAGGGCGACATGGCTCCAAGGGTGCTGCCTGTGTGCAGCGTGCAGGTGGCAGTGCCAACGTCCAGCAGCCTTCAGTGGCAGGATCCAGGCCCCGAGGGACAGCTGGGAGCCAAGTGGACAGCGGGCAGGGAGGGCAGCACGCATCCATCTCGAGACCTTTCCCTTCCTTCTGGGGGTTCCTCTTTTGAGCTGGAGGTTCTCGTCCCCCTCCCACTAGGAAAGCCAGAGAGAGGATCTCAGGGATTTCATCCTCCAGCCGCTGAGGTTTTGTCCTGGACCGGAGGGGGACCTCTGGGCTACCCTCCCTGGCACTCAGAGGGAGGTGTGTGCTGGGCAGGGCCACCGGCCTGGCTATTTTGGTCACTGCCCAGCCTCTGCCAGATCCTGGCCTCCCCCAAGACCAGCCCCAAAAGCTTGGGAGGCAGCCTGGACCCCCATTTCCTGCCTGGAGAAATAAATCAGCTCAGTACCCGCCCGGACACTTGAACAGAGGGTCTTGGGGCTGAGGTCACGAGGCACATGGCTCCATTTGGGCTTGGGTGAATTGGCCCATGCTTTGGCACCGCGGATGTTCAAATAAATGTCACGGGGGAGATCCTTTTTAAATTTCTTTTTAATTTTTTCTTGGCTGGAAAGGAGAGGATCTCATCCAGAGTCTCCCAGCCAGAAGGAGTTTATTTTTATGAGAAAGAGCGGGTGAGCGCTTAGCAACCGCCTGCCTCCCTCTCGACCAGGGAGTCATCCGGGGAGTGTGGGGTGGGCACAAGGGAGGTGTGGTGTGGGGGCGGAGTGGGGGGAGGAATTTCATCAGGATGGTTTTGGGGGCGTTTGGAGGGGGCCCGAGGGCACTGGCTGAGAACCCACCATAGCGTAGTAGTGGGGGACTGGCTAGAGGTCGTGGGCCTGGCTCAGTCCCCTGTTGACCTTGGGCAAACTTTTTTGTCCTCTGTTTCCTCATCTGTAAAATGGGTGGAGTAAAGTGGCTATGGGGTAAGCTGAGACGAAAGGCAGGAGCTCTTCCCCAGGGAGCTGAGTCCAAGTACTGTGCCTCTGTCTTAGTCTGCAGGCGACCTTGGGTGATTCCCTCAGCCGCTTTGAACCTCAGCTTCGCTGTCTGGGCAGCAAGGACGCCAAAGCCGGCCTCAGTGCGTCCTTGAGGGGATTGAGGGAGATGAGGCTGAATAAGCCTGTGGTAAGCTGTAAAGCCGGGCTCGGCTTTGGAGCTGCCGATTAGAGGGTGTCACGAGGTCCTAGGTCACTGTGGTATGCGGCAAGGGCCAAGGCTCACTCTCGAGCTCTTGTCCTTCGGGGATGCCCTTGTACTGACCTGTGGCACAGCCACAGTCACCTCCCCTGCCCCTTCCCTCCCATCTCATCCTGCGGAGATCCGATCCCATCCGCTTTGTGGAGTCGGGAGGCCCCAGCGAGCGGGTAGTGCCTCTTTAACAGATGGGCAAACTGAGAGCCGCCCAGAGGACTTTGCCTTGATTGGACAGCGGCAGGATTGGGCTTCAAAGGCCTTCCCTGGGCCAGCCGCGAGTTTGGGCTCTGTGGGGCTTTAGTCACTGATGTCCTGGGGAGTTGAAATTGGACCAGGACCTGGGGAGAACAAGGGACAAAGGCTCCGGGTCTTCAGGGTTGGAGGGTGAGTGCATGGGCCCCATTGGCACCTGGATTCCACCCCTGGTTACTCATTCTCCCTTCTCTGTGCCTCTCAGGGAGCCCTGCCACTCTTCCTACTCAAGTGTCAGCCCCCCACGAGGCAGTGTGGGCTCTGGGGATGGTGTTTTCTAACTCACCGCCTATCAGCTTGTCAAAGGATTTGGGAGCCTGTGAGACTTTATCTGGAAGTCTTTCCAAAGGTCCCGAAATGATAAGACACTTGTGAGTCATTCAACACATTCCTGTATATAGGAAAGAGGTGAAAAATAAATTACAAGGAACACCTGGGATGCAGCCTGGTCACAGCTGGAAAGGGGTCTGGGTGGGAATTCGGGTTGGCCTTGGAACCCCAGGGCCACCCGCCAGGTGTGGGCTGACCACCCCCATCAACTTCTGCCGAAGGTCATAAGTGAGGGTCGGATTCTTCGGGGCTGCATCTCCGAAGAATGCAATCCCATGTTGCAATCCCATCTCCAATCTCCATGTTGGCTAACTTATCTTGGCCAAAGTGTTTGTTTGAATTTACGGGTTCTGGGGAGGAGCCCTGGGTGTGGAAATGCCCAGGGTGGCCTTCAAGTGTGAATGGGAGATCTTTTATAACATGCCTTGTTTCTTTGCTGTTGTCAGTTCTGGTCAGGCACTGGATTTGGGGTAGAATATTGGCTTTCGAGGAGCTCATAGCCCAGAGGGAGATGGGCAGCGCAGCAGCCGCTGTAACCATGCTGCGTGGGGGTGCCGGCGCTGAGCATGCCTAGGTGGCAGGGTCGCAGGCAGGAGGCATGTCAGCTTCTTAGAGGAGGTGATGCCGGAGCTGGCAGCTTCTGTGGGCAGAGGAACTGGGTGCGCTGGCATTCCGGGCAGGGGGCATAACAGGTGCAAAGGGACAGGGCATGAAATAGACAAGCGTCTTTGTAGAACAAGCCTCACAGGGACCCAGCTGGAGAGAGGAATAAGAGCCACGTGTGGCGGGCCTTGAGCGCTGGGTAAATGGGGTTAGCCTTTATTCTGAAGGCAGCAGAGATAGAAATTGCATCAGGCTGGGTTTGGGGACAGCAGTGTCGAAGCCAGTTAAACCCAGGAGTCCAGGAGACCCTCATGGTGAGTGAGGAACTAGGCTGAGGTTCAGGACCGAAGGTGGCCGGGCCACTGCTAGTCAGGGCACAAAGCATTTTCCATGCCAGCGAATCTTGCCCTGAGCTCTTTTTGTAAACATGGGGTGAAGGCCTGGACATGCTGTCTAACAAGTACACAGGCCATTAACTGTGCCTCTGACCTCCCCGGAGCACACAGCCCTGGCGCCTTGGGTGAATTACGTCTGTCCTGGACAAGGCTTCTTTTGGGGTTTCCCTGCCCACCTCACCTGCTCAGAGGCTCCCTTTGGAAACCTAAGCTGAGGGGCAGGGATTAGGGGTGGTGGGGAGAGGGCAGAGAGAATGGAAATTGCTCTTCTGTTTCTAAAAACCAACATAGAAACAACAAATCACCCAACACAATCAAAGGGGGAGGGGGTGTGTGGGGAGGGGGCAGGTCGCCTTAACTCTAGTCAGGCATCAGAATTACCTGAGTGACTTTGTACAAATTCAGGTTCCCAGGCCTGGACATATGGAATCTGAATCCCCAGGGGGTGGAGCCTAGGAATCTGTATGTTTAAAAGTTTTCAACTGTGACTGTTAGAAATATGTATATGAAAATTGAGATATAATTTGCATTCAGTGAAATGCAAAGATTCTGTTACAGTTTGTTGAGTCTTGATACACCCGTGTAACCATCATCCAGATCAAGATATAGAAAATTTCCAGCTCCCCTGGAAAGTTGACTTGTGCCCTTCCCCTCCCAGAGGCAACCAGTTTCTGATTTCTATCACCATTAGTTACTGGATGGATTTGTATGGTATATACTCTTTTGTGTCTGGCTTCTTTCTGCTTGATGATTTTAAGATCCATTCATGCTGTTGAGTATATCAGTAGTTCAGTCCTTTTATTGCTGAGGAGTAAACCATCATATGGATGCCTCACAGTTTGTTTATCCACTCTCCTGTGGATGGACATTTGGCTTGTTTCCAGTTTGGGGTGATTATGAATAAAGCTTCTATGAGCCTTCATGTACAAGTCTCTTTGTGGGCATATATTTTCATTTCTCTAGGAGTGGAACTGCTGGGGCATAGGGTAGATATTTGTTAACTTTATGAGAAACTGCCAAAAGGGTCTCTTTTAATTACAAAAACAATAGACCTCAAGCAATACAGCACTGTACAAACAAAAGGTGATTCTTAAAGATCATTTTTTTAAAAAGTGCAATCTAGTCTTCAGTCGTCTGTCCATCATCTCTATCTTCCTATAATAACAATAAAAGCCTTTAAGATTATACGTTTTCCTCTGCGTACAGCTTTGACTGTACCCCTCAGATATCTAGATGTACATATATTCCTTTTTATTCTTTTTAGATCAGTTTTCATTTCAGTTTTGATTTCCTCTTTGACCCAGGGTTATTTAGGATCATCTGTTCAGCAGGCTAGCTGTAGTTCTGTTTTGTTGTTAACGAAAATGACATCATACTGTTCTTGGTTCTGCCACTTAACACTATTCAAACAACAGACCATTGTGGAACGGTCGCTTGTCAGAACATACAGATCTCCAGGCCATTCTGAACAGCTAGTCTGCATGTGGGAATCACTGACCGAGTCTGGCCTGTCTTAATCACCCTGAGTACTGCCACCTTAGTGAATGAAACGCTTCCACCCAATGGCTTTGAACTTAATCTGAAGGTGGGCAGAGAAGCAGCCCAAGGCAGCTCAGTATTCTGAGATGGGAAGGAACCAATACTTTTTCAGCACCACTAGGTCCTATCTCCCTTCCTGCATTTAAGCCCTGTGCCTGACTTGGGGATTCTTACCTCCATCTTCTAGAAGAGTTCATCCAGTCTCAGAAAAGTGACTTACCGCCCCTCACACAGCTAGGACCTGGGAAGGAGAACCAGAACCACTGCCCATCCTTGTTCCACTGCGCATGCTTTTTACTGAGCACCTACAAGGTGTCTGGCATAGGGCCAACGCCAGAGGGAGGGATAAACAGATAAAACAGCCCCTGGGCTCAAGTAGCTCACAGTCTCACAGGAGGGGAGAAGATCTGTATCGGGAAGAGGTTAATGAACAATCCCAGCAGATTATGCCAAGGGCAGGGAACCCAGGGAAGGTGTCAGGGAGGGTGCGCGGTCCACTGGCTGGGAGTGTGGGGACTTTGGGGTCATGGAGTTAAGCCTCCCTGCCCACCCACTTAATGGATGAGGAGACTGAGGTCCGAATGAGGCCTAGATCAACAAGAGGGCCATTATTCACAGACTTAAGGTTCTCCCCCTCCGCACCCCGGCCCACCTGCCATTCAGTGCTGATGAAGTTAAGCACAGTGTTTCTACTTCTGTCTCAAACTTTCGATGACTCTCTTCACAGCTCTCTGATCCTGATTGTGTCACAGCGGTGGGAAGGGGGATGGAAGGGCCAAGCCAGTAACTGATCCGAACAATTCCTTGGGCTTGGCCGTGCAGGAGACACCTGCAGCATCTGGAACAGGGCTTCCTGGGCAGCGGGACCACCTGCTCAGGGAGGAGCGGGGAGCCTGGCTCTGGTGCGCAGCTCTGGCCACTGTGTGGGACGGAATGGAGGCAGTTGTGAGAGGGCTGGCGAGTGTCCCTGCTGGAGGGCGGGGCAGCTGCCTTCTCGTTCCGCTCACCTTGGGTCCTCACTGTACAGACACCGGCCCCCAGCTTTGCCCCGCCCTCCTCCACTGAGCGGAGGCTCAGACCACATCTCTGTGGGGTCCCTAGTGTGGACGTTCTGAGAGTTTTTTCCTTCCCACCGCTCTCCTTTGCACACGATGAAAGAATTCTACCATCCACTTTCCTGCAGAAAGTCCTTAACACAGCCAGGTTGCCGTCACCTGGTGGCGGTGGAGGGGTGTGGTTGGCCTTGGGTTTCAGCAGAGTCATGCTTCCTGGGGGAAGGGCTTCGGAAGGGGGCGGTCCCGAAGGCTCTGCCCTTTTGCCCCATGGCCATTCGGCACCTGGAGACAGAGGGCTGCTCAGCCCTGATGGTGGACTCAGGCCGTGATTTTAAGCACGTTCATTCTATCACCACATGGCACCTGGTGTCTCCTCTCTGGGTGGATGCCACCACAGCTCAAGACAGCAAACTCCTCCCCAGCCTCCATGCCTCCTGGGCTCTACAGCGTCGGGGGCCAGCTCTCAGCATGCCACTCTCCTGCTCCCAAGCCTTCTGTGGCTCCCTAGTGCTTTGTGAAATCAAGTCCAAACTCCTTAGCCTGGCATTCAGCGCCCTTCCTGATCTGGCTCCTGGCCAGTGTTTATTCTCATCTGCCACCACTTCTCTCTGCTCCCTGTGACCTGGCTGCTTTCTGCTCTCAGCCCGAGCCTCAGGCTCTCAGCCCTGCCCAGACCTCAGCCCGAAAGGCTCTTCCTCCCTTCCCTCCGAATTCCCACTCTTCGAGGGCCAGCTTGAGGCCACCTACTTCATGAAGTCTTCCTGGAACCCCTTAAAGGTGCGTGACACATCGTAAGCACCCAACAAAGATTCTCTGAGTCAAAGTGGACTTAACCTCGCCCTGCTCTGAGCCCCTGTGGACCTTTTCTCTGGCTGGAACCCAGACCTGTGTGGTCTTACCTTTTTTCCAGCCACCTGACCAGAGGCACGTCAGGGCAGTGACAGATGCCCCAGCAGCCAGCCAGCACGGGGCCTGGCACACAGGAGGTGCCCGGCACAGAAATAGAGGCCGTCTGATTCCCTCTGTCCTGAAATGAGAGCCTATGATTTGAGCATCTGAGTGGGTCCAAGCTTGGAAATTATATCCACCCGTCACTATCCATCCTTCCAACAAATATTTGTTCTAGAGCCTGTCGTAGGCCCTGGGGATGTGGCAGTTGAATAGGATGGACCAACTCATGCCCTCAGGGAGCTGACCACAAGAGTTAAGTGAATTGTTACAGGCGCACTGGATGCCCTTGGCCACTGGCTTGCTGTGTGACCTAGGCAAGTCCTTTCCCTGCTCTGTCCTAACCTGTAAGGAAGCTTCATGTTTGAGGGAAATACCTGCTGAGTGAAGGGGGGAAAGACTCTTGTTTCTCTCTGTTGGGGAGCACATGTCACTACATGGGTGATGGTCCTGTGGGATTTGATTGTAGTCCCATTGGTTTTCAGGATGTTTTAGCCCTCGCTCTGAAAGGGGGCACCCGATTTGGGGACTGGAGTTCAGGGATGCTCTGAGCAGAGCTGTAGCAACAGGATTTTAGCGGAAAACACTTCCTTGGAGAAGAAAGTGGGGTTTCTTTTAAAAATATTTATTTATTTATTTGGTTGTGCTGGGCCTTAGTTGCGGCAGGCAGGCTCCTTAGTTGCGGCACGTGGGCTCCTTAGCTGCAGCAGGTGAACTCTTAGTTGTGGCATGCATGTGGGATCTAGTTCCCGGACCAGGGATGGAACCCGTGTCCCCTGCATTGGGAGCGCTGAGTCTTAACCACTGCGCCACCAGGGAAGTCCCAGAAAGTGGGTTTTTATTCCATCATTGGTAGAAGAGTATAGATCAGAATAGACCTTTAAAAAAAAAAAAAAGACCCAACCTGCCAGCCTCTGTCGCCGGGACTGAGCAGAATCTGTTTTTGCTTCCACTTCTCACCAATGCAAGGTGTGAGTTGTTTGCAAAGGATTGCATCCCAGGCCTGAGAAAACAGTACTAGTTGCTGCAAAATCGTCCCCCACGGGCAGCTCCGGGCGTCCCGTATGGTTTGTGTTGCCCACTCAGAGTTTTATAAAATCGAGCCAGTGTTTCTTCAATGTGGGTTTTGTTTGTTTTTTGCATCTGCCTCTGGCCACTTGGTTTCTCTGAACGGCCCTCCGTTGGTTGGGACCCGGCTGCCTCGAGGCAGGGACATGCTGCCGGTGGATCCTGGGCAGGTGGGGGCCTTCCTGCTGTGTTCCTTCAGCAGGACTGATGGTGCAGCATAGGGAAGAGGGATTCCTCCCCCTTTCAGGGGACCCGTAGTGCTTTCAAGGGGCATTTCAGGGCTGGAGCAGGAGAAATCCAGCCACCCCTGCCTGCACACTGCTCTGTGGGGGGCTGGGGGGGGGTGGCCTGGCTGCAGCACGCACCTCCCAGGGCAGCCCCCTCTGCCAACCTCTGCTGGGAGTTCCGGGTGGCGCTGCAGGCAGAGAGGGTGATTTGCCTCCTTGAATGTAAAGCACTCAGCCTTCTGGAGAGCGGACCAGGCAGCCGGTCTCTGCCAAAACCCGTACATCTGAGATCTGTAATTTTTTCGGTGTATTTTGTCACCTTGGCTGAGCCTTGAGTTAAGTCCGATGGTCTGCACCTACTTGCTAAGCCCTGTGTCCCCTCCCCTCTCCTGAGCCGTCCGGGGGCTTGTCGTTAGTTGGGAGGCTGGGGAAACTGGGGAATTTTTCTTCCCTCTCTCAACATTTCATTACCTTTGACCCCTGCCTGCCATTCCCCCAGGCCTGGGGGTTGTGGGTGTATCTTGGCTCTGCCCTGGGACGTGGCAAGAACGACAGTAGTAATTATGACATATACCAGCACTCCTCAGACTTGGAAGATGTAGGCCTCACTCGCGATCTTGTTAAAATGCCCCTTCCCCGGCAGGAGGGCTAAGGTGGAGTTGAGATTCTGCATTTCTCACCAGCTCTCGGGAGCTGCCGAGGCTGCTGGTCTGTGTGGGCGGGGCACACTCTGAGTAAAGGAGGTTAATCATAGCTTTTGCCACACTCTGTAAGCCAGGCCCTGTGCCTTATAAGCATCATCTTCCTAATCATCACAAAAGGTACCATTGTTCCCATTTTGCATGTGAAAAGCTGAGGCCCCAGAGAGAGCAGGTAACTTGCCCGAGGTCACACAGCCGGGAGGCGGCTGAGCCAGGCCAAGCTCTCTGGGCCAGTGCCACCTTGGAAAGGCTGCTGGTGGGGAAGCCCTTTTCTGCTGAATGGTGTCCGTGGTCCAAAAGCCACAGGAGGCTTTTCAAGGCAGCCAAGTCGGATGTAAATCAAGGAGAGCCAGGAGCCAGCCAGGCCTCGCGTTGACAGCAGGGTGGCCCAAGGCAGTGTGTCAGGACCAGGCCCGCTGCGGGATTTGGTGCTGGCGTGCGGCCTGGTTGGGGGAGCAGCTGGGGGATGCCCACAGCTCCTGTACGACCGACCGGTGTGGGGCCTGCCTGGAGCCCAGAGGCACCAAGTCACACTTACCGCCTCCCCGTTATTTAGATAACTCCCAGGATGCAGGGCTGGCTGGAAGGGTCAGCAACGGGACAGGCGGAAGCTGGGACCTGGTGCTTTAGTTGTTTAAAGGCTGGCTCATCCTTGCAATCACATGGGTGCTTTCCCTTAATTGGGGGTCTGCTCTGGGGACTGAGGGGCTGTGGTCTCCTGCCTGGCTGGGCCTTCATTTCTACACTAGGCACCTGCCCCAAGCAACTGGGAAGCGTAGAATAGATTTAGAGTCTGGGTCCTCAAAATGTGGTCACTGGGCGAGCAGTCTCAGCATCACTGGGAGTTGGTTAGAATGCAGAATCTCGGTCCCCAGCCCAGCCCTACTGACTCAGACCCTGGGGGTAGTACCCAGTCCTCTGTGTTTTAACAAACCCTCCAGGATTAACTCTGAGAAAGGCTGATTTCTCCATCTCCAGCCAGATGCCCAGGGGTAGGGGAGGATCAGTCCTAACCTTTGCAGTTGGCTAGAGTGCCAGGGCAGCAGGAGGACCGCAGATGTCATTTCATCTGTGCCTCCCTTTTCTGATGGCCTGAGTGTCAGAGAGATAAAGAGACATGCATGAACTTACACCGTAAATTCAAGGCAGATTTGGGTCTGGGTTCTTAGGGTTGCAAGTGGCAATAATCAGTTCAAACATTTACTGACTCCTTTAACGGAAAAGCCCAGAGTCGTACTTCAGGTATGGCTGGATCCAGATGCTGAGAGATGTCACTGGGGCTCAGTTCCTTTCTCTCCCTTTCTGGCTCCATGTCCCTCCTCTGTTCGCCCCATTCTCCTTGGGGTGCCCCCAGCTGCACAGGGTGTTGCCCACCCCCACCCCCAGCAAAGCCATCCCAGCCTAGAAAGAGCTTTCTTTTTTCCCAATATTTTCAGCACAAGTCCCTGTTGTCACTCTTAGTGTCCAGTCTTGGTCATGTGCCTGTCCTGGAGCCAATCATGACAGCCCTGATTGGCTCAGCCTGGCTCAAACACCCAACCCTGGAAATAGGAGGTGGGCTCAGCCCACCCAGAACCCCATGGGCTGGGAGTGGCATGTGGGGGTCTCCAGGGGGAATAGATGCAGGCTGTGCCCAGAAAAAAGGGTCCAGGTGCCAGCACAGTAGCGAGACATACAGGGACTTGTTGCCATTTTTATTCTCCTCTGAGTTGGACTCATGCAACTGCTAATGTCTCACCTCAGATAAAACTGTACTCTCGTTCCTCTGGTTCCTTTAACATTGTGCCTGTAATTGTGCATTGAACATGCTACCTCCATTTCCCCTTTGTCCCTCTTCCCTTGGTATGGTCCTGGATAACCAGGAACACATTGCCACTTCCACCACCCACACCTGCTGCAGACATTACTAATCCACCCAGACTTCACAGAGCCGTGCGTCCACCCAGAGAATGAAGCCTCGATGGCATCCATGTCAGCCCCTCCTATGTGATTCCAGGCTCCAGGAGAGTGGCAACCTCAGCTATCTTGTTCACTGCTGGGTTCCAGTGCCTAGAACAGTGCCTGGCATATAGTAGATGCTCAATAAATAATTGACTCAGCATTCCTACACGCAGTGCCTCAGACACAGTGCCCATGTGAGCCTGGTGAACATGGAAGTCCAAACACGGCAATGAGGTGGTCTAATCTGGGGGACAGGGGGCTCTGTAGACTGCTGGAACCCAGTTCTGAGTCTGGGGAAGAGGCTCCAAGGGCAGGGCTGCAGGTACAAAGAGGAAAGGAGTGAGCAGCCCTGGAGGCCTCTCTGCTCTTCCACCACAACCCCCTTCCTTCCCTGCTAATCTGTTTAACTGTTCATTGAAGTGTAAGATCTTCCTTGATAAGGAAGCATTTCCTGGTTTTCTGCATTTTGTATTCCAGGAAATCAGGAGAGCCTTCCAGCACAGCTCTGCTGGTGGAATGAGGCCGAGGTGATCTGCCCCCACTTGCATTGTTTCCCAAACCGAGTCCAAAAGAACGGAGGTGGTCTATTTAGAAAAAAAAAAAAAAAGGCTTCAGGGGTCAGTCACACCTGGGGAGTGCTTGGCTCAGCACAGGTCAGCAGACTTCCTTGGCACAGTGACGCGCAACCTCTAACCAGGTGATGCGTATCAGCTTCTCCATCTGGCTTTGGCGCATCCCTGTGCTCACAGGGGACGGTCACGCACAGACCCGGGCAAGTGGCTGAGCTCGTGGGGGGCTTGGGGGAGCGCAGACTTTGGGTTTAGGGCTGGGGAGGTGCTTACCTGTTCTCAGCCAGCAAGAAGAGCCTCTCCCCTCCTGAGTGCAGGCTGGGCCACCCACCCCTCCCAGCTCTGGTTCTTGCCACTGACAGTTTCAGGGATGCTGCACCCAGGCGACGGGTGTGTGAGCGTGTACCTGTGTGTGAACACGTGGTGTGTGTGTGTGCATGCTTGTGCGAGTGTGTGCAGGAGCACCCGGGCGCCTGGCCCCATTGGGTGTGGACGGGGCCCCTCCCAGTTGTGTGTGCTGGGTGGTCACACGGAATAGACTCTGGGTCCTGAGTACATCACACCCTGACCAGATCTCTTCTTTCCTTCTCTGCTTCCTTTCCTTGCAATAGGTCCAGAACAACAGCGCTTTGTGAGGAGCCTCCAAAACGTAAGTGGCATTTGACCTCCCCATGGTCTCGGTGTCTCGCCACGGGTGGCAGTGACCCACGGTGGGCGCTCAGGATCTCAGAGGAAGAGACAGAACCCCCGAGGCCCCAGGACCTTGTCCACAGGTCACCTCTGGGTGGCGGGTCCACGGCCCGCCTTGGCCACCTGTGCACATCGGTGGCAGGGAGGTAACCCTGCAAATGGGCTGAGCACTGATTTCGAAGTCCTCGCCTGGACCCCAGCCTGGCTCTGCTGGTGAGGTGGTGAGGGGGCCTCATGAAGGTCAGGGGGCCTTTGTGGAGTTGATTCTAAGGTTTGGGGTCAGAAGCGTGTGAAAAGGTGAGCTCCTTGGCTCCCAGCAGACAGGATGCTCTGGGAATCGGGCTGCTGTCGCAGCTATCTCTTTATTGAACGTTTTATTTTTAAAAAATTGCAAACCTTCAAGAAAGTTGCACGAATGTTACAATGAACTCCGGTAAGTCCTTCACTTAGATTTTCCCATTGTTAACATTTGCCTCCTTTGCTTCCTCGCTTTAATATATGCTACAAAAACAGTCACATTGGTATTCTGAATCACTGGGGAGTTTCAGGCATGATGCCCCTTTACCTCTAATCCTTCAGCGTGCATTTTGTAAGAGCAAGGCCATTCATTCTCTTATATAAGTACACAATGATCAGCCCTGGAACATTTAACATTGACACAATTCTGTTATCTAATCTAAGAACTTAATGACGTTTTGCTGATTGTCTAGTATTTATAGAACCTCCCCCGCCTCCACTCCAGTTCAGGATCACAGTAGCATTTTTTAAAGGGGTTTAATGGGGCAGGAACCTGACTCAGTCACTTTTCTGCAGCTGCCTTCTACACCTTGATTTAAACATCCTCACTATAGGGGCTTTCAAAGAAGTCTTGGACTCGAGACATTCAGTAAGAAGTATACTTTACAACAGCATGCTGCGCGTACTTAACACGCGTGAAACTGAAACGAAAGTTTCACAAAATAAAACTCGTAGTCTCACCGTCTGCAGGGCTCTGTTCTGTTCTGTTCTCTTTTATAAAAATGATAACCCTGACCCTCTTAAGTTGATTGCATGACCCACTAGTACACCCTGCTCTGGAATTTGAAAAACCTGGCTACCTGGGCAGAAACTTCTTGGGATCACGCTCCCACAGGTCCGGGGCCGGGTTTGGTTGATTGGGGTCCCCTAGGAAGCCAGGACTGGGAGAAAAGCCTGAAGACCCTTGGCCTCTTGCCGCCGGTGGTGGACCCGATTCCACCCCAGTCCTCAAGCTCCCAGCCCTGGGTCTCTGTCACCGGCAGCCACAGGCCTCCGGCACCACCCAACACCTGTTCTTCATGCTGTGACATCAGTTGCGGAGAATCAGGCTGGCATATCCCTGGTGGTCAGGAGATGCCCCGCTCCGGGTCAGCCTCCAGAGTCACCACTGTCATAAATAGCAAAAGGAATAATGGCGAACATTTACGGAACTCTTTAACAACGTTCACGATGCTGCCGAGGGTTTAATGATAGCAGCGGATTGTATCCTGCACCTGTCCTGTGATGGGCGCAGTGGTTCCACCGTTTATTGAGCGCTTGCTCCGTCTCAGGCAGTGCCAGCACCTTAGTCGCCTGCAGTCCTCACAGTAGCCCTGTCAGGTGGGTGCTGTACAATGGTGGTCCCCATTGTACAGATGGGGATACTGAGGCTCAAAGGTGGTGAACTGCCTGCCCCCTCACCCCCGGCTCACACAGGATTTGAACGTGGTTGATCTGACCCTGGTGCCCACACCATCCAGCATAGCCCTCCCCTCCCCCTCCCCCAGGCTGGAGCAGACTCTGGTCCAGCCCCTTCCTGAGGCCTCTCACTGGTTAATGAGTAGCCCAGGGCAGCCAGGAAGCCAGGTGCCTGCCGCTGTGAAGCTGGAATGTGAGTTCTGCTTCCAGATAAAGAGAATCTTGTGCAAGGGGCTTGGCCTTTAGAGGCAATAAACAGAGGCCGGCCAAGGTTCCTCTCCCCAAGTCTTGCTGATCCGTCCATACTTGGTGGGAGCCCATTTTACTAGAGAGGCCGCTGAGGCTGAGAGGACTGTCTGACGCCTCCTCCAAGCAGCCCTTTTGGTTTAGTCTTGCCAAAAGTGCTCACTGCCCCCTGACATGGCAGGCAGTGGGATTTGGAGGGAGGTGTCTTTAGAGAACAGTTGTCATCTCTGAAGTCTGAGCCCTGCTGGGTGTGCGGCCTTCAGTTCCCACCTGCGAAAGGGGATGGTGATCACTCAGGAGCCCCCGCAGAGATGACAGATGTGTGCATGTCCGTCGGGTGTTCAGCAGACCCTGGGGTATTAATGAGCTAGCCAAAAATAGTATTCCTGAGCTGGGGGCAACCCGGATAGCAGAAAGTCCTTGGAGCTGGAGAGTCAGACAGCCCAGGTTCAAATCCTGGCTCCATCCCTGGCCAGCTGTATGACCTTGAGAGGGCAGTCAGAGCCTCTCGCAGCCTCCTCTTCCCCACCTGTGAAATGAAACAATAACAGCCCCGGGAGGAGCAGAAAGTGAGTATGGGATCAGGGGTAACGACCAGTCATCACAGTGGGGTTTGGAAGCGCGCAAGGGGCCTAACAAAGTCAGTGCCCCGCACCCAATAGCATTTCTTTTATTTATTTATTTTTTATAAATTTATTTATTTTATTTCTTTATTTTTGGCTGCATTGGGTCTTCGTTGCTGCGCGCGGGCTTTTTCTAATTGTGGTAAGCAGGGGCTACTCTTTGTTGCTGTGCGTGGGCTTCTCATTACGGTGGCTTCTCTTGTTGCGGAGCACGGGCTCTAGGCGCACGAGCTTCAGTAGTTGTGGCTCGCGGGCTCAGTAGTTGTGGCACGCAGGCTCAGTAGTTGTGGCGTACCGGCTTAGTCCCTCCGCGGCATGTGGGATCTTCCCGGACCAGGGATCGAACCTGTATCCCCTGCACGGGCAGGCGCGTTCTTAACCACTGTGCCACCAGGGGAGTCCCCCCAATAGCATTTCTTATCTCATCTCCTAGGTGGGATCCCCTGAGCAACTCCCCCCCACCTGAAAATCAGGTCCACCCTCTTGGGTGCCCAGGAATTTTAGGGAGGGGGAACCTCTCTGGGATTGTCGTGAGAATTCCCGTGCGGCCTTCTCCACCTGTGCCTCCCCCGACCTCACCGCCCTCCCTCCCCAGCTTGTAAACTCTGGCAAGGGAGGGGGTGTCAGTATGACCTCTGACCATCCACCAAAGCACTCGCTGCCTAGAAGGGCCAAGACAGTGAGAAAATGGTATTTATTGTTTGTTTACCCTGATTATAAAAGTCATACAATTTTTCAAAAATTGAGATAGGGTTGGCATACAACGCTGGTGTAAATTTAAGGTGTACAGTGTGTTGATTTGGTCCATTGCTATTGCGGTATGAGTGTCACCGTAGCATTAGTTAACACCGCCATCCAGTCACTTAATGATTTCTTCTAGTGTTGAGAAGTAATATGTTTTTCATACAGAAAATTTGGAGAGCACAGAAAAGTCAAAACAAGAAAATAAAATTCATCTCTATTCCTACCATCCAGAGATAAGCACCTA
This sequence comes from Balaenoptera acutorostrata, assembly GCF_949987535.1. Lineage (NCBI taxonomy): Eukaryota > Metazoa > Chordata > Mammalia > Artiodactyla > Balaenopteridae > Balaenoptera > Balaenoptera acutorostrata. The sequence continues at coordinate 3,581,908 of NC_080073.1, forward strand.
ATGGTACATTTATACACGTGTGGGTAATATACCTTATTTAAAATTTTCCTTTCCAAATTGAACTCGTAGCATGGCTCTTTAGGAGCCAATTTCTCCCAGCACACCCTCCAACCTATTTCTGATAGCGTTTTGGGGTCTTGGGTCTTCCAAGTCCAGGGTTGGCAAACTTCTTAAAGGGTTGGATAGTATGTATTTTGGGCTTGTGGGCCATGGGCTCTCACCTCTGCTATTGCAGCTAGAACCCAGTCCAAGACAATAGGCAAATGATGGATGGAGCTATGGGCCAATAAAACTTTATTTACAAAAACAGTGCTGAACCTAGCCGAGGGGCCACAGTTTGCTGACCCCCTGTTCTAGTTTGTTTTGATTTGTTTGGGTAAACCATCATTTATTTAAGTAATTCCCTAGTGAGGAGAGATTGGCTGTGTGTAGTTTTTCTTTCTTGAAAACCACTCTGCTGTGAACTTTTTTTTTTTCTATTTTTAATTATGGTAAAATACAAATAACATAAAATTTGCTGTCCTAACCATTTTTAAGTCTACAGTTTAGTCGTGTTAAGTGTATTCACATTGTTGTGCAGTCAGTCTCCGGAACTTTTTCGTCTTGCAAAACTGTATGCAGTAAATTACATATTGGTATGGTCAGGAAACTGGAATCGCTAGCATGAAGGGAGTGTGCATTTTTAAGATGCTGGCACTTGTTGCCAAATTATTGACCCTCCAGAAATTGCCCTAATGTCATCAGTGACAGCCCTCAGTCCTTGAGAGAGAGGTGGCACATTCCTGGTGAATGTGCTTTCAGGGTCTTAGGGGGCAGAAGATTTAAAACAATCCATCCCAGAGGAGCTGCTCCCAGTCTGCCAGCCTTCCTTTTTTGGGAAGAACATAAAAACTCAGGAAATATAAAATGGTATGAATTCTAGGCCTCCTCCGAGGCTGATAAATACACCCTTTAGAGAGAGGAGAGGTGTGTTTAAGACCTAATCTCACCATGAGTCTGGGTGTAAATGTCTTTTGGCCTCTGCCTTGCTGTGTGACCCAGGGCATGTCACTTAACCTCTCTGGGCCCCAGGGTCTTCTGTCAAAATAGACATGATGTAGAATCTCCCTTCTGTGGTTGTTGTGAGGATCAGGGAAGAAAAACTATGAACCTTCTCAGTACAGTGACTAGCCCATAGCAATTACTGAAAGTGGTACTTGTCACTGTAATTGGTCTTCCTATTGCTACTATTACTGTTAATACTTCTGATACCTCTATCGGGGTAGGCTGAACATATGGACAATAATAGCATGTGCAGCTCTTTGCAATTCTTAAAAAGGTCTCCCATCTTTCATACTTGCATTATCGTATAGCGTAGTTATTACTGTCGCCACATAACAGGTGAGAGATGTGAGGCTCAGGAAGGCAGTGGCCAGCTTGAGGTCAGCCATGTTTCAGGACGGGACCTGGGGTGAACCACGTCTTTGGCTTCTAGCCTTGAAGTCAAAGGTGCTGGGAGACGGGGCCTCTGGACCACCAGGCCAAGCAGGAGCCTCCTCTTCTGGCCTAACCTGTGGCGGGAAAGCTTAGGCCTCAGGTGGAGAGAAGATTCCTTGGGTGTATCTTCCTGTCTTGGCTCTTATCCCAACGGGGGTCACACAGGGATTTCTTCAAGGAGAGAGATTATTATTCTAATGTGTGTGGTTCTTTCCCCACACCACCAAGCAATGCCCAGCACTAGCTGGGCATCCTACGACTTAAGTCAATACTGACGCTGTTGGTGAGGAGGTAGTCTCAGGTTCCCCAGGTGAAGGGCTCAGTCCCACAAGACTGCCCCCACCCCCGACTTCAGCCCGAATGGCTATGAATCGGAGGGTCCCACGACCCCCTCCTCGGGTTGGATTAATTTGCTAGAGCAGCTCACAGAACACAGAGAAACATTTTACTTACTAGATCACCGGTTTATGACAGAACGATATAACTCAGGAACCAGATGGCAGAGACACACAGGGCGAGGTGTGGGCTTTCGTGCCCTCTTCAGGCACCCCTGTCCCTGAATCTCCACGTGTTCACCAACTGGAACCTCCCCAAACCCTGTCCTTTCGGGATTTTACAGAGGCTTCGTTACCTAGGCGTGATCGATTCAACCTCCAGCCCCTCTCCCCTTCCCAGGGCTGGGGGGTAGTGGGACTGAAAGTTCCAGCCCTCAAATCACTGGTGGGTTCTCCTGGCAACCAGTCCCCTTCCTTAGCTCCCTCCTAAGTCGCCTCATTAACATAACAAAAGACACCTCGATTCCTCTCACCACTTAGGAAATTCCAAGGGTTTTAGGAAGTCTGCTGGAAACAGGGATGAAGACCAACTTTATCTTTTTTATCATAAATCACAATATCACAGTTCTCTCCCCACCCCACCCCCGGCCCAGTTTTTGAAACTGACAGGGCCTTTCAAATACCAGAGCTTCCCACAGTGGTGAAACCTGAGAGGTTTCTGAAGGATACTGCTAACTGTTAGCCTGTGCTCAGCCACCAGACTGCAAGTCCAGAAACCTGGGCTCCTAAAGCAAAGCAGGCACCTCCCAACCCCTGGGGCTGCGGTTGGCCTCTGGCCTCGGAGGGCCTGGCTCCCTGGGGCAGTTCCCTTTAGCACCTCCTTTATTTACCCATTTGCTGGGGGACCTTGGACAAGTCGCTTCCCTTCTCTGGGCCCTAGGGCTTCCTCACGTGTAAAACAAGGGTCTGGAATCATCTCCCTGGGGTGGCTGCTGGCGTGGCAGTGCCGAGCTTTGGCTACGAATGTCAGCTCTGCCATTTCAGAGTCAGGTGCCCTAGTGTAAAGGGTCTCCCTCCCTGAGCTGGGTGTTCTCTGTAAAAGGGGCGAAAGTGCACGTACCCCCCCCCCCGGGGTCTGTAGGCTTAGGAAAGGGGCCGCCCCCACCGCAGCCTGGCCGCTGCTAGCACACCCTCCGTGGGGCCTTACACGGGGACGCCTGGCATCCCCTCATTGCTCCTCCCCCAGAGGGAATTTGGGATCGGCCCCCCCTCCTGCCCCTCATTCCCACCCTCATCACCCCCGAGGCCCCCTCCTCACTCCTCTCCTCCTCCCCGAGCTCCTGCTCTGTGAGTCCACGAAAGCCCACGCCTCCCTCCCTCCCTCCTGCCACCGTGAGGGGGGACATGGCTTTTATTTCTGTTTTTGGGGTCCCGTGCCGTGAGCTTCTGCTTGTCTTGCTGCCCCCCTAGTCTTTTCTGGGTATCCTGCCTGCCCCTGACCATCTCCCTCATGTGAGCTCATTCTCTTGTCTGTTAAATTCCTGAGGTCCAGAGAGACGGGGTTCTGATGAGGAATCTAAGGCTGAGTCCTGATGATCGGTGGGAAGGATGCCATGATCGATTAGCAATGTCTGTTGGGGGCACGGGATAGGAGAAGGTGGCATGTGGGTGGTACACGACCCCCTTGGTAGCAGACACCTGCTTTGGATAAAAGGAGGAGCTGAGCGGACCGTGAAAGTTCTGTGCAGCCACCAGGCAAGAGGCTTCTTCTGGGTGGGAAGAAAGAAAGGAACACGACTATGGGAGAGGGTGACCCTCAAGTCCCAAATTATTTAATTCATATTTAGGTGGAGGTGTTCAGACTAGGCACCCAGAGTATTTGATTCCTCTTATTTTCTGGGTCTCATATTTTCGCTAGATATGGTATGGCAGGGTGATAACACATCAGGACCCTCCGGATGAGGTTGCCAGATAAAATGCAGGTGCACCTGAGAGGTGCAGCGACCTGCCCAAGGTCACACAGCACCTTGACGTTGGGCATCTCTCCTCTGCTGCTTCCTGGCTGTGTGACCTCAGGTGAGTCCCATCCGCTGCCTGGGACTCAGTTGCCGCATCTGTTAAATGGGGACCGAGATCAAGATGCCCAGCGGGTGAACTGGCGCACATAGGAGAAAGCAGCTTGGTGTACTGAAAAGTTGATGAGCTGATTTCTTATTAATGTGGCTTATGAATAATAGCTGTAATAAAGTGCTTTCAGGGAAGGGTTAGTCACACTAAACATACCAGCCATTGAGTGAAGTCTCTCACCCTAAAAGAGACAAAACTAGAAAAGCTTGGAAGGTGCCGGGTGGCTGCTTCTGGGCACTGATTCCCGACACCTCGGACCCCTGGGCTAGCTGATCCCCATGTGGCCAGGCCTGAGAGCGCCACGGCTGGGCACCTGGCCTGAAGTGCTTCTGGGGAGAAGGGTCCCCCCTAACTTTATTAAATTAATTTTATTTCATATTCATAAACATTATGATAGGTGCTGGTGATACAAATATAAGCAAGATAGTGTCAATTTTTTAGAATTTTACAGTCTAGTAGGTGAGACTGTGTGAACCTGTAAATTACATTAAATTTTGGTGTTTTTTTTTCCAGTTTTATTGAGAATAAATGACATACATCACTGTATGAATTTCAGATGTACGGCATGATGGCTTGATTTGCATATATTGGGAAAACGATTACCACAATAGGTTCTGTTAACGTCCATCACCTTGTGTAGATACAACAGCCCCCAACTTAAGGTCATGGGGGGCAGACCTTTGTCTTCCCTTGGGCCTTTCCAGTCCATTGAGAAATTCGCATGTTTTCAAACCCTTTCCAGCTCTGCTGAGTGGGGGAAAGGCCCAGGCAAGAACATTTGATGTCAGGGGAAGTTTGGGGAAAACCTGTAAGCGTCTGAAAACTGAGAATTGAAAGTCTGCTCATTCAGTCATCAGAGAGTTATGGACTTGTCCTGTGGCTCAGGCCCCCGCTGGGCCCTGGGGACCCAGAGATGAGCCTCGCTCTGTCCAGCCTGGGAACTGCCTGGCCAGCAAATCGGGATGCTGCAAATCGGGCGTCCATTGGCGGGGTCTCTTGAAGATGCTTGGGCACCCAAAGTTCAAAGAACTTTCCCAGAGGCCTTGAATGGCAAAGCATGCCAGCTGGGCACAAAAGGGGAAGGGCATTACTGGTGAGGAAGCAGCCCGTGGAAGGGCCGGCAGAGCGTGAAAGCGTGGAGCGAGGACCCCGGGGCCGATGGAGCCTGGGTGGCTGGGGTGCTGTGTTCTGGGGAGGGAGGAGGAGCCGGATGGGTGTTGGTGTAGCCTGGTGCCCCCAAGTGCCCTGCTGAGTGCTTCGTCTTGATTCACTTTGGGGAACCAGCCTGGAATCAGAGTCCTTATTTAATGCTTCCAGGTGTCCCTTAAAGGTAGTGACTGTTTAGTTGTTTTGACAACTTGCTTCTGCTCAGGAAGAAAAACAAACAAGCCCAGCCCTCACCACCCAGACCCGCTTGTAGGAGAATCACAGGCGCGGCCAGAGGTCCCAAGAGGAAACCCACTCTAATGAGATGTCTAACCTAGTTTTGCTGATTCACGTGGTTTTGGGAGCACACGAAGTGCCTTGGGAGGGGATGGCGGTGCCAGCGGACTTGGCTGCTGGTTTGACACAGAACGCCGGATGGAGAAACTGTTTATTTGGTATTTTCCCTGCATGACAGATCAGCCCTGGGTGTTTGCTTCTGCCTCTCCCAGCACTTAGCTGGGTGATGCTAACAACGGGTGGAGTCCGTGTTTGTTGATTTAACTGCATGAAATGCAAGGTGGCTGATCTCTCTGGTTCAGGGGCAAACTGTTTCTCCTGAGAGCAAAGCCAGGCTTGTATTGGGGCACTTCCTTGTACCTTCCCTTGTGTAATGTGAGGTGGCCCATTTTACAGATGGTGCAACTGAGGCCCCGAGGGGAAGAGACATGCCTGAGGTTACTATTTGCCGCTGACAAGTGGCAGAGTTAGGTTCCCACTAAAATCTCTGATGGTGACGCAGAACAGGCAAAAGCGGAACCAGGCAAAGGGTATTTGGGGAACAGAGTCTCACGGGCGGGTTTGGGGGCGGGAGGCTCACTCTTGGGGAATTCAGAGAACGAAGCTGGAGAGGCCAGGAGGGTCTTTCCTCTCCACTGACATTATGGGGAGGAGGGAATTTTGTACAACTCGGCCATCTGGGGGTCAGCCGTAACTGACTGACCAAATAAATGGATGAGTCAGTTAAAAAGGACAACGGATTTCTCGACTATTTATAGTTGTGGCCTAGATCTCAGGTATCCTTGCCCCCACGGAGTAAAAGGAGACTTTTTCAGATGGCCCAGGCTCTGCACAGGGTGAATAAGCTGATTAAGTCCCAGGCTGCAGTGGATGGGACACTTTGAGGGGGGTCAGGGTGAGAAAGGTCAGAGGAGGTAGGGGCGGGGGCATGCTTCTGGGGCTGAGAGGGTGCAGACAGGCGGGTACACCATTTCCAAAAGCGGTGCAGGCTAGCAGACCCCACACCCCTCCCTTCCTTTCATCAGTTCACTGAGATTAGCCGCATCCCTGGACATTAGCTCTGGGCAGGCTGAATTTGAAGGGTTAAAAGCTCTTGCTGGCCTAAGGGGCCAGTATTTAGCCATCCCAGCAGGTGTACATAATTAAATGGGAAGGTCCTGTAGAGTACACAGCCTCAGTGAGGTGGATTCTTTTGGTTGCTGCTGTTCTGTGGTTGAGGCCGCTGGGTCCTAGTCCATGAAGATGTGTGTGATGTGGGCCCACTCAGGAGATTCTAATCCTAGCTGGTGAATTTGCCAAATGACACCCCTACCTCCTGCTGGCCTCAGTTTCCTCCTGTGTCAGGTGAAGAGGGGGACCTCCTGGTATCCAAGGTCATGGCCAGGAGATGCCCCAGAGCCCTGTGGTCGAGGACCCAGGATCCTCAAGTCTTGCCTCTTCCTGGCTGTGCAACCCTGGTTAAGTCGATTGATCTCTCTGAGCCACAGGTGGGTAAGATCCGTCATCTCATAGGGTGGTTGGTAAGGACTGGGTAAAATAGGGAACCCAGGTGCCAGGTGGTGCCCCAGGCACACTTGGGCGATCAGCCCAGGGAGCTGGTATTCCTCTCTGGAGCTGACTGTGCAGCTGGAGGATTTTTCCATACATTTAAGGTATTTCAAGTGTGCTTTTTCTCCTGTCAGACTCTCTGAAAATTCTATAAAGTCTCATTACCTTTGGACTGGTTATAGGAAAAAAGTGAGCAGCCATAATCAGTGAAAAGTGATTTAAGGAAATAAAAATATTTAACATGTTTTTTAAAAGTTACTATTAGCTAGAATCACATCAAGTGGCCAACACAGTGCCAGGTACATAATGTCAGCTGCAATTATTATTGTTTCCAGGATGTAAGAACAGCTGGAATTAGAACAAAGTGTTGCTATGACAGTGGTAGACCAGGCTCCTCATTCGCTGCCGCCTGGGAGGAAGCTGGGACCCCTGCCCTAGAGCACCCAGACCAGGGGAGGAAGAAGACACGAGGATTACAGCTGAGGAATGAGCACCTTGTTCTGCTGGGAGATGGGCAGGGAGGGGATGGTCAGGGAAGTCTTCCTGGAGGAGGTGGCATTTGAGGATGGAGAAGAGTGGAGATGTGCATTCCAGGGCCTGGAATGGCCTGTAAAAATGCACCAAGCTGTGACAGCCTAGGGTCTTGCAGGCAATGGTACGTAGAGACGGTAAGCTCTGTGATCAAGGAACCCTCTCTCTGGCTTTAGTTCTGCTAAGGGATGTTCCTAATTGGTGGCATTTTGCTGGAGAACGAAGTCTCTGGGCACCTGGGCTGTGTTGGAAGGGGCATTGTGACCTCATGAGCAAATATTCTGAGACCCAGAGCCGAGGGGCTGGGCATCTTCTGTACTCTCTGTGGCCTCTGATGGCATCCCATTTCCCAGTGCCTGGGGTAAGTCACATTTGCTTGTCCACCCGTGTCTCTGTTTGCTCACAGAGCCTCTGTCCCCTTAGAGAACCACCCTGGGCTGTCTTCTATGATTCAAGCTTGTGAGGTCTCCAACAGCTGCAGTCGCCTAGGAGATGGTGTTCAGGGAGACTGCCCCGGAGGGGGAGCAGGAGACAAATGTGGGAGCCCTTCAGTGCTTATAAGTTCTGACCCAGTGGTCCCACTGGGGGCCTGGTGGGAGGAAGGTATTCCTCAGAGGCATCCAGCTTGGAGCAGGCCATGGCTCCCCTGGCTGGAACTGCTCTACCAGGTCACCCACCCCAGACCACCAGTGGGACCCTCTGTTTACCCACCTCCTCAGCCCAAATCCTTGCTTGATGGAGCCTCTCAGACCCTGAGCTGACTGCAGGTAGGTCGCCGGGTGAAGAGACACGGCATTCCCTTGGGGTCAGGGGCCTCCATGGAACTTGAGGCTCTGGATTTCCTGAGCCTGGGAAAGGGTCCTCAAATAAGTAAGGAGTCGATCTGGTCCAAGGCATCCAAACAGCAGGAGCTAGTGAGAAGGGGCAGTGGCTGTGCAGAGCTCAGAGCTGAAACCTTGGAGACTGAAGCTTGTGCACCTGGGCCTCAGTTTCCCCACCTGTAAAATGGGCACATTAGGCCAGATAATGGTGCTGAATTTCATGAACTAGTACATGTTCAAAAATCAAATTGGGGTTGAGGAGCGGAGTGGCCCACCGTCGGACCGTACACCTGTCATTTTACCCCTTCACAGCAGTTCTATAAAAGTGACCATCTGGTCTCACTCCGATGTTGTGAAAGAAAGACAATTTTAACCTCCCCTCCAAATAGGAAGGCTGCAGTTTCAGTAGGTGGGGGCACATGTGTCTAAGAAAGAGCCCTGGCAGCCTCCAGGCTTAGCCTGGAGGAGGTTTCATCCCAATTGGCCCCGCCTGGTGTTGGGCAGCTCGGAGCAGAAGCTCTGAGAACCACCCCAGCCCTTGCTGTGACTCGCCTTCCTGCTGCTCGGCTCTTCCCCAAGACCAGCCTCAGTGTGAACAGACGCTCGTCCTCACGCAGGACGTGGTGATATCCCCTGTCTGTGCGCCCGCCCCGTGCAGAATGGCCCGCCTGCATCAGCTCACGCGGGGGCCCTTCCACCCTGGGAGGTCGGCGCTGCTCCTGGCCGCGACTTACAGCTCAGGAAGCAGGGTCAACTGAGCCTCCTGGCAAGCCCCCTTCCCTTTCAGGCCTCAGTCTCCTTATCTGTAAACTCTGGGCATTGGGCTCCTGGCTTGATCTGTCACTCAGTGATGGCCAGGAGGGAGGGGTCTCAGATACCCAGGGACCTCCAGCTAGGATCCTTGGGCTTTCGAGGCTGCCAGGAGTTGAGGGGTCACAGAATCTGATTTCTGCAGCTTCAGCCATCCTGGGGGACACCAGCGAGACCACCTTCCCCTCATGAAGCTTTTCTTCACCGCTGCCCAGGGTCTCTGGCTGTGACCAGGGGGATGGAGGGAGGCTGCTTGGTCGCTCTTCGATTAGCTGGTCTGTAGTTCACGCCATGGGTTGTCACGGCCGCTCTGTTAGCCCCATTTCCCAGCGGCAAAGCTTTTGTCTGCTCTCAAGTTCAGGTCCAGCCCCTGTAACTTCCGCCTCCCCTGCTTGACAGGTGCCACCACCCAGGGGCCCGAAGGGTACCAGCACCTTGTATGGGGAGCCGCCTGAAGTGCCCTCCAATCCCACCCCAAGACTAGGCCAGGGAGGTGAGGAAGGTTTCCATATCCAAGCTCAGACCCCCAGGGAGTACCAACCCAGGGGACCCCAGGGGACCCCAGGGTCCACCAGTCCCACCCACTGTGGAAGAGGACAGGAAGTTGGAATAAGAGGGTGCAGGGGTGTCTCAGTCTCATAGCTGGTTGACCCTGGTCCTGGCTCTGTTGGGTATCTGTCAGGTTCCCAGTAGGCCTGGCACACAGGAGATGCCCAGCAGGGCCTTGGCTGTGAGTCCAGGCTGCCGCTGGTCTCAGGGAGAACGTGCGTGAGTTTGCTCACCATCCTGATGCTGATAGCACACACGTCGTCCAGGTGCTGTTCTAAGCGGTCTGTACATACTTGCTTATTTAATCCCAGCAGCCCTAAGAGGCAGGTCCCCATTCACTATTACTGTCCCCATTCTACATTTGAGGAAACTGAGGCACACAGGGTTTATTGCTGATGTACATTTTCTTCTGCTGGGGAGACTGCCTTCGCTGAGGGAGAGAGGGCTGTGTGTACAGGTGTGTGGGGAGGGACAGGACACTGCACCTCCAGGCTTGGGGTCTCCTGGTCGGAGGGTCTAAGCCATAGCCCAGAGAGGGCAGGCCTTGCCTTGGTCAAGCAGCTGTCACTGGCAGAGCTGACCCCACCAGGGCCTTGTGCTTGGGCGGCTGGCATTTAAGGGACAGGGGTTTCTTTTGGGAAGGCCCCACCTGCTGCCTCCACCTTAGAAAAAAGTGACTGCCAGGGTGACAACCAGGGGGTCCCCGAGTCCCAGGCGGTGTGCCGTGCACCTCGTCCCTGTCCTTGGAGAAGCTGCCTGAGGTCTGCTCAGCTGGACTCTGCCCTTTACCAGGCTTCAAAACCAGGTCCTGGCTTCCTTTGTTTGCCCCCCTCCCAGGGTAGGGGGCTCTCTCTGATGCTTGTCCCTCCAGGATCACATATACCCACTCAACTCCCTTCCCCAAAGGCCCCAGGTAATGCACCTGCCAGCCCTCACCTTCAGTTCTCAGCCCCCTTTTCACTTTAGTAAGCAGATAACAAGGAGCGCTGGCCTTGTCCTGGGTTCAGTCCTGGCTCTGTCGCTCACTCACTGGGTAACCTTGGGCCAGGTCCTGTCTCCTCGCAGAGCATCAGTTTCCTTATCTATAGAACGGGGCAAAAGCGCCCGTGCCCCGGGGTACTGCAAGGAGCAGTGGCAATGGGGAAGATCAAGTCTGGGGTGGCCCTGGGCTCACCAGGGCTGGCAGACATGAAACCCAGCCGGCCCAGCCTCCAGCTACTCACAGTCTGGCGGAGGAGGCCACGCACGTGCACTCACACACACACACTCACATGCTCACGTGCATTGTCATCACCAACAAGAGTCCTTTTCACTGGTTGGTTTTCTTTTGCATTTTACCAAGAGTCTCCCAGTGCATTAGCACCACTGTCCCTGGCCTCACCTGATGCTGAGGTTCACTTGGGGGCTCGTTTAACAGCTTTGAAGATTCAGTCAGGAGAGGTGGGTGTTGGGGGAGGCGTCTGCATGTTCAGCCAGAGCCCCAGGTGATGCTGGTGTTGAGGCCCGTGTGAGGGTCTTGGGCATCTACTAGCTCTGCCTGAGAGCCCAGAGACTTCAGCCAGGGATGGCTTTATAGATTAGGAGGCCCATTTTACAGGAGAAGAAACTGAGGTTTCCCAAAAAGAACTTTGAACTTTGTGCAAAGTTGTACAGTTCTGAACAAGAGCCCAGCACCTGGGAGATGGGGGTGGGGGGGTGACACTGGACAGAGGAGGTGCGGGAAAGAGTGGGGTGGCCATGAAGGGCTTCCTGGAGGAGGCGACACTTGGGCCAGATCTTCAAGGTGGGTGGTGGGATCCACCTAAATATAAGGGAGCCCACAAGCAAAGCACAGGGCGGAAGGGGATACTGCTGGGGAGAACGAGGAGGCCCCAGGATTCATGCAGGACAAGAGGAGAAATAAGGCGGCAGGGATTGCGGACAGGGCCAGACATGTAGAATGAGCCTTGGTTTCCAGGTGGGGAAATTGAGATGATTAGTCTCCAAACAGCTGGGATAGTTCCACTAATAGTTCTTGAGCTAAGGGCGACATGGCAGGCAGTGGGGTCTGCCAGAAACAAGCTTGGCTAAGCTGGTGGGAGCAGAGTTCAGGGCGCGCCTCTGGGGAGTTTCCAGTGGCTGGGTCGGCCTCGTCTTGTGGCGCTGCGTGAGTGGCAGGCCGTGCCAAATCCCCAACACCGTGCTCTTGGCAGGCAGCACGGAGGCCTAAGTGGATCGCAGTGAAAGGTTAGGGGTCAGGGAGGCTGTGTGGGGCTGCCTGGGAGGCGGTCTGCACGTGTAGGAAGACCACAGTTGAGGAATGTCAGCCATCCCCGGAGCCCGCCCCGCACCCCCGGGGTGGATTTTAATGCTGAGTTTTTCTTCTAGCCAAGCAGTAGCTGCTGTTAGGCACCATCTTGTAGCCCTGGAAGTCGCCGCTGCTGCTGCACCAACATTCACCAACCTGACGGAGTTAGATATGAATCCGGTCCACTCAGGTTTGGAATAAGACCTTTACTTTCCGCCTCTGGCGCCCACTGTGCTCCACTGGGTGGGGGGGGTGGGGGTGTCGGGAGCATCCCTGCCCTCCATCAGCTCCTTCCAACCTCAGTTTCCCCTCCAGCTCTGATGGTCTGTCTGTGAAAGAGGCTGATCCTCTTTGTTGATCCGCCGTGGATCCAGGGCCTCGGTTTTTCCATCTAGAAAGCGGGCTTGCATTCACACGTGCCAAGACCTCTAAGACCCCAGCTGGAGCCTTCAACTTTTGTGCAGGATCCACTGGGATCTCCAGCACTGGGCAAACCTTTAGGGAACCAGAGAGAATTCACTTCAAACTCATTTTTGGAAGATGCTTGGGGAACACATTTAATGAAAATTGATTTCCTAAAGATTTGGGGCTCATCTCTCAATAAAAGGCAAAGCTTTGTGGAGTTTTGACCCTTTGGGGGGAACTGTGCTCAGATGCCAGGGATACATGTAACAGAGTTACATCTTTTGCTCTTTGCTCCATCACCCTCATCGAGGGGCCTCACAGCTGCGAAGTGGAAGAGACTTGCTCTGGCACTGAGTGTCCCCAGAGTCCTGAGCCCTAAATGTTCCCTCTGACAAATACTCAACCAGGTCTTGTACTGGGTGTCGGGAAGCAGACCCGGGGACTATGGGGCAGAGGTGGAGGTGGTGTGGCCTGCGGAGCCCAGGGAAGGCACTGGGGGGTCCTCGGGGCCACCATCCTGGGGGATTGCCTGTGAGTTACTCGGGGAGCAGCGTGCTGGGCTAAGGGAACAGCAGGAGCCGAGGTGTGGAGGGAGGCATGGGAAAGCACGTGCTGTGTGGTTCAGAGGCCCCTGGGCATCTTGGGTGGGCTCTGGATGGTGGAGGATGCTTGAAACTTGACTTCCAGACAAATGGAGTAAAAGCCCAGGCAACAAGCCCCTTTGCTCTGCGGTGGGCGCAGCGGCAGCCCGTGCCAGTGGATCACCCCCTCTTCCTTGCTGAATCCCAGGCTGTTTCACTCCACAGGCACCAAACTCTCCTTGAGCTAAATTTCTAAGTGAGGGAGAGGTAAGCGTGGAGCTGGGCAGGAAAAAGAAAGTCCTTCCTCTTTGAGAAGAAACATGATTAAAAGAGGAACGGTAGGGGCTTCCCTGGTGGCGCAGTGGTTGAGAATCTGCCTGCTAATGCAGGGGACACGGGTTCGAGCCCTGGTCTGGGAAGATCCCACATGCCACGGAGCAGCTGGGCCCGTGAGCCACAACTACTGAGCCTGCGCGTCTGGAGCCTGTGCCCCGCAACGGGAGGGGCCGCGATAGTGAAAGGCCCGCGCACCGCGATGAAGAGCGGTCCCCGCACCGCGATGAAGAGTGGCCCCCACTTGCCGTAACCAGAGGAAGCCCTCGCACGAACCGAAGACCCAACACAGCCAAAAATAAATAAATAAATAAATAAAGTAGCTATAAAATTAAAAAAAAAAAAAAAGAGGAACGGTGAGAACAGGGAGCTTGTTTACAAACACTAATGAGCTAGGAGTTGTCACAATGTAGACAGGATGTGATGCCCATCTTACGGAAGGTGACACCGAGGCTGAGAGCAGTGACTTGCTCAAGGCCCTACTGCAAAGGCTGCCCTGGCTGGTTTCCCTGGAGCTGTAACTTCCAGCAGAGCCCTGGTGACAGAGTTGGGGATGGCCGGCTCTGAGCGAGCGCTGGGCCACTCGCCTGCCCTTAGCTGGCCTTGCCCCGAGGGCCTGTCTCTCTCCAGTTTCTGTAGAGGGAGGGAGGGGCTGCCCTCTGTTTGCTTTTCACAGTCAGCTAGAGGAGTGAGGAGCATTCGGGTTCGTACAGCTTGAAAGGGGAAGTTTGAGGAAACAGAAACCGAGCCTTTCTTTTTTCTCATGTCTCTTTTTTTTGTGGCCTCCAGAAATAATCCTGGGTTCTGCAGAGCCTGTCTCAGGATCATGGTTGACCTACTCTACCCACACTTCCGGCAGAGCCCGGCTGGGGCCGGGGCGGTGGGGAAGCAGGCGGGGAGAAGAGTGACAGGCTTGCGGCTGGTGAGTCAGTGGCAGGAGGCCGTTGCCTGCTGACTCACCGCCCTGTACGTGAAAACAGGCCCCCTGAGTCCCCCGCAGCCACGGCGCCCTCCCGGCTCCCTGCTTCCTCTCTTTCACCTGATTGGTGGTTACGGCGCGTGCTGGCAATCTCAGTGGCATTTGGGGTCCAAGCCCCCTCAAACAGATTTGTGCAGCCTGACTGTTCCTGGACCTCCGCCTTCCCCCAGGGACCAGGTCCAGCCTGGCCACGGGCCCAGCCCAGGGGGTGTCACGAGACCTGCTCCTTGAAGCCTCACTCCAACCAGACGCGTGACTCCTGTCCTCCTCCTGAACTGAGAACCATTTTTGTGATATTGTGACGAAATGAGCCCCCCACCCCCAGATATTAGTACCCTGAGGGCAGGAAGGCGGTAGGTGCTCGGTCCAGGTAGGGCAGGTGGGGTTTTTCCTGGAACCAGTCCGAGGGAAGTGACATGTCCCAGATCGTATAGCGTCAAAGACTGACCCTGTTCTTTCCAAAACCCATGGGTTTTATCCATGGAGGGGCCAGGGGTCTAGACTCACAAGGACATTTTCTTCTCTCGCTCACCCATGTTATGGTCCTTGGCCAAGGGACAGCCGTTCTGGCCGCCCATCCTTGGCTGGTCCCTCTTTGCAAAAGATGACGGTCACTTCAGCCTGTCCCACAGGTGCTCGGCTTACAATGAGGAGGCCGGCGGCTCTGAGGTGTCAGGGTTCAGGACTTGGGCTCTGCAGGCCCCACAAGAAAGTCCCTACTGGCAACAGCTTACAGAGGAAAGCCCAACATGGGCCCTCGAATCCCTTCAGGGTGGGAGGGAGCCAGGTGGTCAGGGACAGCCTGAGTTGAGCACTCCTTGGGGCAGCACAAAGCTCTCCAGGGGCCCTCACCACCCGCTAGATAAATCCAGGTTCTGACCTGGCCTCCAGGCCTGGCTTCCTCTCCGGGTCGCCCCATGCCCTGTCCCCCTTGCTCTGTCCCACACTGGCCTTCCCTCTGTTCCTTTGCCGTGCCCAGTGTGGCCTTCTTCACACACGCTGTCCCTGCTCTGAGAACACCGTTCCCCCAGATGTTTGCCATGCAGATCCCAGCTTCAGGGTGGTTGAAAGCACAGACCCTGAAGCCCATTGCTGTGTGACTTTGGGCAAGCGACTTCACCTCTCTGGGCCTCATTCCTTCATCCAGGCTGGTGAGAGGAATAGATGAATTGGTACCTGCAAGGGCTTAGCACAGGGCCTGCCCAGAACCAGTCTTTTTTTTTTTTTAAAGTATTTGTTTATTTATTTATTTATGGCTGTGTTGGGTCTTCGTTTGTGTGCGAGGGCTTTCTCTAGTTGTGGCAAGCGGGGGCCACTCTTCATCGCGGTGCGCGGGCCTCTCACTATCGCGGCCTCTCTTGTTGCGGAGCACAGGCTCCAGACGCGCAGGCTCAGCAATTGTGGCTCACGGGCCCAGCTGCTCCGCGGCACGTGGGATCTTCCCAGACCAGGGCTCGAACCCGTGTCCCCTGCATTGGCAGGCAGATTCTCAACCACTGCGCCACCAGGGAAGCCCCCAGAACCAGTCTTTAGTGAGCGTCTGCCACTATGAAACGTCACCTCAGAGGGTCCTCTGACTCCCTGTGCCCTCATCTTGCTTGGTTGTCTTCTGCTCACTGGTCCCAGTCGTAAATATTTATTCGTGTATGTACTTAGTGTCTGTCTCCCCTTCTGGAATGTCAGCTCCAGGGCTCACCTCCGAGTCCCCTGTCCCTACAGCAGGGCCTGGCACCTAGTAGAGGATGCTCTCAGTAAATATTTATTCGGTACTCACTGCTCGCCGGAGCTGCCCTCTCTCTGTCTTATCCCCAAATATCCAAGAGGCACAGGGGAAGTGCTTGGCCTGCAGAACTGGAAGCAGACCCAACTTTCTGCCTCTTCACCTACTGCCCTGTCCCCTGACTCGGTGGCCTACTGGGCCAGGGCCTGGGGCACCTCTGTTTTGGGCGTGTTGTGTGCCCAGCTCGCGTTCCCCTCGAGGGCAGTGCCGGCCTTCCTGCACCTGCTGCCCGCCCATCCCCGGGCCACGTGGCCACAGAGCAGCCTGCTCGCGCCTTCCTCCCCCCGCCCGCCTGCAGGTTTGGTGCCGGGGAGAGGAGAAGGCTGTACATTGGGCCCACATCCTGCCCCCCGCCCCGTCGTTGTCCTAGAGGCCAGTTCTTTGCAAAACCTGTTCACCTTCACCCACTTTTTCCTCCGCGAACCATAGATCAAGAATTACGACCTGCTCTGTTAGGTCCCTGTACAGAGGCCTCCTTACCCTGGGGGGGCACCAACTGCATGGAGTCAGGATCTAGGTGTAAATCTTGGCCTCGCCTGGTGGCTGTGTGACCTGGGCCAGACCCTCCCCTTCTTCGAGCCTCAGCTTCCTGATCTGTGAAAAGGAAGGCTCCGTGAGCCTTGGGGCGAAGTCAGCGCTCGTGTAGGTTGAAGGCCGAGCCTGAGCCAGGCAGGGTGCTCTCAGCAGAATGGGGGTAGACATAAGCCTTCGTGGGGGGAGGGGAGGGCCTTGCCCACGGACGCTGAGCCCAGGAGATAACAAACCCTGTCCCCAGAGCTGCCGTGCTGAAAACAATTCCCCAAACAGAACTCACTTTCACTAGGACCACAGAATTGTCGCTCATTGTTTCGACTTTGTTCCTGGCAAAACAATGCCGGGCTTCCTGGATGACCTCACTGGGGCGAGCCATCGGACCTTGGAGGCTGGGCTGGTCAGCATCTCCAGCCGAGCCTGTCCTGCCCTTTGCTGTGACTGCCTTGGGTGACCTGAGACAATGGTCTGACCAAAGAGGACAAACTGGGTATTTGGCCCACACGATGTTGTAGAAATTGGAAGTTGTATGTGCACATACGTCTCAGATTTCAATACCTCTCCAGAAATTGGAGGACCTGGCCTCAGTGGCCTCGATCCCAAAGGCAACCACAGTAGCTGGAGCTGAGGAGAGCTGCCCGTGGCATATTCTGCAGGCCCTTCCCCACTGGCGTCCATTCTTTGCCTGCCAGGTCCCTGGAGGCCTTTGAGCTTGTCATGCTTGAGTTAGCCTGAGTTAGGAATAGATAACCAAGACAGAAGGATACAGACCTTCTGATTGAAGGTCAATCAAATGATCAAATGATTCAATCAAATGATCAAATCTTTTAAAGGTGTACCTTTTCGTGAAAAAGAATAAAAAACCCTTTTTAAAAATTAATTCCTGCTTTCTTTTCAAAATCAGCTGCCCTAGATAGTGAAATAGTGCTCTTAACGCACCTTTTTTTTTTTCCTTTGGTGCTTAACTGTTAAGTGCTCTCTAGGGCCAGGATTGTATTTAAGCAGCGTGCCTGAGGTAGACATTACTAATTGGTCCTGGCCCTCCTCCTTACTGAGCCTGTCCCTCACCTGCAGTCTGTGGGGACAGTGCTCGAAGGAGCCCCTCCAGGGCTATCAGAGAAGTTTGGGAGAAACTCTTCCTGTTCGCTAGAGGAAGCCTCAGGTCCATGGCTCCACCTGTCCTGCCCCAGTCAGTGCGTTCCGTCGGCCTGCTCAGCCCACCCCTGTGGCCGTGGGCACTGACTGCTGCACGGGTCCCCAGGCCCTGCCCTGTCTGTCTCTGTCATGTGGCCCCTCACTTCCCTGTTTGCCTTCACCTACTTCCCTAATTTGTCAGCACAGCCCAGTAGCTTGAAGCTGGCATAAAGGCGCCAGACCTGATTTCACTTTGTGACATATCTAGAGCAAGTGATCCAAAACAGCCGAGTGGCTGAGAACATGGAATTGAGAGGCCAAAATAGACCTGGGAGCCGTTCGAAGCTTCAGCGGCCTTTTGCTTGCTATGTGACCCTGGGCAAGTAACTTCACCACTCTGTGCCTTGTCAGCAAAAGGCAGATGGTAATGGCCACCCATGGACAGGGTTAATTCAGAAAATGCTTACAAAGCGCTTAGCACAGTGCTAAATAAGTGTGCATGCAGCCAGTGCCCAATAAATGCAGCTTGCTTCCTTTTTCTTTTTTTTAAACGCTCAGGATACGATGCCTGCCACATAGTGTAGTAAAATCCCAATGTGATCAGATGTTTTCTTCAATAATAGCTAATATTTATTAATCACTTGTATGTACCAGGCACTGTGCTCAATATTTTACAGGCATCATCCTATTTGATCTCTATAAGGGGAGTTTTACTTTTACCCCCATTTTTTTAACCAGTGAGGAAACTGAGGCACAGAGTGGGTTGTCACTTGGACCAGGTCACTCAGCTTAGTTGTGGCCTCTGTGAGCCCAGAACACTGGCTCTGGAGTGGAGACGGGGGACAAGGAAAGGAGAGAGGAGGAGAGACCCCTGCTCTGGAAAGGGCAGACAAGGGGTCCAGCCGCTTGCTTGTTTCCATAGCAGGCCCAGCGGGCTGGGGGCCGTGCAGGCTGCAGGCTCCCTACCTGTGAAATGAATGGATCTGTCGTCCAGCTGTCCTCCTGCCCCAGTTCGGGGATTCTGGGAGTCTCTTGCCAAACCCCAGATGTCAGGCCCGGAGACTGATCGTATAGCCCAGCTGTGGGCTACACCCTTTTGGGGTGGGGACAGTATTTCAAAGAGGAAACAGAAGAAGTACCTGCCCTCTTATTTAAAAACCTTGTAGGGACTCCTGAGTGACAACAGGGGACTTGAGTCATTGTTCTCGACAGGAGAGAGCCACATGGGAAACCGCTTACTTGAGAAAGTTCCAGTTCTGCAGGGGAGGGCAAGGCAGAGAGCCCCCCAGCTTCTGGGCTTGGTTCCCCCACAGCCTTGGGCTGAGGTGGCAGGTGTGGGGGAGGAGCCTCAGTAGCATCTCAATTTCAAGACCCAGCTGGCTGGTGCATGGGCACCTGGGGTCCCCAGCCCTGCCCTGCTGCTGGCTCTGTACCTCTGCAGTCCTTTCCCTCTGGCCTCAGTGTCCCCATCTGCAAACCCTGCAGAGGCTGCTCTCTAACCTTCGCTCCAGTGCTTTCAGCTTTGGGCAGACCAGCTGGGAATTCTGCCTCTAGTCTCCTTCCCACCTGTGTATCCTCAGCCAGGCCACCCTCTTCCCTGCTTCAGCCTCAACTCCCCCTTCCGTAAAACGGTCCTAAAAATCCCTTGTGCAGTGTTGAGGGTGTTTGAAGAGTGCATAGAAAACTGTGTACAGACAGCTCAGCACAGAATTAAAGTACTCAAAAATTTGGTAGTTTTACATTGGGAGGAAGCAAAGGAACATCTTGTCAACCCACGGCATCGCTGGCACTAGGTTGACTCTGTCTGAGTACATGTCACAAGCCGACCAGGTGATCTGCACGTTGTCTTCAGGCACCAGAACCAGGCCCTGGCCGTGACCTCCACCCCAGGAACAGAGTAGGAGTTTTCAGCTGGGCAAGAAGGGAGCCTTCGTCGTGGAGCCTCTGTATTGGAGCCCATTCTAATCACTTGTAGCTGTAATAAGCAAATAGGAAGCTCTTAAAATGGGGAATAATGCATCACGGTCGCTACAAAATAGCCCTGGGCCTGGCGCCAAGGAAAACAGCGCTCAGCGGCGGCCTGCAAGGCAGCGGGTGTCTGGGACACCTCGGAGGGAGCTCGTTCCCAAGTGCTGGCTGCACCAGGGGGCGCGATGTTGGTGAGTGACGGGCGAGGGAGAGTTAGTGAGTCTCTCGGGGGTCTGCAGAGTTGGACGGGCTGGACTGGCCACGGGACAGTGGAGGCGGAGCTGGGGGTTCCAGAACACCATGGTCGCTGTCACTCCCAGCTTCGTGACCTCAGCAGTGTCACTTGGCCTCTCTGGGTCTTGCTGATCTCCCCCTGAGTAGGACTGAGGCCTTCCGTACCGCATGGTCAGCGTGGACCCCGTAATAATTAGAGCAGTAACAGCAGACTAGTACTGGCAGATACTAGCTCAGGAGCACTTGCCATGGGCACCCCCTCGTTCAGTCCTCATAACATCCCTATGAGGTGGCCACAGTTATCCCTCTTTACACACGAGAACACGGGGGGCCAGAGGGTGGAGTAACTTGCTTGAGGTCACTCAGCCAGGAAGTGGCTCTCAGCTCCTAGGCCGGGGCTCCCCCTTTGATTCCTGCAGGGGCCAGGCTGCCACCAGAGGGCCTGGAGCCGCCATGCAGAGAGCCCGAGCCTGAGGGGTGGGCTGAACTAAAGCAGTTACGTGGGACCAGTGTCCCAAGGAAAAGGGGCCTGTGCTGAGACCCAGTAGCTGTGGTGAGGAGCTTGTGTTTTCTTCCGGGAGGGACGGAGGGTTGCGGTGGGAGGGCATTATGATCTGAGTCTGCTTTGTAAGTTGCCTTCAGCTGCTGTTTTGAGAACAGATTGTAGGGGTGGGGTGGGCAGAGTAGCAGCAGGGAGACCCAGGAGGAGGCTGCAGGGGATGCCCACGGAGGGCTGTCGAGCCCGGAGCCAGGCAGTTGCCATGGTGATGGAGAAGTGGGTGGATGCCAGGAACGTACAGGAGGCAGAATCCGCAGATCTTGCTGCTGGGGCTTCCTCGGACACCCCAGAGGAGCTTGGAAGGAGCCCCCCTGAGAGGGAGTTGGGGTGTCTGCACGTGGGTCAGACCTCATCCAGGCGTGCGTCTTGAGCGAGGCCGTGGACGTCACTGGGCTATGTGTTCTCAATGGCCAGGCGAGCCTGTGATGGCAGCAGCCACAGGTGGGACAGGTGTCAGTGATGCAGGAACACATCTCCAGGTACACCTCGGCAATGAGCAGTGAGGAGACCACTACAACACCAGGACATGACAGGCCTCACCCCCGATCCTGGTTCAGGTACAGGCGTCGGGAAGATGGGGTCCTGAGTGCGGAAAAGGGGGCTGGAGGTCTCATCTTATATGGAACCAGAGCCTGGAGCCGAGGGTCTCAGGGAGCTTGTGGCTGCTCCCTGCCTCATGTTTCTAGAGAGTTCTCTGAGGGCCAGAGTGGCAAGTGGGCCTGGGGCCCAGAGGGCAGAGCCAGGGCTCAGGGTAGCTTTCGCCAGTGCCCCCAGCCTATGTGAGCAGAAGCCGGCCACCTCCCCCCTCCTCCGTCTGGCTGACCTGGTGAAGTGCCTTCCGGCCCCGAGATCCAAGGAGGGCCCGAAAGGGCGGCACCAGCCCTTCTTGGTGAGGAGGCTCAGGGGTCATTCCCTGGAAAACATCCCCACTAGGAGGGAGTGGAGTCCCACATCCTCCAATTATGCTCCCATCCAGCCGGCCCACAATGGGCCGCTCAGATAACCATCGGGGGCTGCACGGATCAGCGCTGGAACAATGCTGGCCGCCTGGGCTATTTTTACAGCAGCCGTGCGCTCGGCAGAACCCCGCGTCGCCCCGAGGGAGCGGGCAAAGAAAGGCCTGCGGATGCCGTCGCCGGGAGACAGAGGAAGGCCCAGTGAGCCGCCCGGCGGCTCCAGGAAGCCTTTTCTTGGTCTGCTCACCGCCAGATAGCGAAACAATCGGGGTCCCCCACCCCCAGCCAGGAGAGGAAGGAGGCGTGGGGGAACGGGGGTTCTGTTGTGCTGCGTGCCTCTGCTCCTCAGAGCACGGCCCTGGAGGGCCCACTGCTGGGGCCAGGCCAGCGCGTCCCCTCGCCAACACCCCACCCCGTCCTCGGCAGCCCTCACCTGGCCCTGCCCCCGATGCCTCTGGACCACACGCCGAGGACCTGCCAGTGTCATGGGGTTGGGAAGCGGCAGAGCTGGGGTTGGTACTTGGCCCCAGCTGCTTGTAGACACACTCTGGGAACCATCTACCCAACAGTCCTTGCCTGACGACCTACTGTGTGCCAGCTCGGGGCACCCAGCAGTGGACAAGGCAGGTCCCGGTGCCACGGAGCCTCTGTTCTAGTTGTGGAGGAGACCATTAACAAGGAAGCAAGGAAGGCATTTTCAGCTAGTGCCACTGTGACAGGCGGACTCAGACGCCCCTGGACAGATCCCGTGAGCCGGGTGGTGCCCTGGCCCCGGTGTGCCGGGGTGATGGCCGCCTCTGGTCCAGCTGATGGTCATCGTGGGGAGCATGAACCCAATGTGGCCCCCCTTCCGATTTTGTAAGAAAACCTAGGAATCTTGACTTTTCTCTGGAATCTGATATTTCAGTGTTGGCCACCGATTTGGATCACGAAAACAAGCAGGTTGTGTTCAGAGCTGCTTGACTATGAGTCGGTCATCTCTGCCATCATCCTTTTCATTCTTCACGTGGGGAAACTAAGGCTCATCTGTCTTCATGGTCCTCTGCCAGGGACAGCGAGGGCTCGGGGACCTGAGGAAGTACAGAGAGCAGGGGCGCTGCACTGGCCGGTGGCCGACTTCCTCTAGAATGGGGTCCCAGCAGGGGTGGGCTGAGGGTGACTGTGAACGGCTCCTGGGGGCTTAGAGATTTGATATCCCCTGGGGCCTCCCCTTGCGAAACCCACAGGGTAGTCAGAGGGCCAGGGTCCTGGATGATACAGGGGTCAGAGTAGGCCAGAGCATGCAGAGAGGGCTGGACACGTGGGGATTAACTGGCATTCTTCCATAATCCTGACCAGTGCAAATCCCTTATTTCTTATGCCGCAGAGATGTGACTGGTTAATAAGCTGTGAATATATTTTATAAGCATCCATTTTCTGTATGTGATGGAAACCCTGTTTTCAAATATCGTTTCCATTCCAGCCTGAAACCCCATTCCTCACTTGTTTGTGTTTATCCATTCTTTAAACAGTGAGGAACGAGCACCTCCTGTGGGCCAGGCCCTGTGCTGAGGTGTGAGTGAAACGGGAGGCATCGCTTTCTGTGCAAATCTGAAATTTGGAGATCATTTCTAGAAAATGCAGGCAGGCTGTTATTCGGAAGCTGCCCTAGACTTGCCTGGAGGGTGCGGTATTCTGCAGAGATGCTGCCGGGGCTGGGTGGCTTCATGCTTATCTCCCTGCACCGTGGAGGGTGGGGTGTGACATTCAGGGACGCCGGGCGTGGGCCCCGCTGCTTCTGTTGGGAATGGCACCTGTCAGTCCCTGGATCACGAGGTCCCCGATCACCTAGGGGGTCAGAGGAGTGGACAGACGAGGCGGCGGCAGGCCAGAGCCGGCCAGCCGGGTTGTGTTAAGACACACAGGGTGTCCCTTACTGACGCACGTTGCGCTCTGTTCTGTCCCCCACAGAAAGCGAGAAGGACATGGCCACCAAGGAGAAGCTGCAGTGTCTCAAAGACTTCCACAAGGATATCCTGAAGCCATCCCCAGGGAAGAGCCCAGGCACACGGCCTGAGGATGAGGCTGAGGGGAAGCCTCCGCAGAGGGAGAAGTGGGCCAGCAAGATTGACTTTGTGCTCTCCGTGGCTGGCGGCTTCGTCGGCTTGGGCAACGTCTGGCGGTTCCCGTACCTCTGCTACAAAAATGGTGGAGGTGAGCCTGGGTTGGGCAGAGAGTGGCATTGGAGGAGAAGGGTTGGGCCAGAGCGTGGGTGGCCTCCCCATGCCTGGCTTTCCAGGCTCCCACCTTGACTTCCCCTGGGTCAGCCTGCTTTAGCCCCCAGCCCACTCCTCAGAAGCTGGAGATGAGCATGACTGGGAATCAGGTGGTGTTCTTTCAGGGTCTTACTGTGTTACCTTGAGCAGATCCCTTACCCTCTCTGATCCTCCAGTTTACCATCTCTGAAGAGTGCCATGAGGCCAGGCCGGAGTCCCCCGAGCCTCACATATTCACATGCCCCCTTTGTAAATTCCCTCACAGCTCTGCACTTCCCCACTCTTCCTTACTTTATAACTTTTTTAACCTTTGCTTTTCTAACTTAAACCAAACGTAGTTGAAAAGCAAGCTTGGTTTCCCAGCTTAAATGTAAAAAGCCAGTATCATTTGCCATAATGGAAAGGTGGTATCCAGGAAAAAAAAAATACAGTGAAGATTTTTTAAATTTTAAATTTTTACTTTTTTCCAGTTTTATTGAGATAGAATTGACATGAAACCTTGTTTTAATTTAAGGGATACAATATGATTTATGTCTATATTGAGAAATGATCACCACAGTAAGTCTAGTTAACATCCGTCACCTCACATAGTTACAGATTTTTTTTTTTCTTGTGATGAGAACTGTTAAGATTTTGCTCTCTTAGCAGCTTCCTTTTTTTTGTTGTTTGTTTTTTTCTGGCCGTGCCGTGCGGCATGCGGGATCTTAGTTCTCTGACCAGGGATCAGACCCATGCCCCCTGCGTTGGGAGTACAGAGTCTCAACCACTGGACCGCCAGGGAAGTCCCTTAGCAACTTTCAAATGCACAGTCCAGTATGTTGTTACTGGCGTCACGATGCTATACATGACACGCCCAGGACCGATTTATCTTATAACCGGAAGTTTGTCCCTTTAGACCCCTTCACTTAGGTGAAGGTGTTTTTTAAGTGTACCTTCTCTGTTTGGTCAGTTGGTTAGTTGGTTGGTCTGAGTTTTTTGGGTTTTGTTTTTTTACCTGTTGAAGGCTCTGAGCTAGAATCCTCTCCTGTTGGAGAAGTTCAAGTTGGTCAGACACGATGGAGACTTTCTGGCTGACGCAGTGAGAACTCACTCCCAGCTCCCCGTGGCAGCCCATGACCGAGGGCTGGCGCGCCGGCAGAGCCGGGCATGCACGTGTTGCTCCCGTCAGGAGAACCACCTTTCGGGAAATTCTGCCTTCGAGCCTGGTTTCTTAACCTTTTGTAGGTCTCAGGTGCCTCTGGGACTCTGATGAGTACCCTAGACGCTCCCCAGAACAAAGTACATACACGTAGACCCAAGTTGCCCACAGTTTCAAAGGGTTTATGGACCCGCTGAAGCCATTAGTGGACACCAGGTAGGAACCCTTGCCTGATTCTTTGCCCCTCCCTCGTCCCCTGGCTCCCACCTCCGGCTGGAGAGGCCCACCTCTCGCTTCCCATCACCCTTCCTAACTAGTTCTTCTCAGCTTCCTGCCCCGGGCGGGCCAGGGAAGGCTAGCTGAAGGCTTTAACGAGGAGGCCCGTTTGAGACGGGTGTTAAGGGCTGAGCATTCCTTCTTCAGGCGGACGGACGTGGGGTAGGCAGGCAGGTGGGCAGGCACGCAGCTTAAACAAAGGCTCAGGGACTTCAAGCACCTGGTAGACTTGCAGAAGGCAAGAGGGCACCCGGGAAGAGTGATGCCGGCTGGACAGGTGGGCAGGGCCTGGAGAAGTTTCAGCCAGGTCCAGGAGTTTGGCCTTTACCCTCATGTCCCTCACCCATGCCCTCTGATTCCATTGGCCGGGAGGGCTTGGGAAGGAGACCTACAGCCTCGGCCCCATGACAGCCGCTGCCTGAGCCTCACCCCGCTCTTCTCTCTCTGCAGGTGCATTTCTCATACCATATTTCATTTTCCTGTTTGGGGGCGGCCTGCCTGTGTTTTTCCTGGAGGTAATCATAGGCCAGTACACCTCTGAAGGGGGCATCACCTGCTGGGAGAAGATCTGCCCCTTGTTTGCCGGTGAGTGTGGGACAAAGGTCACCTGGGGCCTGGTGTTCATTGGTTCAGCAAATTTTTATTGAGCACCTACTGTTTGCCAGGTACAGTGGAGCCTCATGCAGGCCGCTTGGCACCGTGCCTGATGCAGGTCACGGCCAGCACGTTGTACACGTGACGCTGCTACTCATTCCACGTAGCTGTTCCCGCCTTTCTGGGTTGTTAAAGGATAAGGGAGCCGGTAGCTGCTAAGCAGTAGAGTGCAGAAGAGAAGCCTTTCAGGAACCGTTCTGTCTGGCTTCAAGTCCCAATTCCTCGTTTTGCTAATTCTTGTGACTTTGGGAAAGTCACTTAATCTCTTTGTGCCTCAGTTTCCACATCTGTAACATGGAAATAATATGCTTACTTCAAGGATTGCTATGAAGACAAAACGACATAGCCATGTAAAAGTGCTTTGTGCACATAGTAAGCCCCAAACCAGTGGTAGCTTTATTATTATGGTAACATTTAGTCCTGTGCCTAGTTCCTAGTATGCCCTCATAAGATAATGCTGTCATGATTATAATTGGCAGGGGCGGGAGAATGTGTGAGTCTCTTCACTCAGTCATCCATGTAAATCTACCCATCCATCTATGCATTAAACCTTTCTTTCATTAAACTAGTCAATAGTTAGGCAATCCATCTATCCATCCAACCATCCTCCCTCTACCCATCCACTCGGTCATCCGTCCGTTCATCTGCCTAACCTTCCCTTCAACCACCATCCGTACATCTATCCAACAAAGTGAATATCCATCATTCCAACATCCATCCGTTCATCTATGAGTCCATCTAACCATCCATCCGTCCACCCATCCATCAATCTATCCCTCTTTCATACATCCTTCGATTCATCCAACTATCTGATTTATCTAAGCACCCGTTCCTTCACCTATCCATCCATCCAGTCATCCATTCATCCTACACATATTTGCTGGGCACTGTTGAAGGGCCCCTTCTGGCCCCAGGCCTGCAGATTCCAGGGTTTTCTGGTGGCGGGTGTGGCCGTGGTGGGTCTGGCCTCCCTCTGATGCTCGTCTCGCTTACCCCCACTTGCAGGCATCGGCTATGCCTCCATTGTGATTGTGTCCCTCCTGAACATATACTACATCATCATCCTGGCCTGGGCCACGTACTACCTGTTCCAGTCCTTCCAGTCGGAGCTGCCCTGGGCGAACTGCAACCACAGCTGGAACACGCCCCAGTGCTTGGAAGACACCTTGCGCAGGAACAAGAGCCTGTGGATCTCCCTCAGCACTGCCAACTTCACCTCCCCCGTCACCGAGTTCTGGGAGTAAGGCTGGCCTCGCGGAGGACGGAGGGGGCAGGGGAGGAGGCAGTGGGCAGCCCGCTCCCTCGTCTTCTCCCCAGGGATAGGGGAGCCACTCTCTTGGGGTGGGGTGGGTGGAAGGAGGGGTACAGATCTGGAGATAAATCCATGCCTTTGGTCTCAGACAGGCCTGGAATCGAACCTCAGTTCTGCCATTTTACTGGCTGTTTGACCTCCAGCAAGTCACTGCCCCTTTCTGAGCCTCAGTTTCTTTAACTGTCAAATGAGGGGAGTGAATCGTTCCTACACCCATGGGATCTCTGTGAGGATTGTTTCCCAAAGGCAGGTATATGTTCTTATGTTGTCTGAAAATGATATAGTTTTCTTAATGTATTTTAGAAAAAATAATAGTTAGCACATCAAACCTGTTATTGCACAGAGAAAAATGCATATATGAAGCTAAAGTAGTTACTCAAGTCAAGAGGTGAGTAGCTAGGGTGAAAAATATGTATCAGTTAGCATTTGCCGGGTAACACCCATCCCCAAATTCAAACAGCCATTTATTTTATTTGGCTCACGGTTCTGCTGTTTGGCAGTTTGGGCTGAGCTTGGCTGGGCAGTTCTTCTGGTCTTTGCTGGGCTCCCTCACTAGTAGGTCAGCTGTAGGGCATCAGGGTAGCTCTTCTGGAAATTGGCTGGCTATTGGCTGGGGTGCCACAGGCAACTGGTCCCTATGGTCTCATTACCCTGCAGGCTAGCCTGGGCTGGTTCCTAGGTGGCTCAGCATTCCAAAAACAACAGATGGGGAAGCCCCAGTGCAGGAGCACTTTTCAAGCCTCTGTTTGCAGCATTTTTGTTAATGTCCCATTGACCAAAAAGAACCACAAGACTAACTCAGACTCAAGAGGTGGGGAAATAGGCTCTGTCTCTTGATGAGAGGAATGGAGAATTATGGGCATTTTTGCAGTTTTCCACAATATAGTCAATAACTGCAGAAGTATACACATAGGCCAAACATCAGAAAGGCAGAACATGGAGGCCTGAAGTTTGGGTAGCTCTTAGCTGACATACTGGGAAGTCCTTCTAACACAGTGCTCGGAGATGCATCAAAAATGTATTAGTGCATTGCTTTTCCTGCTCTCCATGAGCTATTAAATTGGGTGCTCAGTAGTCCCTTCGATCCTGGAAATAACAGATGAGTCCTTGCGTGGGGTTGAGAGCCAGGGGCAGGGGACGGTGTTAAGGAAGGGGGTGGCCCCTCACGATCACAAGATGAGACTCCCTCTCTTTTGTGTGTGGATTTGCTGCTTCAAGGTATCTCTCCACCTCTTAGAACCTGGCCCAGGATCAGGCCCACAGAAGAGGGAGTCAACTGCTGGCTGGTCCCAGCCAAGCGTTAGGACCAGGGCTGGGGAATCTTAGGCCAGAAAGGGTCAGTCGGCCTCACCCAGGTGGTCCACGTCCGTCTCCTGACACGCGGACCTTCAGTATGTGCTCACAAGTACCCGGGCTCCTGGAACTGGGGCTCTTTTCCATGGACATATTTCCCACTTGCAGACAAAAACCGTTACAGACACATTCACCCCCCACCCTTGCTCCCCACCCTCTGGACAGCTGAGTTTACAGACAAAGAAATGCAGGCACTTCTTTCTTCTCGCTTGAATGGGGCCCGAGACCACAGCCCTGTCCGTTCTCTGCCGTGCCTGGCACAGCCTGACCACCCAGGGCCCTGGCATTCACCCAGCTAACTCAGGTGCCCGCCGGGACCTCGTTGCCTCAGGCATGGTTTGGCTACCTGGGTTGAAACCCTTGTTCTGCCACTTCTAACTCAGGCAGGTGCCTTTTCCTCTCTGGGCCTCAGGGTCCTCAGCTATACTTGGGGAGATCTTAACCCTGCCCTCCTAGGGTTGTAGAGCCGCCCTAATGGAACAAGATCGTGTATGGCCAGCCCTGAGAGCCTGCTTGATAAAGTGGGCCATTACTATTAATTTAGTGTCCTCATTGTGGATAAAACTGCCCCCTGGGGACATTTGAAACTCAACTTCAGAGGGACTAAGAATGGCCCATTCTCAGGTGCCCGTATGGTCCCGCTCTTACAAAGGGGCTGTGCCCTCTATCTCAGGCCCGAGGGCTCTTGGGAAGGAGCTCATGTGAGCCGTGAGGTCCTTACCCGTGCCTCCTCTCCTGCCTGTCCCCCAGCCTGGGCCCTCCTGGGGGGTTCTAGGCCTCCTGCCTTCCAGAACCCCCATTCTGAGTGCCCGAGCTCCCTTTCCTGGGCCAGAAGACATTGACAGGATTAATCTTTGGAAACATCCTGGTGCTGCAGGCACCTTCCCAAGCCTCGCATGGTCCACATAGACTTGCTCAGTCCAGAGAATGTTGACCGCCCATCTGGCCTCCCCTCCCGCTCTAGCCTTCACACCCTCCCCTGGGCCCCGGCAGGGCTCTGTGAGCCCACCTGAACATTCACGCATAACCTTCCCTCTTTTTAGAACCCTAGGGAGGACTGGGGTCCACAGAGGAGAGGAGAGGACCTGCCTGCCACCTGTGAGAGCGGAGAGGCTGAGGCCACCTGCCTTCAAGGGCCTTCCCTTCTCTTGGGCATGAAAGAGGGGGAAGGAAAGAGAACTCGTGTGGAATAACTGACTCCCGTGAGCATCGTCCCAGGGACTTGCCCCTGTCATTTCTTCCCATCTTTGCAGAGGCCCTTTAAGTAGGGAACATATCTAAGAATCATCCCAAACTCCTTTCTGCCTCAAACCCCACATCCAATTCGTGGTCCTCTTGGCTCTCCGTTTAAAATATATCCAGAGCCTGGCCACCCTCCCCACTTGCACTGCCGCCCTTCCCCCACAGGACCCCCTCATCCCTCTCCCAGACCCAGCATGGCCTCTTAATTGCTCTCTCCACCTTACCTTTGCATCTCTGCAGTCAGCTGTGAATCCAAACACGTCATTTCTCAGCTTCGAACCCTCTCATGGCTTTTTCCATGATCATAATCTTGCCCAGCCAGGGAGGATTAAGTGAGAGTGTTTCAACACTGAGTAAGTGCTCACTGAGTGCTGATTCTTATTCATTCCATGTTTGCATCCACCTGGCTGTGTAGCTTGGAGCAACAAGTCACTACCCCTCTGGCCTCATTTCCCCATCTGCAAATGGAGGGGCCATGTGAGCTGGGCTTTGAGGGATGAGTAGGAGTTCACTGGGCTGGAAAAGAGAGAGGAAAAGACATCCTGGACAGAAGGAACAGCCATGCTGAGGCTCAGCGTTCGTAAAGCACATGAGTAGCAACGAGTCATTGGTTTGGCCGGAGGATAGGACACATGGGGCCAGGGAGAAGGCTGGAGGCCTTGGATGTCAGGCAGATAAATTTGGGCTTTGTTCTCTAAGAGGGGGAGCCACGGAAGCTAAGGAGAAGGGAAGGGGAGTCATGCGATTGAATTTGTGTTTTCTAGACTTGCTCAAGGAACACACTGGTGAGAGAGAGGCTGGGACATATATTAAGCGCCTACTGTATACAGGGCCTCAGAGAGCTCAGCCATCAGTATGTGGGTTCCCTTTAAGGTGAAACTTAGCTTATATGATTTCCCCTGAAAATAGCCACCAGCCCGGCAGTGACTTACTCTGGGATTTCCACTGAGAGAGAATTGCTGGGAAGTGACTGAGGTGTCGCTGGCTGGTACCCACTGGGCTGCCGAGCAGTAAGCATCCTCTCAAGGCTGGTCTCCGGGCCCCTCGAGCCAAAGCCCAGCCCCGGCCATCACTTCCTTCACCTCTCTCATCTGCACCAGACACGTGGGTCCCTGAGCTGGCCCTTCTTTCTGCAAAAGAGGCCTGACAGTGCTCGGGAGCCACCTGGGGTTCCAGATAACAAGACACCACGGAGCTAAGCCTTCCGCCTGGCTCTGGACAGGAAAGGACCTGGTTGATCATCCCTGCCAGCCCCTCTGCCCCCTCTGGTTTTACAAGAGGAGCTAGTGGAGAGCCACGGGCCATGCTCCCGTCTCCTAGAGCAGGGACACTGACTCTGGCCCGGCGTCCCAGCTGCATGGCCTCAGTGCAGTCACCACCTCTCCAGAGCTCAGAGGTAGCGTGGTCCTAACACCTCACAGCCTGGCTGAGTGTTGAAGTGCTAAAACAAGCGATATGCTGAGGATGGAGCCTCTGGGCGTGGCTTATTAGGTGGAATGCTGAGGACCAGAATGGTTAAGTGACTTACCCAAGGTTACATAGGCAGCTAGACATAGCAGAGAGCTCAGCCCTGATCTCCAGTACTGGACGCCACCTCCAGGGTCTACA
The DNA here is from genome assembly GCF_949987535.1 of Balaenoptera acutorostrata. Taxonomy (NCBI): domain Eukaryota; kingdom Metazoa; phylum Chordata; class Mammalia; order Artiodactyla; family Balaenopteridae; genus Balaenoptera; species Balaenoptera acutorostrata. The sequence goes on from NC_080073.1 coordinate 3,613,073, forward strand.
TCCCCACCAGCCGTAAGTCCAGGACAAGTCCACGGTCACAGGTAACATTGTGCCGTGTGTGTGTGACCCCACTGTCAGGTTACGCATGGGGTCTTCTGTTGGCCTGGATCCCCACGCCTACCCCGTCTGCAACGCTAAAGCACCATCCTCAGCGGGAGCTGGTGAGATGCCCCTCTCCCTTGAAAGCCGCCCAGGCCCCTGAGACAGTCATTTCACGCTGGCTTTATACTTTAACTCTGAATCGCTCTGTGATGGGGAAGCAGAGCTTCTGCCCCCAGTCAGCCTCATCCTGCTCGCCGCTGCTCTGAGGTCACCTCAGTCCCGAGGGTCCTGCTTCGCCCCCAGCCCTGGAAGACGGGCGGGGCCAGATCTGGCTAAATGCCCTCCATCATCCTGGAGCCATGCCTTCCTCCCCGGTTCCTCCAGAGCCCCCTGGGAGCTCAGCACATATCATTAGACTTTATTAGAATCAAAGAAATGAGTCATATTTGCAAACAAGCCCTGCTCAGCCAATCTTCCCCTGCAGCTATCGGAAGGGAGAGACGGCGGAGAGAGCCCTGTGCGGCCCCATGCTTGGGGCGGATGGGCTCTTTTATAATTGTTGCCTCCGCCAGTCTCTAGGGAAGAGCCATCGCCAATAAATGGCTGGCCGGCAGTCAAAAGGAAACGATTTGGCCCACTCGGAGGACGTATTTACATCTCTGAGTGCCGGCTGGACGGCAGCGGGGCGGCCGACTCAAAACAGACGTCCAGGCGATTCTTTTTTGGATCCCACCCTGGAATGAATCATTACTATTCTTGGACAAGAATGCAGCTCACCTCTAGGTCTCCTTCTCTCTGTATGAGAGATGCAGGGAAGCCTGGGAAGCTGGGGCCCCTCTCGAAGGGTAGCATGGTACCCAGCGCATGGGTGGCTGCTCCCCAGGATGGGATCAGAAAAAGAAACCAGGCCTAGGGTTGTTTTTTTTAATCTGGGTAATTTCAGGTGAATTCCAGAACCTCTCTGAGCCTCAGTTTCCCCATCAAGCAAATGGGTATAATTAATTTACTCAACTAATGTCTGTTGAGCATTCACTATGTGCCCGGCACTGTTCTGAATCCAGCAGTGGTCAAGACAGACACAGGTCCTGCCTCCATGGAGATGACATTCTAGTAGGACAGACAGACATTAAACAGACGATACAAGTAAAATTGTAATATACAAGCGATGATAAGTGATGTAAAATAAAGCCAGGGCAGGGGAAGGAGAGTGACCAGGGATGCTTTTTACGTTGGGTGGCCAGGAAAGGCTGCCCTGGTGAAGTGGCATTTGAACAGAGACCTGAAGGTGGTGGGGTGGCATGTCATGTAATGAGTGGCCAAGGGAAGAGCCAGTTCAAAGGTCCTGAGGCAGGAGCGTGCTGGACCTGTTCAGGGAACATTCCAGAAGGAGGAGGAGGGGAAGGGGCCACGAGGATGAGGTTTGAAGTGGGGCCGCTACACACGGAGCTTGTCCCGGACAGGTCCCATTTATGCCTATGGTCCCAGCCTCTTATTAATAGGCACCACCCTCGCTCTTTAAGATGTCTGGGTCTGAATGATAGAGTATTTGGTCACCTTATTCAGGGAGGCAAAAAGGAATGGGGCAGGTAGGTGGGAGCCATGGGGGTTGTGGAGCAGAAGTGGGGTGTCACCTGACTTGGGTATTGCCAGGTTCTGTCTTGATAAATCCGACTTGGGGTGAGAGTGGAGGCAGGAAGACCAGTGAGGAGGCTGCTGAAACAGCCCTGGGGAGCAACGGGGCCTGGACAGGGGTGGTGGCAATGTTGGGGCGATGTGGCCAGATTTGGGGTAGCTTGTGCAGCCTCCAGGCGAGGTTAGGAGGCACTGGTGAGGGGCCGTGCACCATGGCAGTCCCTCTGGGGCACAGTACTCTACAGTGTACTGAGCACTCCCATGCACCAGAGGGAGAAGGGTCAACAGATCCTGGTTTGTGCCTTGTGGCCGAGACTGTGCGGGCCCGACAGGGAAGGGTCCTTCAAACTGGGTCCCTTCAAGAAAGGGTTCAGACGGACTCACACAGTCTCCGACCTCCTCGGCTATCCCTGAGATGACTTTGGAGAGGATGTCGGTTACTTTGGCCCCGAGCCTACATCGGGCTCTGTTATGACAACCGCTGTTTGATAAGACAAGTTCGCTCCATTCCTAGAATGTCTGCATGGCCCCATGCAAGCATTTTTAAGAATTTAAAGTAATTTTTATAAAGGTGATATGAGCACGTTGAAAACATTCAAATAGTTTAAAAAACATATTCAACGCCAAGTGAGTCCCCACGCCACCCCCCACCCCTGCATCCCCCGGGGCAGCGACTGCACCATTGTCTTGTATGTCCTGCCGGAGTCTGCGAATCTGAGCACGTGTGCCCGCCTTCCGCACAGTGAGGCAGCCTCAGCGCTGTTCTCTGCTCACTTATCTCGCCCCTGGGACGTCGCCCCTTATCAGCACACAGGGAGAGTCCCGAGGTCTTAAGGGCTGCGCGACATTCCACCAGGAGCCTGCTCCGTGCCTGCTGGGCCCCGACCCATGGCCATCTGGATGGTTTCCAATCATTTGCTCCTGCCGACAGAGTGGAGATGAATAGCTGGGGGTGGACCCTGTCGTTGGCCACACCTGCAGATGTAACTGTAGGAGAGTCTTAGGATAGAACCACTGGGTCACAGGAAACGTGCCTTAAACTGTCGCAGGAGGGCACCGCAAAGGGGAGTGCCACCAGCAGTGGAGAAGCAAGTGTGTGACTCGGTTTCCCTCTTGTGGCCTCCGTGGCTGGTCAGCCGCCCAGAGCAAGGCCACGTGGCAGCCTCCTGTCCATAGTGGACACCACAGGTTTGCCCAGCACGGTGGTGGGAGAATGCAGAAGGGCACCAGTGACCTGAGCGCGGGCTGGGTGTGGTCAGAATTGGGGCTCTGGGGTTTCAAGCTCTTGGCCAACTTGCCCTAAAGGAGAAAAGGAAAGGCCGTCTTGTGCCTGGGCACCCCCTCGGCATTGGCTGAGCGCCTGCTGTGTGCCTGCTGTGGTGTGTCTAGAGTCTGGTAGGCAAGACAGACTCTCACCTGAGGGCAACGTCCAGTGTGAGAGGACGGCCTGGGAGACAGAAGGACGCTGGTCGTCCGGAGCATCATGGGAGGCCTCCCTGGAGGCACGGGGATGGTGTGCCTGGCGGTGGAGAGGTGCCTACCCCACACAGCCCATTCACAAGGAGGCCTTGGCTGCTGCCCAGCAGGCCCTGGGCTTTCATTGAAGGCGCCGAGCTCTGGAGGCTGCACAGGGAAGGGCTTTTTGTTCTAAAGCTACCGTAGCCGCCAAACCCACGTGCTTGGCAGGGCCCCAGCCGGGACGTGGTTGGCCCACAGCCTGCCTTGTGAGGAGGCCCCCTGCCCTGAGGCTGCAGTGACCCCTGTTGAAGCAAGGCCTGGAGACGTTCTTTTTAAAGTTTAGGCTCTGTTTTCTCTATTAACCAGAGGGGCAAGGTAGTGGAGTCCAGAGAGCACTGGCGTTGGGGATCAAGACAGCCCGGGTGTAGGGTGGCAGCTCTGCCACCTGGTGGCTGTGTGTCCGTGGATGATTGGTTCTCCAAACCTCAGTTTTCCCCATCTGTAAAATGGGGCAAGTGACTTCTAGTCCTTGGACCAGATGAGATAAATTAGAAAAGCTCGTTGATGGAGCCCCTTGATGTCGGTGTGACCAGAAGAAAGACCTCACTTGAATGCCAGTTGAGGTGGGAATATTGGATTTATTCAAGGTCCTCGTGTTGAAGCTTCTTTGGGAAAAAAGGAAAAAGCGATGAGAAAGTGTCCTGGGCCAGTGGGCCTTCCGAGTCCTGACCGTGGGGATCATCCCACAGACTAACTGAGAGCTGGGGACGGTCTGGGGGGCAGGAGCTAGTATTCGTGTTTTACAAAAGAGGAAACTGAGGGCAAGGTTGCACGCCCCTCCTGCCTCTCCTGCCTGAGACTGTGGCCCTTGAACGGGGAGCTGACTCATTAGAGGGAACCCAGCTTCTCCCCAGGGAGCACGAGCCCCCATCTCCTGTGACCTCGGTAGCAGTGACCCCTGTGGACCGATGTCCCTGTGCTCGGCGTGGCTGCCCTTGGTCACTGCCACAGCAGTCGGAGCTCTGGGACCATGGGGACACTTTCTGGGCATTAGGTCTCGTGGTCTCTTGGCTGCCAGCGTCCTGCGTCATCCCAACCCACCTTCAGAAGGCTCCTGCCCCTCGGGGGTGTGTCTGAGTAGGTGTTGCGTGCGTCTGCCTCGGTCAGCAAATTTCTTGGACTCCAAAGAGCCAGGCTCTGCCATGTGATGCTGGTCGGGGTTGGTGGCTGCCTTGTGCTGATTATCCTTCAAACCGTCCACTCACCTCCTCCTGAGCCCTTCACAACCCTGGCAGGGAGCAGGGGAGGAAACGGCACTGCTTAGGTGTCCGGAGCTGCTCTGGGGTCTCTGCGCCACGACAGTAACAACCGCTGAGGTTTACCGACTGCTGGCTGCATCCCAGGCCAGTAGCTAATACTTCGAGTGGGCTTTCTCCTAACCCTGTAAAAAGGTGTGTGAGTGTCCTACAGCCACAGATAGAACAAACACTCTGCCCCCTTGAGGCTTACCTTTTAGTGAGAGATCCAGGTAAGAAACAGGGGCGAGTACAATAAAAGAGGAACAGGACAGAGAATGTTGGGGGAGGGTAGTTGTTTCCATTTTAGAGATGAGGAGACTGAGGTCGCGCAGTTGGGTAACTAGCCCCAAGTCAGTGGTTGCGTGGTGGAGCCCAGTTGGAACGCAGTGCTTGGCCCACAGTGGGCACTGAGGAAGGGTCTGCCGAGAATCAATCACACAGGAATCAGCACTCAATTCACAGATGAGGAAACTGAGGCTTAGGGGTTTAACTTAACTTGCCCGAGGCCTGGCTGGGTAGAACCCAGGTTCGCCTGACTCAGGAGTCCAAAGCTATCCCCTTGTTGGCCTCCACCACGACTCTGTGACACAGGTGTTAACTATTTCCCAAGACCAATGGGATTCCACAGCTTGGAGCCAGGATTTGAGCCCCAACCTGTTGGAATCCAGGCATCAGCTCTCTCGGCCTCTGACCGGGCCCCGTCTGACTTGTGGCTCTGTTTGCTTGAAGGCGTAATGTGCTGAGCTTGTCTTCTGGAATTGACGAACTGGGCGCTCTGAAGTGGGACCTTGCTCTCTGCCTTCTCCTCGTCTGGCTGGTCTGTTTCTTCTGCATCTGGAAGGGCGTCAAGTCCACGGGCAAAGTAAGTTGTGCTCCTGTCCCTCCCCTGCCTCATGGAGACTGGCCCTCTGCAGAGACCGGCTCCCACGCCCCCAGGCCGTCCTGCTCGAAACCAGTCCTCCCAGCAAATACAGAGCCCTGGTTTGTGGCATGTGCCCACCTCATGATGTAAATATTCCCACCAGCTCCAATTCCAAGTTATTGATGGTTCAACGACCAGCTCAAAAAATTCCTGAAATTGAGCTGTCAGCTCTCCTGAGCCTGCACAAGCGCCCACACACCACTGGTTCCCCATCAGGCAGTGGGCAGCAGTGTGAATGTTAGCAGATAACAAACCTTGGAGATGCCACTGATAAATTAGCTGGTAATTGCATTGTTAATTACCAGCTGCTCTCCGACCACATGCACCCTTGTAGCCTCAACATCCCCTGGGGGCTCGTTAGAAATGCAGACATATGGGCTGACCCCAGACCAACAGAATCAGAAGCTGCATTTGAACACTTTCCCCAGATAATCCAAATGCACACTGAGGTTTGAGAAGCAGCAACTGGGATTTTTGCTGCTAAATCAGATTAACTGAATTATCTTACGATTTGCATTTCAGCTGGTAACTAAGATGTTCGTTATTAAGGAAAGCTTTCACTGATGATTAAGTCGTTCGCTCATATACCAAAGTGTTAGTTGTAACTAAAGTATCTGCTGCTGTTTAATATGTTACATGATGACCAAGATGTTAGCTATTAGCAAAGGTGGTAGCTGATAATTAAAATATTACCTTATAATTCAGGTTTTAGGTGTAGCTGGTATATTGTCAATATGAAAATGTTAGGCTGTAACAAAAATGTTACCTGTTAGCAGAGCACAGCAATTACCTGATAACCAAGACACTGGCTGATATGATATAGTTTTTCTGATGACAAAAATCCGTGCAGAGGGTTCTGTTGGGATCACAGGTGTGAACCCAGGGCACTAACTAAGCCACAGCAAAGGTGTTGGCTGATCTGCCCTACATGCCCCCGTCTATCATGCCCCGACCCCCGTCATTTGCATCTCGATAGGGGGAAAATCTCTTTAAGATCAAAAAGCCCTCAAAGGTCAAAAGAGTAAGTTAAGGTGGCATTTGAGGGACATCGATGGGCAGTGGGTGAAGTCATTTGGAGAAGGGGCCTTTGCTGTACACATTCACCCCAGACAAAGAGGCCCTTAGGCAAAGTCATGGATCTGAAGAGACCCCAACAGTACTGAGGGACACGCCGGGCAAGAGGTGGGTCCCTGGTGGTGGAGGCAGAATGAGCACGGAGGCCTGCGCGCCCACGCCCTCCGCCTGTTTCTCGGAATAGAGCCACCTGCAACCCTAAAACCCAATCTGGAAAGGAAGCAGACCAGGCTTCAGAAATCTGCACGGGCACACACCCCGCTGACATCACCCACCCCGACAGGCAGGAAGAGGGAACGTGGCGTATTCCCACCTCTCCTTGGGACGCGTGTCCTCCTGTCTTGTCCCATGTCCTCCACCGTCTTGTGTGCGAGCTGTTCCCTTACCACCTCTCTTTAAACAGTGAGGGAACTGAGCTGGGGGACGTTAATGACTTGTCCAAGGTCGCCCCTCTCTCTGAGCCTCAGTTTCCTCATCCAGAGATGGGTGAGGGTTAAAGCAAGCTGTGTCAGCACCCGGCACAGTGCTCGGCACAGACTGTGCAGTAAGCGCCAGTCCCTGCTTCCCTCTGTCCCTGCTTCCCACGTGGAGGCGAGCCCCTCAGGAAGCTCTGTGGACCCTGGTCCCGAGCGGTGCTGCAGATACACTTTCGCACGCGTGCTTTGAGCCTCTGCCGTCTGCCGGGCGCTGCCGTGGGCATGGGCCCCAGGGTGCACAGAACAGACAGAAATCCCTGCGGTCCAGGAACTGACAGACTTGTTGGCTGCAACAAGGGGAAGGTGTAAACCATACAGGAGTCAGTTGGCCACAAGAGCTGTGGAGGAAAACAGGAGTGTTGGGTGCAGTTTCAAGGGGGGTTAGCCAGGCAAGGCTCTCCGAGAAGGGCACTTGGAGGCAAGGATCTGAAGGAAGTGAGGGTGAGCCGTGCAGAGGCCCGGAGGTGTGAATGACCAGACCCTCGGGGAGCCCCCAGTCTGATGGAGGAGCTGATGTCCACTAGGATCAGTGAGCAGCGCTTGAGACACTTGCTGGAGCAGGAGAGTAGAGTCAGAGCGAACAGGAGAGGGTGTAGGGCTGCATTGGTGGCGGGCTGAAGGCCGTGACTTGCTAGAGGTCCCCCTGCCCACCCCCAGAGACGAAGCTCCAGGCCCCCAGGGGTGGGTGTGGTTCCCAGAACAATAGCAGGGCCTGGGCCAGTCCGGAGAAGCCAAGACAAACACAGTGAGGCTCAGTGGACTTCCTCAAGCCCCTCCGCCTGCCTGCCCGCCCACCGCCAGCCGGGACTTCCAGCCCTGGCCGCAGACCAGGCTCGCAGCCGCCATGGGGGCTGGGCCCACGGGCAGCAGGACGGCTTCATCCTGGCCACGGCCTCGCTCCAGTGGCTGACCCTGGTGCGGCAGGGGGTGGAAGGAGGGAGCGCCGGGTCCTGGGAGGCTCAGGACCTGAGTTCAGTCACTTTGCCTCTCTGGGTCTCAGTGCCCTTTTTTGTACTATTCAGCCTCCTGAGGGTCTGACACTTGGCCCCGAATTTGCTGCCGCTTCATTCATTCCGGAAATTGGGGTAATGGCGGCAAATGCTCTGGGCACGTGTGTGCCAGGCGCTGTTCTCAGTGCTGATTATTAGTTATTAGTTCATTTAATCTCCTGACGCCTGAGGTATGTGTGGCTCTTACTACCATTTTACAGATGCGGAAACAGAGGTGCAGAGAGGTTAATGAACTTGCCCAAGGCCACACAGGTTGTCGTGGCCGAGGTGGGATTTGAACTCGGGCAGCCCAGCTCCTAGCCTCGGTGCCCGTTGCCTGCTCTCCGCCCTCAGCCCTGTGCTGGCCTGACGGTCGTGTCCGATGCGAGTCCCAGCAAGTAAGGTCCAGGGAGGTGACACAGAGGCCCAGATCCTCACACAGGAAGTGCAGCTCTGTGGACCCAAATGGCAGTTTGGTCCCGGACGTGAGCACAGGCGCTGGCCTCTCCATCACCAGCCTCCAAGGCAGCTCTTCTGTCCAGTGCTTAGAAACAGGCAGGGGCGGCCGGCAGAGCCAGACCTGGTTTGGGATTTCAGCTCTGCCCCCATAGCCTACATGACTGGATGCCAGTCCTTTTCCCCCTCTGAGTCTCGGTTTCCCCTTGTGTGAAAAGAGTAGCGGTACCCACCCCCCAACAGGAGTGCTGTGAGGACCCTCAGGACCTGCCCAGGCGCTGGTCCCAGACCCTCGGCCCCAGGTCTCTGGGATGAGTGACCCATGCTGCCCAGGCCTTCTCCTCAAAGGAAGCTCAGGGCAGCAGGAAACAAGCCCATCTCCCTCCTGCCTGGCCAGCCACCCTCTCCCGACCGTCCCTAGGGAATGAGGAAGCGTTGTCCTTGTAAGTTTCCAGGGCACTTGGACCACAGGGCTTTTGGGTCGAGGGCTCAGAGGAGCTACGGAGCTTTGCCAGCAAGAGTGGAAAAATACCACAGCCCGTGGCAGGGCCTGCTGGGCCCCCGCCAGAGGCCCGCTGGTGGCGGCTGGCACCAGCGTCTCCCACGAGCATCCCCGGAGAGTCACCGAGAAGTTGAGAGAATGGCTCTCAGGGGCTTGTCCTCGGCGACAAATTCTGCAAAACGAGGGTGTCTTTCCAAAGAGGTGGCTGAGGTGGCATGACCAGGTGGGCTGTCCTGTTCTGGGTTTGGGGAAGACAGCGGACACACACACACACACACACACACACACACACACACACACACACACACGCCAGCTGGCCTGGACCACATCCCACCTCTGCCACCTACTGGCCCTGGGCCCCCGGGCAGCTGACGTGACCTCACTGGGCCTCCGTGTCCTCATCTAGCAAATGCAGGTGATAATAGTCCTACTTCTTCTAGTTGTGAGTTAACACGCATAAAGCTCTGGCATAGTGCCCGGCACACAGCAAGCACTATATAAGTGCTTGTGAAACGAATTAAATACATGGAAACAAGGGAAGCCACCCCCACCCCGGGAGGTGTCCTGTGTCCCTGACACAAAGCCCTCTGGCCACAGCCCGCACGCCAGCCCAGCCCAGGGGGCCCTCAGGCTTTGAAGCAGCTGCCCTCCGCCCTCCACCCTCTGCCCTCCACCCGGCCTGCTGTCAGCAGCCATTGTTCTCCAGACCCTGAGCTAGGGGCCAGCGGGCCTGTCGGCAGGAAGGGAGGAGCGGCCTGCGGGCTGGTCTTCTTTCTTCTCTTACCCCTTCTGTGGCTTCCTGACCTGCCTCCACCCTCCGCGTCTGCCTTCTGGTCCCTGGGAATTGGAGGGCTCTCTGCCTCGGGAGAAGACAGTAAGGTGACTAGGGAAACTGAGGCCCGGGGGAGAGGGCGTCCAGGGAGGGTGTGGCAGAGGCGGAAGGAGGGTGACCCTTTTAGCCTGGGATCCTCAGGAGGACCCGCTGCTAGGGTGAGTGGGGAAGCCGCCTGCTGGGAGGGTGCAGAGGTGGATACGGACCCCAGTCTGTGCAACCCCAGCTGACCCTCTCGGCCACTCCACCCCTCCCGCTGGCAGAGCTGGAGGGAACCTTAGAGCCCAGCTGGTTTGAGCCCCCCCACTTGGCAGGTGGGGAAATGGAGCCCAGAGAGGGGCAGTAACTTGCCCAAGGTCTCACAGCAAGCTTGTCACTGAGCCTGAATTCTGACCTGAGCCCTAGAGCCCTTGGGGAGTCCAGCTTCCCTCTGGTCTTTGGGAGGATTGAATGGACTGCCAGATGTTGAAGGGCTTTTTACTGCTGTGCTGTTGTCACTGGAGGAGGTTCTAGGCTGCCCCGCTCTGCTGCTTAAATGCTGTGTGACCTGTGGGCAAGGGACAGACTCTCTGGCCCTCAGTTTCCTTGCTTTCAAGATGGGATTGGGGCAGGACCAGGTGAGTGTAGAAGTCACTGCACTTGGATTAGCACTAGGCACACAGTAAGCGCTCAATAAATGCTGGCTGGTGGTATTGACTGAAGGCAGCTGAGCCCGACAGGCCCTGAAATCTTCCTTCTTGCCTTTTTCCAAAGCCGCCTGCTAGTTGTTTCTACTCAAAGGGATGGCGGCTGTCTGAGAACTGGGCTCCATTATGGCAGCTGGGCAAGGTTCAGGGCTCTGTCACCCCTCCGTCGGTGTCTGTTACCTGCCTGAGTGTCAGAAGTGCCTGGCAGTGTTCTGGCACTGCCCCCTCCCACAACGCCACAGGCCTTTCATCCTGTTCTCGGTCTCAGTTTCCTCACCTGTAAAATGGGTACGTTGGCCATGCAGTGGTCCCTCCCTGGGCCCCTGGCCCCAAGGCCCTCAGAAGGGGTCAGGGGCTCTGTGAGCTAGTCTTAGCATTTCCACAGGTCACCACGGACTTTTGCATGTCCTGCACCGCACAGTAAGATGCCTCATGCCTTGGCTCGGGGCTGACCCTCCGCCCGCTGGGTGCAGGCCTTGAGCACGGTGGTGACTTGGAGAAGTCTGGGAGCCCTGCCCAGCCTCAGTTCCTTCTCCAGCGGCAGGTTAGCCAACATACTGATTTGGGGGTGTGGTGAGCATGAAGTGGGCTGGTGCTGAGGAGGCCTGGCTCAGCCGGTGCCCTGCTGAAATATCAGGATTTCACTGTCCATTCAGCCAGGCATCTTCGAGCTCCTCTCAGGTGTAAACCCTGCCTGGGAACTTCTTGTGTTGAAGAAAAAGTTGGGAAAATCCATCCATGAACTGAGGCTACAGGAGGTATGAAGGCTGGTGCTTTCGGGACAGGAGGAGTAGAGAAAGTAGGGCAGGGCCCTTGGGGATGGAAAGGCCTGGCCCGGGTCATCTCTGGTCCCCACCTTGATTGACCTAGGCCTGCCTGGGATGTGCTGCGTGACCCAGGGAACGCTGTGGCCTCCTGCACCCCCAAGGAAGTGGAGGCCTTCCCCATCCTCGTTTCCCCTCTCCAGAAGTTCCTGTGTGCTTCCTGCACAATCGCATGGCCAACGACAGGCCGCATTTCTTGCTCAAGCACCTAAGCGGCCACCTAAGTGCCACACACTGTTTTAACCATGTTACGAGCATCATTCCATTGAATCCTTGCCTTATCCCTTAATGAGGGCCTTCTATTACTCTTATCTCCGTTTTACACATGAGGCCACAGGCCCAGAGAGGTTAAGCATCATGCCCAAGTTCATGCAGCATGTGAGGGGACAGAGCGGGGATTTGAACCTACACTTAACCTGGTTCTGAACCATGAGTCATACTAATGGTGGTAATGTTAGCTGATCTGTGCTACGTCCTGTGGGCCAACCACTGGGCATACACACTTAATAGTTTACTCTCTTATTGTGCATTTTCCTTCTTCACCTGCTAGAATGTCAGTTCCATGAGGGCAGAGATTGTTTCTCTGTAGTTCCCGGGCCTAGTAAATATTTATAGATTTTTTTCATTGAATCTCAGTACATCTATGAGGTAGGTACTTGTATTGTACCCAGGTTACAGGTGAGGCACCTGAGGCCCAGAGAAGGTAAGCAGCATGCCCAAAGTCACCCAGCAAGGGAAACATCAAGCTCAGCTCCAGAATGCCTGCCTCGGAGAGGATGCTCGAGTTTCACAGCAGCGGGCCCCCTGAATCGCTCTCGTCCCTTGCAGGTTGTCTACTTCACTGCCACTTTCCCGTTCGCCATGCTCCTGGTGCTGCTGGTCCGGGGACTGACGCTGCCCGGTGCAGGCGCAGGCATCAAGTTCTATCTGTACCCCGACATCAGCCGCCTGGAGGACCCACAGGTACTGCAGGGCAGCCTGGCCTCCCTCCCACCCAGGGCCGGTGTGGGGAAAGGAAGCTGAAGCAGTGTCCGTGGTTCTGGGCACACAGATCTAGCCGGGCCGTCAGCCCTGGTACTTTTCCACTGGGCTGTGGCGGGTTGTTCACGGTGCTCGTGGGCCGTTCCGCCTGCGCGTATCTTTCCACATCGAGGACTCCGGAGGCGGGCCAATTATAAAGCTTCTTTAGGTATTGCGCCAGGTAAGGGAGAGAAGTCGCTATGAGCTGTTCTCCTCCCCTGCCACAGCGGCCTTGAGGGCTGCATCGTGGGGGTGGGAGAGTTGGGCTTCCTTGTCTGAGGACAGAATTCAGAGTTGGTGACCACTTAGAAGGTCGGGGGTGGGGGGCAAATACTAAACATCCACCTCCAGGCACTCAGCTGCATGACCGCAGGCAGTTGAAGAGTTTATTGGCCCATCTGGGGATCTGGGGACCTTCTGTCCCCAGGGTCCTCAGCCTTTAGGTTGCCTCCAAGGGCCTGTGCTGCTTCGGGTCTCTTCCCCGCTGTCCTCTCACCCTGGGCAGGAAGTAGGTGGGAGGGGCTTGGCCATCATCAGAGGACAGCTGGGGAGGCAGCTCTCCTGGCCGTCAGGAGCCACTTGATGAAGGTTCTGGAGAACAGCTTTGCCTGCATAATCCATTCGGGAATTCCTCCCCCTTCCAACTCGGGGGTCCCCAGACAATAACAAGTACAATAATGGTAGCAGCCTTGACTTACAGGCTTACCATGTGTCTGGCACTGGACTAGATCTTAACTCTTTGAACCTGCAAAATAGTGCTGTGGCGCAGGGCAGTGGAGCCCATTTTACAGATGTGAAAACTGAGGCTCCAGGAGTCATATTTACATCATTCCACAGTTGGAATCCAGGTCCCTCTGGTTCAAAAGCCAGCCTCTTAACCCTGATGCTGAGTGACTGGGGGGCTTCTTAGACTTCTGGGATTCCTTGCAGCTTGGATTCCAGCACAAACGCTCCAATTGCATCGAGAACCTGCATACTTCGAGGCGCAGTCCTCGGGGCCCGGTGGCCAAGGACCCGCGCCGCCTCCTCCAGGCAGCCGGCTCTAATGTCTCCTTTTCTGTCTCCTTGCCACCCTCCCCCCACACCCTTCCCAGGTATGGATCGATGCTGGGACCCAAATATTCTTCTCCTACGCCATCTGCCTGGGGGCCATGACCTCGCTGGGGAGCTACAACAAGTACAAGTACAACTCGTACAGGCAAGTGTTGCACCAGCGGGCCTGGTGGGCCTTAGAAATGATGATGATGTTTAAAGAAAAAAGAGAAGAAGTAGGGAGCGTGGCTTCCTTGTGTTGTGAATTAACTTGCTCCCTGACATATGTGTAACATAGGGACTGTATGCTGCTGGGATGCCTGAACAGTGGTACCAGTTTTGTGTCTGGCTTCGCAATTTTTTCCATCCTGGGCTTCATGGCACAAGAGCAAGGGGTGGACATTGCTGATGTGGCTGAGTCAGGTATGGTGGTATCGGTGGCAGTGGTGGTGGGCACTGCCACCTAGTGTGTAAGCCGAGTACTGCAGGCATGAAGCCAGACCCCCAAGGGGGCTTTGTGGGGGGGATGAGCCTGGTTTCTGAAATGGACCCCCCCCCACCAAGACGTCCCCCAAGTATCAAAGAGTATAAAAGCTAAATTTTAAACACTTCTAATTGCAATTTTGCCCAAGGGGCGGCAGAAACATGGGGTTGGTTAAGTTGGGGAATATTCAGCTCTTCTCATGTGGTCTTTCCCCCTCCCTGTCCTTCCCCAGCAAACTCCTGGTTTCAGCAACAGAAACCACTTCCTAACTCAGGCCCAAGGCAGCCACCAATCGGCATTCCATCACCACCTTCTCAGCTTTGGTTTCTGTATTTTGCACTTTGCTCCCAGCACGCCCCCTCTAAGCGAACCCATTCATTCATTCCACCGCTGTTTCTTGATTTGCTGAGTCTCTGCCCTGTGTCAGGCACCACCGTAGGCCCGGGTGGGGGAGGGACAGGGGGTGTGGCAGGCCACCCTCTGGGACGGTGACAGGTCCAGTTTGGGGGAAGGTTGTTGGGGACACCATCACCCCCCTGGGGTGTGGGCCCCATTGGTGGGGCACTTCCTGCAAGACACCTGCCAGTGGAGAGAGAGTCTTAGAATCAGAGTCTGCAAAGCCTGGGGTCTTAGGCTGGGATCCTGGGGTTCCAGCAAGATGGTTCTGGAAGCCGAGAATTGTGAGGGCTTCAGCTGCTAGAATCCTAGAGCCTCAGAAGCACAGGTGTCCCAGTTCTAAGACGTGCCCGTGGGTGCTCCCGGTCCTGGACCCCAGCTCTACAGCTGCAGGGGCTTCGATGTGGGAGTGCGAACCTTATTCCCAGGGTCCCCAAGGTCCGCCTTTCCGGCCTCTGCGCCCTCCTCCCATCCTGCCCAGGTCACTTGGAAGGTAGTTGTTGCTGTTTCACAGCCTGACCACCTGACTTCCCGCAACCTCTCAGGGGCCACTTGGAGGCAGGTGAGGGCCCTGGGCTGAGGCCCCTCCCAGGCCTAGAGGAGAGCGTGAGGTCCTAATTCCAGGGATCACAGACCAGGGTCAGGCACAGCTGGAGTCCCCGTATGGAGCTGCCCTTGCCCTTGTTGGAAACGGGCTGGTGTCCTGGTTCCCCAGCCAGGGACCCTAGTGTTGGGGGGTTGGGTGCCTCAGCATCATGCTTTCAGATGTCACCACCGCAGATGAGGCCAACGGCTTGAGACCTAGGGCCTTGCTTGGGCTGGTCAGGGTCAGAGCTGGGGTCTCCTGGACAGGCCCCTCTGACACGAGGATATCCCCCTGCAGCCTCCCCATCCCACCGTGCACACATGCGACCTCTGGGTTCCTCTGGCCTCTCAGAGCCCCAGGCCCCGCTTACCCCCTTACTTGGTGAACATGCTCATTGCCCTGCCCCCTCCTCCCATGCCCAGTGCCGCAGGACAGGCCTGACAAGCCCACGCCTCAGCCCCACAGCTGCCTCCACTGCCCCCGCTCCCAGATCGGACCTTCAGACATAGTTGTCCTTCCCTGAGAGCCCCCAGAGGCAGGCCAGAGACTGAGGACACAGAAAGTAGTTCCAGAAGTGAAATAGCCGCACCCATGTGGGAGTTTGGCAGAGTGACGAAGGGGAGACAGTTGACATCTCCTTTGCAAATGGCTTTTTTTTCGGTTGAGGGCTTGCAAACCAATTCTGATTGATGGGGAATCGCCAGGAGCATGGAGGGAATTTGGCAGTGGGAGATTATGAAATACGTGAAATAGATCTTTCAATAGATCTGTCAATATATGAAATAGATCTTTCTCTGTGGACAGCTAGATACTTTTATATACGTATTCATCGTCAAGATAAGTTGTTTCTTATTCCCGTCCACTTCAAACACCTTGTCATTTATTCCCCACGGTGATGTCTGAACAGCCGACACATCAAGGGTGATTATTTCGCTAATAAGCTTTTAACAAGCACCATATTGAGCGAAGTGCGTTGGAACAAGATAATTATTTAGCCGAACGGAGTGCAAATTGCAAATGAAGCGCAGAGCGGGGCATCTCTGCTGCCCCAGGGGCTCCAGCGGCTGCCGTGTCTCCCCGACTTCTCTCTCTAGTTCCCGTGCTTTCAGAGAAGGATGCTCAGACCCTCCCCCGGAGGCTGGCTTGAAAAAGGCAAAACTGCAATACAGAAACAGCCATTGAGAAGCTTCAGGGCCCAGCGGGCGGGCGGGGGAGAGGTGGGGTGAGGGCCCCATTTTACATCTGTCTCGCAGCGGCTGGATTGATTTCTCCCAGTGCCGCCTACCACTCAGGCCGGAGCTGCCCTGGGGGGCCCAGAGGGCCCCAGCCAGGTGGAGATGCGGGTCCTACTCCAGCTGGGGCTTTGGGGTTGGGACGAGCACCCTTCCACCTCTTCCGGGGGTTTTCCACCATCGCCTCCGAGGACATGGTCACAGTCACCGTTGGGCTTTCCTCACGTCGGGGGACTCTGGCTGTACAGGGTCTCGCCCTCGCCGCCACGCGTGTGGTCCACGCCGTACGATGTGGTTTCTGGCTCCAATTTATTTCAAAGTTTTTTTTTTTTCATTCTCAGACCATTCATTTGGTTCCTGATAACCTGTTTCAAATATCCTGCCCTCCAGCCCTCCTTATTTCACGTTTCTTGCCTTTTTTTAATTGTTTTTGAGTTGTGGATTTTGCTCTATTTTTTTTCAGCCCAGGCCCTCCCTGTCTCCTTTCTTTGGCGGCTCCCGACCGTCTAGTGGACCCACAGGTCTCGGTTACAACTCCGTCTTTCCCCCGGCGTCTTCTCTCAGGCCGACTGGAGGCGAGAGGGGACGTTTCCAGTTGGAGGCACCCCCAGAGCTGGTGGGGCTTCTGCCTCCAAATAGCCCGGCCCTCCCTAGAGACCAGGGCCCTTTACCAGGGAAATGGCAACAGCACCCAAGAATCTGAGCAGGAGAAGCCTCGTTGGGGTTCATGTACGGGCACCTGCCCCTCACTTCTGGGGGGAGCCTGAGGCCCCGAGAGGGCGTGTGGTGCCCTGACGTGGAGGTGGTGGGCCGAGGACTGGACTGCAGCCTGGGGGGCTCTCCGCCTGGGGTCTTGCCCTGCACTCGCCTCCCTCCGGCTTTGGGCCTTGGCTGTGACGGTGCTCCAGTGGGTGCACAGATGCACCCCCAAGAGACATCGGCCCCGCGGGGCGTGGTTCTGTGTTCTTTTTTCTGGCCACCCATTTAGTGTTTCAGTCGAAAGCTTTTCTTTGCAAACAGGGCGTTAGTAGTCAGATAACTCTAGTAGTCAGGATGCTCCCTGTTTTTGCTTCCTTCCAGCAAGCGTTGGTGTGGTTCTCTGGTTTGGGGGGAGGTCCTCCTTTTCCGAGCCAGCAGACTGAGTCCCAGGCTTGGTGCTATTTCCCACCCCATAACCGGTGTCCGCTCGGAACCTGGCGTGGGAGGAGGCCACCTGTGCTGCTGCATAGGAGACAGATGCTAAAACGGGGCCCCGCCTGAGCCCCGGTGCGTCCCACCCCACAGTGAGACAGGCCTGGCCTCTTCCCCCAGGCGGGACCCTGCATCCGGGGCTTGGGAGACCCGCCTCAGACCCGAGTGTCTTGTGTGACTCCGGGGCTCAGGGTGGCGTGGGCGCTGATGTCTCCCCTCTGCCCCTCCCCATCTTCTCTTCTGTTAGGTCCTGGCCTGGCCTTCATTGCCTACCCGAAAGCTGTGACGATGATGCCGCTGCCCACGTTTTGGTCCATCCTTTTTTTTATTATGCTTCTCTTGCTTGGACTGGATAGCCAGGTATGTACAGAGCGAGGGGATGGCCCCTGGGTGGGACCCCCTCCGCCCCCCTCCACGCCCCCGAACCTTGTTCTGGAAGAGCCTCCCTCTTTGTGCTGTGAGTGAGCTGGTCACACCCCTTCACACCCCTCTGCAGACCTGCAGCAGCTTCAGCCAGCGAGGGTTCCTCTGGGACCCCAGGAGTGGAAACAGCCCCAGGGCAGCAGCAGGATGTTGTCTGCCCCAAAGCTCGAGTCTTTGACCTCGGCAAGGGGAAACGGGCAACCACAGGGTGTGGTCCACAGGGAGCCATGTGTACCCGGGCAGGCCAAGGAGGGACATGGCACACAGGCCGTTCGGGCAAGGGGCCAACACCTCTGTCTAGGGCACGAGGTGGTCACCGGCCAGGCCATCACTGGCAGTCCTAAGTGTGGCCGCAGAAGCTGGAACCGGGGCTGTGTTCTCTGCTTCCTGGGGCACATGGGTCGGCGAGCTTGGCCCCCACGGGGAAACTGATCCTCCGGAGCCTTGCCGACACCCATCCTGCCCTCCGGCCTTCCCGGCTTTCTGCCCCCGCCCCACAACAGGCAGGACTCCACGTATACCATGGTCATTTCCTGTGCTTCTTAACCCCCACGTCCCATCCCTCCAGGGCTCAGGCCTCCCCCCGACCCCCTGGGGATGTCAATGAGAGCCAGCCGGGGGCTGCATCTGGCTTTGGAGTAACACTGTTCCCAGCCCCCACACTGCTCTGTGTCATGGAACACGTTTCCTCCCTCCCTCTGAGCCTCAGTTTCCTCATCTGGTAAATGGGTATGATTATACCTACATTGCCTTGTGGGAAATGCCGGGCACAGTGCCTGGTAGGGAACAGTCAGTGGTGCTCGGAGGACCTTAGAGTGAGCCCCTGGGAGAGGCTTTTGGAGCCCCAGGACACCTTCCCTGGAGATAGGTGTGTTTTCTCTGAGGCCTTCTCGAGAGCACAGGTGTGGCTCCAGGGGTGGGCAGTTAAGGTGTGCAGGGTGGGCTGGCCCTGTGCGCATGGCCACACGGGCCTTCATCGGAGGTCAGCCACTGAAAGGCAGCCTCGTCTGCAGGCTGGGGTCCGGCTGCCTCACAGAGGTCTGGTCTCACCCTGTGAGAGGTGGGGGCCTGCTCCTGTTCAGGAGAGAGCTTTGCCACTGCCCCCTGGGCAGCAGCCTCAAAGCCCGTGCCCAGATGGTCCCCGGGGACTCAGAACCAGGTAGGAGGAAAGTCTTAGAAGGTCAGGCAGCGGAGAGGAGGTGGTCCGCCAGCAAGGTCAAGAGCAGAGTGGAGGATTTGGCAGAAAGAGGACCAGGATTATCAGAGAAGACGGAAGGAAAACATTTGGGAGACTGTAAACAAAATACTTGTGCGGTTGTTGATGGGCTTGAGCTGTGTAAACAGCAAGAGGACTCCATCCATCATTCCTAGTTAATGAGTTTGGCCTTCAGAGGCCCCAGGCAAATGGCTTTTATAACTTCTTCCAGAGCGCTCAGTGAAAGCCAAAGACAAAAACAGAAAGAGGTTAATAAATGAGAAAGCATGACATCTCCATGGGCCCAAAATTGGCCTCTTGGGCTGCGGAACTGCTTCGTGAACGGGCGGAGGTGGTTATCCATTAGATTCCCCCTGGTTGAGGGTGTGCACCGCTGAGCCAGGCCCACTGCGGCTGTTTAGGGACTCTCAAAGCCCTCAAGGCCAGCCTCGCAGGGAGCCGGTGCTCTTCTGCTTCAGAGCATGGAACTCATGGCACTGAACGACCTGCCTAACTGACCGTGCCGGGAAAGGGCACGGTGCGATTCGAACCCTGGGGTCTCTCCCCTGCATCTATGTGCTCTGTGAAGTCAGGGACGTGGGGGAAGGTTTTGCAGATGCCAGCGACCACCTCGTACAGCACCAGCAGTGATAGGGGCCCTGCCCTGCGAGCTGTCCACTCGGACCAGGCTTCACGTGTCATGTGTGGCAAAATACACAGAACACAAAATCAACCATCGTAACCATTTTTAAGTGCCCGGCTCAGAGCATTAAGTACACTCACGTTGTTGTGCAACCATCCCCACCACCCATCTCCAGAACGTTCTCATCTTCCCAGACTGAAACGCTGTCCCCACTAAACACGAACCCTCCCCCGCTAGCCTAGCTCTTATGCATCAGCTCCTTAGTGCACACAGGGTCACGATGCCTGGGTACAGCTGTTCCCCAGAGCCGAGAAAACTGAGGCTCAGAGAGAACTGGACCTGGGCTGAGGCCGCACCCAGTGGGTTAAGGACTGGAGTCACGGCTGCCTGTCCCCAGACCTGCCAGTTCGTCCCTGCTAGTTGGCCTTTCCTTTGAGTTCCCCCCAAAGAACTCCGTTCTTTCGACATGCAGGGATCCACAGCCAGTCTCAGGCAGGGGGAGCGTGAGCCTCGCTCGTTAGAGGAGGGAGGGTTCCTAGCATTTGGGGGAGCGCTCTGTTTGGCTGAGGGGCCCTCGTACCGCTATGTGTTTCCCAGGGAGAGGGAGTAGGACCGTCACCCACACGGAGGCAGATGCCTGTCGCTAGCTGGCCTGCCCGAGGGGGACACAGTCTGTGAACAAACAGCATGAGGAGAAGAGAGCTGGCTTCCCTCTCCCCCAGGAGCTCACCCATCCAGCCCCTGACGTGCGTTAGCAGGAATCACCCCATTGCCAGTCTACTCTAATGATTTCCCATCTTTCTCATCACCCCTGTTGAGGAGGCAAGATGCTCCCATTTTACAGAGAAGGAAGCTGAGGCTCAGAGAAGTCAGGGTCACACCACTATTTAGTGAGGGAGGTCTCAAGAGGCTGGTGGAGGGGGTGAGGGCTGGGGTTGGTGTCCCCCACAGGTGCAGTGAACTTGGAAACAAGGAGCTTGGGCTGGTGTTGGCCCTGACTCTCAGTGACACTGGATCTTCCTGTCTTTAATTTTCCAATCTCAAAAAAGGAAAGAAACTTTGTTTTTTTTGTTTTGTTCTGTTTTTAATTAATTAATTAATTTTTTACCTTTGGCTGCGTTGGGTCTTCATTGCTGCGCGCGGGCTTTCTCTAGTTGCGGCGAGCGGGGGCTACTCTTCGTTGCGGTGCATGGGCTTCTCATTGCGGTGGCTTCTTTTGTTGCAGAGCATGGGCTCTAGGCACGAGGGCTTCAGTAGTTGTGGCACGCAGGCTGAGTAGTTGTGGCTCGTGGGCTCTAGAGCACAGGCTCAGTAGTTGTGGTGCACAGGCTTCATTGCTCCGTGGCATGTGGGATCTTCCCGGCCCAAGGATCGAACCCGTGTCCCCTGCGTTGGCAGGCGTATTCTTAACCACTGCACCACCAGGGGAGTCCCAGAACCTTTGTTTTTAACTGCTTTTCAAGCTTAATGTTTGAGCTGCGGGTCTGCTATAATCCAGTGGCAATTTAGGCTCAGAACCCCTTTGGCTGACACATCAATCAGAGGTCAAATCATCAGCCCCCTGTTCTCTTTGGACCCCTTTTAAGAGCCTCTTGATCATCTTTTCCCTGAATTTCCAGCCCCTTTGGGCACATGAAAGGGACTTGCTCCTTGTGTATGTTCCTCGATCCTCCCGTGATGCTTCCCAAAGGAGTCAGCGGTTGGCCATGTCTTGTAGGAAGGCTGGGGAAACCTCCTTCCCAAAAGCCTCTCCCAGATGAAAGAGCAGACAGGTCGAGGTTTTAGCTTTTTAACGTTTAAAGGAATCAGATGGCCTCAGAGGGTGTGTTGGTTGGCAGAGCAGTTTGGCTGTAGCCACCCCAATTATAAGTGTGTCTGCGTGCCCTTTAACTCTGAAGTGTACTTCTAGACTGCTACGGATACTAGTGCACACCTGCCTAAAGACAGACTTGGGGGAAGAGTCCTGCCCAGGTCAGCAGCCGCGGAGGCTGGACACCGTCTGCAGGGCACTGGTTAGATCCATGATGATAAGCGTCCACAGGATGGAGTTTTATGCCACCATTTAAGAACCGAGGCAGCTGCATGGACTGATGTGGGATGACCTCCAGGATAAATCATTAGGTGCAAAGATGAGAAGATTTAGAAAGATTGAGGGTCACCCTAGAAAGTTACCCATGGACTGGCCTTTTCCATCAGCTGTTTTACCTTTGGGAGCCCAGGGATGGGTTCTTGGGGTCACGGGCAGCATTTGGCTCACATACATGGGCCTGTGGGCGTGCACGCACGTGTGCAAAATCCCCCCACGGGCCCACGATCCCCACAGGGTTAAAAACCACCATGTGAATTGGATGGGAAACTAAGGCCCAGACTTGCCTGGGTTACCACCCATTGGTCACGTGCTGCCGCGCGGCCCTTTGTGCCAGGCCCGGCCGGGCGCTCAAGGCCCAGAAATGATGGGGCACCACCCTTGGCTTCAAAGATGACCCAGACCAAAGTGGGAGGTTGCCGCGTCGACGCACGCGTGCCAGCACGCGTGCCCGGTGGAGGGTCAGCACAGGCCTCAGAGAAGCGCTCAGGGCCGCAGAGGTGTGGAGTATTTGGACAGCTGCACGTGGCCCGCCAGGCCTGGCTCAGTGGGCAGGACTACTCACCACACGGAGCCCAACGGTGTGGACTCTACCCCACAGCCGACCTCGCCGGGGCCTTGTCTCTGAGCTGAGGGGCTGCTGGACCTCTGCCACTCACCCCTCTCCTTTCCTCCCCAGTTTGTGGAAGTGGAAGGACAGATCACGTCCTTGGTTGATCTTCACCCATCCTTCCTAAGGAAGGGTTTCCGCCGGGAAATCTTCATCGCCTCCATATGTTGTGTCAGCTACCTGCTGGGGCTGACCATGGTGACGGAGGTAGGTGGCTCTCTCACCTGGCATGAGGGGCCTCCCCTGGCAGGGCCCTTGGTGCTCTAAATATGTTTCAAAGGTCAGTTCAAGGCCACGCCACCTCCCCGCTCCCCACTGTGGAGGCAGCTGGGTAAGAGGTCCAGGCCCACTGAACTCCCGGCCACCCTACTTCAGGGGTCCTGCCCCACCCAGGGGCAGCAGGAGGCAGCTCAGGACCCAGCACTTGAGCCAGACTCCCTGCCCCACTTCCCTGTTACCCTGGCAACACAGTGGCCACCCTCTGCCCTCTGTCCCTCCTCATCCCCAGAGGCCTGGGGAAGGGGTGCTTCAGCCGAAATCCATTTTAACCACGGCTCTGTCCCCGCCTCCCCCCCACCTCCCCACTGTGTGCAGTGGTCCTTCTCAGGCCTGCAGGGGAGGCATGTGAGCGTGTGAGCCTAAGCCCGGGCCCGGGCTGATCCGTCCTATGCCCCTCACCCATCTCTCCATACTCTCCAGCACAGGGTTGCATTTGCCCCCAAATTCGGGGTTTCACATCACCGATTGTCCTTACCAGAAGTAAACATAAATGCTTTTCTCGAAGTGTCTGTAAGAAACACCCCCTGAAAGGCAGCCCACAGGTTCATACACCGAGCAACGGGGTCTCACTGAAGTCTTCTGTGTTGGCCACTGTGAGTGTTAAGCCCTTCCTTTGGAAACAGGCTTCAGAGAACCCATCATTTTTTGCTAAGAAAGACATGTTTTGCTTTCTTTTCTCTGTGTGTGTGTGTGTCTTTTTAATTAAATTTGTCAAACATGAAGTTAAGCATCTTTTTAGACATGCATCTGGTCCTCACACCCTCTGCACTTTTTTTTTTCCTTGGGTTTTCTATTTCTTATTGACAGGCCAGATCTCTTTATATATTGAGGGAATGAGATGCCAAATAACAAATCCACCTTCTCTGGTTTTTTCTTCACAGGGTGGCATGTATGTGTTTCAGCTCTTTGACTACTATGCAGCTAGCGGTGTATGCCTTTTGTGGGTTGCATTCTTTGAATGTTTTGCTATTGCCTGGATATATGGTGAGTAGAGATGTTTGCATATCTTACTCAAGTCTCTCCTTTGGGCTTCTCTATCTAGAAGCTTCAGAAACAGAATTCTAGTGGGAATTTCATTTTGAGTCAGACACAGAGGCGCTCCCTGCCTGGACTTTTCCTCTCAAGGCCGCCCCTTCCAGCACAAATAATCTGACCGTAGCCACACCGAAGATTCTCCCCATGCTGAAGGTGCGAGGTGTGAGTGGATGCTTTGACAAACACAGAATTTGGCCATGCAGGGGTCTGTCTTTGATGAACCACTCTAGGGTCCAGGAATAGTCCATTCTGACTTCCTCGAGACCTTGGAATGGCCACACCGGGATTTGGGGGTGTGCGTAAAGTTGCCAGAAAAATACCGGGTGCCCAGAGACATGTGAATTTTAGATCATTTCAGATAAACGTCTGCCAACACTTGGGTCTATGTGGTGTGGAGATGCAGGGACCTGGATGAGGCCCTGGAGACTCCCCCTCCCCACTACCACCCCCAGGGCCCTTGAGCCCCTGCTGTGCTGTTCCCGGGGCGGATGCTGCATCGGACACCAGGCCAACATCTGTCTGCCTCTGTCTCTTGCAGGCAGTGATAACTTTTATGACGGTATTGAGGACATGATCGGCTATCGGCCTGGGCCCTGGATGAAGTACAGCTGGGCCGTGGTCACTCCGCTTCTCTGTCTTGTGAGTGTCCTTCCGCGCGGCCGTGGTCAGTAGCCGTTCCTCCCCGGGGCTTGACAGTTTCACCTGCTGACCCATCGTTCACTCAGCATCTGCTTAGTGCTGGCCTCTGACAAGCCTAGTGACAGCTCTGCTCGGGGAGGGGGCCAGGCTACTCCGGAGGGTTCCCTGTGAAGCATGAGTTAGGAGCTTGTGAGGAGGAGGGAGCAGGAAGGGCACTGCTGGCAGAGGAGCGCGAGTTGGGCACATCAAGAAATTTCAGGGGCTCCATCACTGAGTACATGACCTTTCCCCAAACCCTTCCAGAGTTCATGGGCACAGTCAGGGTCCCTGATTAAGTTGAGGGGCCTTGGGGAATGTTGAATGGAGACGTCATAGACCCTGGAAACGTGGTGTTTCCCATGGAGGGCGGGGCTCGTGCCTGGAGAGGGGAGGTCCCAGCAGAGAGGAGCCCTGGGCTCTCCCAGGAACAAGGAAGCTTAGTAGCCGCCAGGACCCAAGGGCAGTGATGTGCACGTCCCCCTTCGCACCGGGGTTCCCGCGCCTGCCTTCTCGGGATGTAGCCTTGGGGCCCAGGCACCCGTTAGGCTCCGCTAGGAGGCTCTGGCCCAAGGGAGGTCCTCTGCAGCAAAAGCTGCTTCCCTGCCGGTGTTTGAAACCTATTGTGAGCTTGGAGCTAATTGCAAGGAAAGATGTCTGCAATGCTGCTCTCAGCTCAGACCGTGGGGAGCACAGATGGCAGAAATGTTCCTTGTGTTTAGCAACCAGGTGCCGGGAGATAAATGGGCCCTCCCCTCAGTGACCTCTGTCTCCAGGCCTTTCCTCTCAGGGCCCCAGTTCCTGCATTTGTAAAACAAGGAGACTGACTGATGCGGGGCTGAGTGGCAGCGACCCGTCTTAGGTTGTTAACTATTACTGAGCACGGTCTCGGCCTTTTCATCTGAGATGCAGATTTCCCCCACAAAATTAAGGAAACTGTGGCAGCCCATAACCACGATCGGGGAGTGCATTGTTGGAGGTGAATTTAGGTGGGTGCAAAGCCCGTGTTCTCATCCTCACTTAATGATTTATTTGTGGGCAACTCCCCTCACCAGTCTGACCATCCGATTCCTCCTCCCTCCCTCCCTCGGGGACTGGATAGGCGAGAGGCTGCATTCCGAGGTGGCGTGGCGGGAAGAGGAACGTGACACAGGCAGACACGCTGCTTCCTGGGTTGGGTTGGGAGAGCAGAGCTGCCCTCCCTTGGGACCCTCCCCCACTAAGCTTCACCCCACACGTAGGACAGCAACAACAGGGCCAGGCATACAGTAGGTGCCTAATGAAGAGCGTTCCCCCCACCCCCTCACCAATTCTGGTTTAGATAGGTTTGTCTTCCCTTCAAACCCCCCTTATTAGATAATGAAGGTTTAAGTCATTTTCACTGGGTTCTACACGGAAAGGCTGTAGCTCTGACCAGAAGCAGCCCTCCAGCCAGCCTAGAGTGCAGGCTTTGGGGCCAGAGCTGACCCCACCCCACCCCTATGTTCCTGGATGGACAAATGGCTTGCGCGTGGCTTAGGCTGGACCCCCAACAGGGCAGCAAGGCCCAGGTCCACACCCTGCCTTGGGGGCTGGGCCTGGGGCTCAGAGGGAGGTGGAGGGATGGCAGTGGGGGAAGGGAAGCTGTGTGCCCCTGGAGCTACACCACATGTCAGGGAAACAGGGGAATGAGACAGACACACCTCCCGCTCTCATTGACTCAGGCTGGGTGGGGAACTGAGTAATTGTGACCACGAAGAAGAATCGCGCTTTCCGGGAAGGGAAGTGTGGGCACCTGACTGAGCCTGGGCGGGGCCTGGGCAGGACCATTAGTGCAAATTTAGGATGAGGAGAAGGTGAGCTCGAGAGAGGTTCCCAGTGAGTGGGAACAGCCTGCCCAGAGGCCCCAGGGCAAGCGGGTGAGAAGCTGAAAGGAGTTCCAGGTAGCTGGAGTATAGTTGCGGAGGAAGAGGCAGTGGGTAGGTGACAGGGAATTGCCGGCCAGACAAGGACTTTGCATCACGAAGGTCCTGGGGAACCGCAGAAGTGTTTTGAGCAAGGAGGCGGCTTGATCAGGTTTACCCTGGGGGCGGCCCTCCTGCACCAGAGGGAGAAGGGTGTGAGCCCCTTGGGTGGAGCCTGCCCTGGTCCCAGAAACCCCCTGACCGCCCCCGTCTCTCCACAGGGATGTTTTATCTTCTCTCTCGTCAAGTACATACCCCTGACCTACAACAAAGTCTACGTGTACCCCAACTGGGCCATCGGGCTGGGCTGGAGCCTGGCCCTGTCCTCCATTGTGTGCGTCCCCTTGGTCATGGTCATCCGCCTCTGCCAGACGGAAGGGCCATTCCTCGTGGTAAGCACTCAGGGCCCCGAGTCTGGATTTGTGGTGGGGGCAGGATGCTGAAGGCCAGCCAGCTCTCAGTTTGCTGTGTGACCTTGGGCAGGTCACTGGCCCTCTCTGAGCCCCAGACTCCTCACCTGCCCTGTGGAGTGGTTGAGATTGTGGGCAGGAGAGTGTGTAGTGGGAAAATGGGCAGCAGTGACACATTCAGGGGCCGGGCTGGGGGCCGGAGAGGTGGTGGTGGCTTTGGATGCCAAGATAAGAGCCAGGGCTTCACCTGGGAGCAGTGGGGGCCAGGTTTCCCAAGCGGTGAGACAGGAGACAGGAGCTCATGAGCAAGGCTGAGCTCCAGCCAGAGGCCTTCCCTGGCCCTGGAGCCAAGTTTCAGATGAGCCCAGCCCGTGCTGGTGTTCCCCTCGCCGGACCTGTGGCCCCATCTGCTGCCCGACCCTCAGAAGCCACCTGTGCACCGAGCAGACCCTCCAGCTCCCAGGCCCCTGTGCCCGCCAGTCTCCTCCCTGCGCCTCCCTCCCGCCACCATCCTCTCAGAAATTCCTCCAACAATCCTGGAGATTCCAGGCCCTGGCAAAAGTCGGGGCTCTTTCCAAGAAATCCTTTTCTTAGAATCTCCCTTAACCTTTGGGCTTGGGCTGGCTCCAAGACGGCACTGTTTTGTTCTGGACTGTTTTTATTGTTATTCTCTTAAAAATCTGGAGCCAGGATGTCCTGGGGCCCTGGCTCCTCTTGGGCTGGGCCGGTTTCCTTGTGGGCAGGGGATTGGCCTGGAGGTGTTGTTGGTGGGGAAAGATGCCAGGCCGGGCAGAAGGAGACCAGACCAGCCTTCCCGAGACAGAGGAAGTAGGCAGGGGTATGCCAGGAGGAAACCATGAGGCTGGGGTCTGTCTCAGCCAGGGGGACCCTTGGGGTGTTCCTGCAGCACTGGACCCATTGTATTTTCTCAGAGGACACAGGGAAGGACCCCAGTATTCAGAATGTCCCTACCACCCAGAAACCAAAGGGTTAATTGAGGGCACAACAGGGGGTGTTGGATGTCTGTCCTGATTGCTCAGTGCCCACAGCGATACCCAACAGGTCACTGACTTGTGTCTCTTCAAAGCCTAATTTTAAAATATTGTTCCATCCCAAGTTTAGAGGTTTGGGCAGAGTGGGGTTGGTGTAGGGGAAGGATTCGAGTCCACCCCGAATTCACAACCGGTCTTCACTCCCAAACCTGACCATTAACCAAAGCCCCCTCCTCTGAAGGCAGCTGGCCGCCATCCACCTGTCTTCACCACGTGCCCCTCGACCACCTACCTGCACAGGTTGCCAAGGGGTCCTCCCAGCCGTGAACTTCTCTCGGAGCTCCATCCTGGGAGGATTCCAATTATGTCTGCACCTCCTGCAGAAACGGGGCCCCAGGTAGCTGCCCGGGGGTGTTTGCCTCGTGTCCCCCGTTCGGGGCGCACACCCATTGTACAGATGTCCGGAGAGAGGCAAAGCGATGAAGGGGGAGCAGGGCCCTCCCCTCCGGCTGGCTTCCACCCTCGCCCTGTACCTGGGGCCTCTGGTCTGGTTCCTCCAGGGCCCAGGCAGCCAACCCAGGTGGGGAGGGGGACTGGGGAGCTGGGGCTCGGGGGAGGCGAGCACCATCGCAGGATGCAGTGTGGCTTTCAGCTCTGGCCCCCGTTTTCAAGGAGATGTGGGCCTGGGGTTGCCAGACCTGTGGTTTTTAAAGAGCAGATGGAAGTCTGGATTTTCAAATGAAATATCGTAGCTTTCAACAAGCAGCTTTTAAAAATTGTTATATACCTAAATTGAACGTAAATGCCGAGATAGAGGGTTTCTTGTTAGCACCTGCTTCCTACTTAAGCCTCTGAGTGGACGCTTGGCGGGAGGTGGGCTGGGAGGCGGGAGCTCTGAGTTCAAGTCCCAGCTCTGCTGTTGCTTTTCTGGGTGCCCTGGGGAGGGCTCTTTCCCTCACTGATCCTATTATCTGGCAACCTGGGGAGGACAAACTGCCGCGTGCCTGGCAGTGGTCCAGCCTCTGGCCCCTCTGTTGGGAGGGGCAGTGCAGACCCAGGCAGTGGTCTCCAGGCCCTCAGTGGGGAAATGGAGAAGGCAGGACATGCAGCTTGTGGGAGACGGAGGTTCTCCTCGGGGAAAGTGGGAGCCATGGGAGGCTCAAGACAGTTACCCAACCTCGGGCATACAAATTGCAGAAACTCAGCTGCTTTGCAAGTCAGAGAAATAGGGGAACGGGAATCACAAGGAGGTGTATTTCAGCTCCATGGAAGAAAGAATGGGGAAAGAGTTTGGAGGCGTGAGTCCCCCTGTCCCTGAAGTGTGTAAGCAGGGCTTGGCCAAGGAAACTACCGGCGGGCACTCTGCCCTCATTCAGGGCCTGGAGGGACCTTAGTTCAAGTCCTCTATTTGTCAGTGGATGAAATGGGGGGTCCAGAGAGGGTACTAGTTTGGCAAAGGCCACACAGCACACTGGCGGGACCCGAGGTGAAGAGGGAAACCAGGCCCGCTGACTTGCCTCCCCGTGCCTGTCCTCTTCTTTCTCCAGAGACTCAAGTACCTGCTGACCCCGAGGGAACCCAACCGTTGGGCCGTGGAGCGAGAGGGGGCGATGCCCTACAGCTCTCGCATGTCCGTTAACAGCTCGCTCAGGAAACCAACCCACATCATAGTGGAGACCATGATGTGAGCTCTCTCCCAGTCGACGGGCTGCTTTCCTGCTGTTTACTAACATTAGATTCTTATAGGACCAGGTTTACAGAGCTTTATATTTGCACTAGGATTTTTTTTTTAATTGTCACAGAAAATGTTTGTGTGTGTGTGTGCGCGCGCGTATGTGTGTGTGTGTGTGTGTGTGTGTGTGTGTGTGTGTGTGTGTGTGGTGTCGTGTGTATGTGTATTTTGTTTTGATTTGGGGATATTTTGTACAAAAAGAAAACCCACGGGCAGCTGTCCGGGGTGAGGCAGAGCTTTCATATGGAATTAGATGTATTTTATGGGAACTTGGTCAATTTTTCTTTGTATTTTTTTTTAACATATAACTATGTACACACGTAGAGATTGTCCTACACTTTTACCACTTGAATTGATCTTGCCAGCAATAGATCTTGTTTTCAAAAGCAATTCTTCGGTGCTGTGTAGCTGGCAGAAAGTTCTGCCCCCAAAATGCAGGGTGGAATTTTCCTGGGACAGCAGACCCATTTTAAAGGTGTAGTACCTTACCAACCTGGTTCAAGTGAAGCAAACAGCTATCTGGCCAGACCCCGAGGGGCTGGAGAAAGGAAGGCTGTCGGGAGACGCCTCACGACACTTGTCTTAGCCAACAAGAGAGATGCCAAAATAATGAACCAAGCCCTCAAATATAAAGGGACTCAAAGCCCACAGATGAGGCCCAACAGGAAAAGTCTGATGCTAAGAGCGCCAGGAAGCACTGCATCAAGAGCAGAGTCCCTTTTACTTCGAGACTGAGGGGGGGATCGTCAGAAGGACTGTCAGAAGCATCCGTCTGCGAGGGAGCGGCGTCCTTCCTGGGGCGTCCCAGGGAGCGAGTGGAGGCCGCCCAGCAGGAGCTGGGGGTCTCAGGGCTGCAGACCTCACACAGATGGGGCTGTTGCCTAGATGGGGATTCCGATCAGGTCCTGGTTGTTCCCGCAGCCGACCTCTCTCGCAGCTGCCTGTAGGGGAAGCGTGGCGTATTTGGTGAGGGGCGAGGGGTGAGCAAGTGGACCAAAGGACGTGGCCCCAGGCGCCCGGGACCTGATTTGGGGGAGGGGGCGGTGCTCTTCTTTCCTCATCTCTCCACCCTCAGCTCTGTATTCATCTCTCAGAGGCTCTTGTTGAAGACCCCAGCCCGGGGCCGCCCTGGCGCCTAGCAGGGGGTGCCAGGAGCGAGCTTTCATTGGGGCCAGGTGCTACCCAAACTCTCCTGCAAATTCAGGCACAAGTACAACCCACACTGGTAACCTGGGAGATAAGGAAACTCTTTATTCCCCCTTCCCCGCAAAAGCTGGGGTCGGGTACGCACTCTGTGGGGATCGAGGTCAGGAGGTGAGTCAGGGTTGTTCGGGGGCAGGCACCCCAGAACCGGCGTTCCTCCCTGAACCAGGACGGAAGGCACTCCACCTTTAAAATCCCAAGTACGGACACACGTCCACCCAGCCCGCATTTGGATCTAAACCGTGCCATTTAAACAGAAACTTCCAAGTTCAGGGTCTAAAGTAAACTGAAACGTGGTCACGCGCAAACGGCAGTGACTGCCTCGGGGGTGTGGAGAGCGGGATCCGGCTCTGGCGTTCAGAGCAGGGGCTCTCTGAATCCTGGGACCCCCTCCCCAAATCCGGGCAGGGAGGGAGTCTCGGGTGTCCCCCTCCCAAGGGGCAGAGACAATTCTGAACCTCTCGTCTTTAGCAAGCATTCACAGTCCGCTGTCTCCAAAACATATACCCTGCCAAACAGCACCCAATCCTATTCCAAACCGTCAGCAAGTCAGTGTGCCTGTTTTATGATGCATTTATGGTTGCTACTGTGTCTGATTTGATTGTATTGTTTTTGGTTTTTTTCCTAATTTTATCAAGTAGCAATGTGACCTGTTCTCCTTTGTCTTACGGAACTTTAGTAAACTAACCACTGTCGATGACTGGGGACAGGTTACTTACGTGCGGGGGCGAGGAGGGCCACAGTGTTTTGGGTTGGTAGGCAAATTGCAACATTCTGGAAATGGCCCAAAAAAGGCCCCTTCTTCTAAGATTCCCAGACCAAATTCTAGACCAAAGACACATGCAGACCAAGTCCCCAGGCCCCGCCTGGAAGGACGGTCAGCCACTTTCCCAAGCCTGCTCCTCGCCCTTCTCCCGGAGCACCTGTCTCCACTTGTGACCCTCCTGTCTGATACCCTAGCTCTTGTGTATCAGCAGAACTCTGCTCTGTGAGTACAGTGTGTAATGGTGTGTGACTTCTATGTCTCCACATAAAGGAAACTTGTCATTGGAGCTCACGACTCTGGTCCGCTTGTCTCTGGGCAGTCCCCCATCCATGCTCTGCCTGGGATGGGTTGGAAATTCTGATGCTCGCAGCCAGATCTGGAAGGGATGCAAGAGAGAGGTTTAGAGGATGTTTTTAGCATGCAGAAATGGGTAATGGCCCCAGGATAATCTCACCTGGGGAGATGCTCTGTCCAGCTGGGCCTGGGCCCTGTTAGTCCCTTTGGTGGAACCGCATGGTCACTGATAGAGAGGCTTCCTGGGCCCCCCGGTCAGCACCCTCGTTGTCAAAGGGGCGTGTTCTCCCTGAAGACCAAAGACCAGCCTTTATGAAAAGGGACATGCTCCGTCCCCAGAGTTCAGGGACCCGGTGAGCTGCAACCCACCCTGTGACCACGCTCATGGGCCAGCTGGATCCCAAGCTATGGCGTAGTGGGACGGGAGCAGCGGTCCACCCGGCCCCCTCCCCTCAGCAGCCGTCTGGAAGCGAGGCACTGAGACGTCTGTTGCACCACAGGAAACTGAGGGGTCCAGGCAGAGCCCCTCAGACAGGATTTAGCCTGAGGCCACGTGGGAAATTCCCAGGTGGCCGGAAGTGGCCTTGGATGATTTCTGGGCCATACACAGCTCCCTCTCTGTAGCTCCGGCCCCACATTCTCACCCCAGATCCCCAGCACACCCCAAGATGGTGGGGAGACAGAGGGAGAGTGAGCCCCCCTCAGCCTAGCCCAGAGTGTTCTTGTGTCCCCAGGTGCCACCGCACTGTGGTCAGGGCCCCAGCCAACGTCTCCCAGCACTACCCCTCCAGCTGGGGCAATGCTTTGGGCAGCCAGTGCTCCGGCAGGCACGCCTCCCTTCCGCACCAAGCCTCAGACACAGTCTGGGAAAGGACCCAAGAGAAACCCCCTCAAGGCGGCTAGAGGTCCCATCCAGCCCTCAAACCCAAGGTCATGTGGGCCAGGCAAGGCTGTCCACGTGGATGCTGTGAATATCACTGTGCAAAAATCCAGCAAGCACAAACCCACAAAACAACAAAGCTCAGACATCAAAACCTGGAGAGGGGTGTAGGTACCCAGAAGCCAGGAAATAGCATTCCCCCCTCCTCCGTGCTCCCTCTCAGTGCCAGGCTTTCAGACTGCAGCTCGGAAGCTGGCTTTCATTGTTCTCTTATGGGTGTCACTACAGACTGTTCTGCCATGTTCCCTGAGGGATTGGAGCATCTTGTTATATACTTGGCTTCAAATTGAGATGTTGGCTTAATTTTTTTTTTTAAACCCAATTAATTTTCGAATCCCTAGCAACTGTGACTGTATTTAGCACAAGAGAATGCTGAGAATGTGGGTCTTGCTTCCTTCCAGAAATATGTCTGGCTCACCAGAACTTTTTTTGAAACTTCAAAATATTTTTAAGATATTTTAAACTTTTGTAAAAAAAAAAAAAATCAACCAACAAGAGACTCTTCTGAGGAGGAGCATTTGTATTTGAATAAAATCCTTGGTGTGTAATTCAGTCTTGCAGTATACAAGCTTTTATGTATAAATGTTTTCTGATATGAATCCCTGTATTTTGCAGGGGTTTTCTCTTCCTCTTTGGCTTTTTAGATAAATATGTATACCTATATTTTAAATTCATCTTTGCTTTTTTTTTTTTAGAGGAGTTTGTAATCACCTTATAACATGAAAATAAACATTTCCTTTTTAAAATCCAAAACGTGTGGGTTCTGTTCTGATGCAGGTGTTTCTCTTTACGTTTGGCAAGCACTTTACAGTTTACAAAGGGCTTTCATTTCTGCCCCGGGACATTCCTCAGAGCGGGGTGTTATTCTCTGAGGTTGGAGACACTGAGGTAGAGGTTCAGGAGGGGACAGTTTGCCTCAGGGCGCATGAGTCCCTGAAAGAGTGGGGAATCTCCCCAGATTCCGGGTCTGCTCCAGCTGCTTCTACTGATTTCCTGCGACTGGAAGGTCTCATCACCTGATCTGGAGTGAAGCACCACCCCCTTCATGCTGATTGGAGGTGGTGCTCACCATGCACCAGCACCAGGTGGTATCACTTACACCCAAACCAGGGCTCTGACCTTCCGGCCAAGAGAGCGCAGGCTGCTGGGAGGCTGGTAAGAGACCAGCCCTGGAGGGATGGTGCCGCGGACACTGGGACCTCGGAAGCGAGGGCGGTCAGGACCCCAGAGGTCAGTGGTTGGCACAGACGTGGTTGGCCTTGGGAATCATGAGCCCAGCCCGCTGTTACAAATGGGGAAACGGAGGCTGGGAGAGGGGCCTGGCTTCCCTGGGGTCACAGAGCAGGTCCATGTGTGAGGCAGCCTTCGGGCCCACTGGCCCAGCCACCTTTGTGAGTGTGCTAGGTCAGGGGGCTTGCAGGGTCTTTTCCCCAAATCCCCAGACCAAAAAACCTTTCTCAGGAACTCATTCTACATAGGCAATGCTAGAGTAAAATCTCCCTCCCCACTCTTTCTGTCTGTCTCCCTCCCTTCCTTCTTCCCTGAGTGTCTTGGTCTCCTGGCCTGTGTTCACATCCTGGTTCCATCCCTGACTACCTGTGTAAAGTACTTAACCTCTTGCCTCCTTCACTCCTCTCTGATGTTGAGATCATAATACAGCTCCCTCCGAGGCTGTTGGGGAGGATCTATAAGGGGATTTCTTTTTTTATTGAAGTATAGTTAATTTGCAAAGTTGTGTTAGTTTCAAGTGTACAGCAATGTGATTCAGTTGTACATACATATATACTTTTTCAGATTATTTTCCATTATAGGTTATTATAAGATACTGAGTAGAGTTCCCTCTGCTATACAGTAGGTCCTTGTTGTTTATCTATTTTACGTAGTGTGTATGTTAATCCCAAACTGCTAATTTATCCCCTCCATCCCTTTTTGTAATTATAAGTTTGTTTTCTATGTCTGTGGGTTGATTTCTGTTTTGTAAATAAGTTCATTTGTATCATTTTTCTATACTTCACAAATAAGTGGTATCATATGGTATTTGTCATTCTCTGATTTACTTCGCTTAGTATGATAATCTCTAGGTCCATCCATGTTGCTGCCAACTGCTTTATTTTATTCTTTCTAAAGCTGAGTAATATCCCATTAAATATATGTACCACATCTTCTTTATCCATTCATCTGTCAGTGGACACTTAGGTTGCTTCCATGTCTTGGCTATTGTAAATGGTAATGCTGTGAACATTGGGGTGCACGTGTCTTTTCGAATTATGGTTTTCTCTGGATATATGCCCAGGAGTGGGATTGCTGGATCATATGGTAACTCTGTTTTTAGTTTTTTAAGGAACCTCCATACTGTTCTCCAAAGTGGTTGCATCAATTTACATTCCCACCAACAATGTAGGAGGGTTCCCTTTTCTCCACACCCTCTCCAGTATTTATTGTTTGTAGATTTTTTGATGATGGCCATTCTGACTGGTGTGAGGTGATACCTCATTGTAGTTTTGATTTGCATTTCTCTAATAATTAGCGATGTTGAGCATCTTTTCATGTGCCTGTTGGCCATCTGTATGTCTTCTTTGGAGAAATGACTAGGTCTTCTGCCCATTTTGTGATTGGGTTGTTTGTTTTTCAATGTTAAGCTGTATGAGCTGTTTGTATATTTTGGAAATTAATTCTTTGTCAGTCACATCGTTTGCAAATATTTTCTCCGAGCCCATAGGTTGTCTTTTTGTTTGCTTGTTTATTGTTTCCTTTGCTGTGCAAAAGCTTTTAAGTTTAGTTAGGTACCATTTGTTTATTTTTCTTTTTATTTCCATTACTCTAGGAGACAGATCCAAAAAAATATTGCTGCAATTTATGTCAAAGAGTGTTCTGCCTATGTTTTCCTCTAGGAGTTTTATAGTATCTGGTCTTACATTTAGGTCTTTAATCCATTTTGAGTTTATTTTAGTATACGGTGTTAAGGAGTGTTCTAATTTCATTCTTTTACATATAGCTGTCCAGTTTTCCCAGCGCCACTTATTGAACAGACTTTCTTTTCTCCATTGTATATCCTTGCCTCCTTTGTCATAGATTAATTGATTGTAAGTGTGTGGGTTTATTTCTGGGCTTTCTATCCTGTTCCACTGATCATTATGTCTGTTTTCTGTGCCAGTACCATATTGTTTTTTTGTTTTGTTGTTTTTAATAAATTTATTTATTTATTTATTTTTGGCTGCATTGGGTCTTCGTTGCTGCGCACGGGCTTTCTCTAGTTGCGAGGAGCAGAGGCTCCTTTTCGTTGCAGTGCATGGGCTTCTCATCGCGGTGGCTTCTCTTGTTGTGGAGCGTGGGCTTCAGAAGTTGTGACACGCGGGCTCAGTAGTTGTGGCTCACGGGCTCTAGAGCGCAGACTCCGTAGTTGTGACGCACAGGCTTAGTTGCTGTGCGGCATGTGGGATCTTCCTGGACCAGTGATCGAACCCATGTCCTCTGCATTGGCAGGCGGATTCTTAACCACCGTGCCACCAGGGAAGCCCACTATGTAGCTTTGTAGTATAGTCTGAAGTCAGGGAGCTTGATTCCTCCAGCACTGTTCTTTCCCAAGATTGTTTTGGCTATTTGGAGTCTTTTGTGTTTCCATACAAATTTTTAAAAATTTTGTTCTAGTGCTGTGAAAAATGCCATTGGTAATTTGAGAGAGATTGCACTGAATCTGTAGATTGCATTGAACAGTATGGTCATCTTAACAATAATGAGTCTTCCAATCCAAGAACACAGTATATCTTTCTATTTTTTACAGGGTATTCTTGCAAAGCACTCAGAACAGTGCTTGGCTTGCAGCCAGGCTGTAGGACCAGTGCTGCCTCTGTCTTGCCTGGCCTGGCCCACACCTCCGTCCTGTTTCAGAAAAGCCCCAAGCCTGTCCCCCTCCCAGCGCTAGGGAGAGCAGCAGTGCCCTGTGCACAGCTCTGGCCCCCAGCGACTCTGGCCCAGCCACATAAATGCACCCGGTGTGACCCGGAGCCTGCTTGCACACCCTCCAAGACAAGGTGCTCACTCCCTCCTGCATAGCTGATGGCGAGAGGCTCTTCCTCTGCTCACACAGAGCTGTGGTTCTTCCAGCCAGGCCTAGCCCTGCGCTCTGGACTCATCCTGCCCTGGAGCCCATTTGGAGACTCAGGGGCATCACTGGGCCCCCACCCAGGCTAAAGGGGCTCCATACGGCAGACCCAGCCCTCACCTGCCTCAGTGGCTTCCCCTGCACACAGAACAAAATCCGTAGTCCCCACTCAAGCCTCACACCTGGGCCCTGCAACCTCGAGCTCCACACCTCTTCCTGGCCTCCTTTCTCTTCCTGAGCCCACCAACCTCAGTCCACCTCAGGGCCCTTGCACTTGCTGTGCCCTCTGCCTGGGACACTCTACCTCTAGATATCAGCACAAATGTCACCTTCCCGACCCCTGAACTAAAGCCCCCGGTCACTCTATCCCATGACCCTCTGGTTCTCTCCACTGCACTATCTACCTCTTAGAATAATTCCTTATGACTCACTCACTGGTTCACTGTCTTGCACGAGAATATAACCCTCCTGCATGCAGACAGGTCCTCATCTGTTTTGTTCATGAAGTTTGCCAAGGGGGTAGAATGATGCATACTATGTTAGTGCTTTTTGAATTAATGCATTAATCAAAAGCAGGTGAGATGTGACAAGATCCAAAAGAAAGATGACTCTTGCCAACCTCTGATTTTCTTTCTTCTTTATTTTAAATTGACGAATAGTTCATTTAAAATACTGTTAGGTTCTGAAATACACCAGAGTGATTCAGATATATATGTATATATAAATTTAAATATAGGGCTTCTCTGGTGGCGCAGTGGTTAAGAATCTGCCTGCCAGTGCAGGGGACACGGGTTCGAGCCCTGGTCCCAGAAGATCCCACGTGCCGCGGAGCAACTAAGCCTGTGCGCCACAATTACTGAGCCTGCGCTCTAGAGCCCGCGTGCCACAAATACTGAGCCCGCGCAACTACGGCCGTGCTCTGCAACAAGAGAAGCCACTGCAATGAGAAGCCCGTGCACCACAACGAAGAGTAGCCCCCCCTCGCCGCAACTAGAGAAAGCCACACGCAGCAACGAAGACCCAACGTAGCCAAAAATAAATAGATAAATAAATTTTAAAAAAATTTAAAAATAAAATAAATTTAAATACATATATATTCTTTTTCAGATTCGATTCCATTATAGGTGATTAGAAGATATTGAATATAATTCCCAGTGTGTATACTACGACACTGTTGGTTATGCATTATGTGTATAGTAATCTGTATCCGTTAAACCCAACCTCCTATTTATCCTTCCCCCACACATCTCTCCTTTGGTAACCGTAAGTTTCTTGTCTATTTCTGTTTTGTAAATAAGTTCACGAGTATCATTCTTCTAAATTCCACATGTAGGTGATATTATAAAATATTTCTTTTCTCTGTCTGATGTCTTTCACTTAGTTTGATAATCACTAGGTCTAGCCATCTTGCCAGAAATGGCATTATTTTATTCTTTTTGATGGTTGAGTATTCTATTTTGTGTGTATGTATATATATCTATACATACACATGCCACATCTTCAGTGCAATTTATCTCTCACTAGACACTTAGGTTGCTTCCATGTCCTGGCTATTTTAAAATAGCTCCTATGAAGGCTGAGGTGCATGTGTCTTTTCGAACTATGGTTTTCTCCAGATATATGCCCAGGACTAAGATTTCTGGATCACTAGGTAGCTCACGTTTTGGATTTTTAAAAATCCTACACACTTTTCTCCATAGTGGCTGTTCCCAATGTACATTACGACCAGCAGCGGAGGAGGTTCCCACTTTATCCATATCCTCTCCCAAATTTATAATTTGTACTCATTTTGATGATACACATTCTGACTAGTGCAAAGTTACCTCAATGTAGTTTTCACTTGCATTTCTGTAATAATTACCAATATGGACCAGCATGTCATATGCGTTTGTATTATTACAAACAGGGTGAGTAAAATTTCCCTCTTGAAATTGGCTATGTAAAAGTATACTCTATTTCGATTTTTTTTTTGATTACCTACTCCAGGTCATTTTTTGAGGACACATGTCATGAAAAGCCCCACAGGCTTTGTGAACAAAACATGATCTGTAGCACCCGTTGTAAAATTGTATTAAGGGAAACGTCCAAAAGGAGGCAGCATTTCTTCGTGCCCAACCAAAAGCTTTAGGAAACAAAAGCAACCAAAGCAACCAAAAGCTTTAGGAAGAGTCATCTTACTGGGCTGTCAATTAGAGGGGAAGCTGCCAGAGGCAACACCCAAGGGCTTCTGTGTCACTACCTATTCCCCGTTAAGCTTCACGCCCCCGAAAATTTGAACCCTGGCTAAACCACCCTGTTGGGGTTGCTGCGGTGTGTAGGTGAGGTGACTCCTGGCAAGGAGGCTGGATGTGGGAAGCCACCACCAGCAGCAGTGGTGGCTCGGTCACGGTTTGAACCTCCTGCAGCCCAGATGGTCAACCATGGTTTGGGTGCACTCGGCTTCGTTTTAGCTGTAGAACGGCTCACGTCGATCTTGAAATTGTGCTTCCACCCAGTAAGGAAGAGACACTACAGCTTTAATGAGGTGTATTTGCAGGCATATCCTCTTCAACTCTGCCCGCTCCACCTCAGTGTTCCCTTGGGACCCTAGGCTGCTCAGGCTGTGGGGATATGACACCAGTGCATATCACTGAGGCCAGAGGCGAAAAGCGTACCCTTTTCTTTCCATTTGCGTTCATAGTTAATTTAATTCTATGGTATGTTGCAGTAGAGTTGATTTACAGTGTGGTGTTTGGTGTAGGTGTACAGCAAACTGATTCAGTTACACATGTAATATATCAACTGTTTTTCGGATTCCTTTTCCATACAGGTTATTGCAGAACGTTGAGTAGAGGTCCTGGTGTTGTACAGTAGTCCTTGTCGAGTGCGTGTTTTATATATATGTTTATAGGTATTGTACTGTCTATGTGTTCATGTGAACCGCCTAACTTACATCTCCTCGCCACCTTTCTTTTTTGGTAACCCTAGGTTTATTTTGAAATTTCATGCGTCTGTTTCTGTTTTGTAAACTAGTTCAGTTGTGTGTATGTTTCCAGTCCTCCTATAAGTGACATCATATGCTCTTGGTCCTCCTCTGCCTGCCTGAGTTCACTCAGTATTTTGGCATCCCAGGTCCATCCAACTTGCTTCCAATGGCATTATTTCATTCTTTCTCCTGGCTGAGTAACAGTCCCTTGTATACACGTAGCACCTCCTCTTTATGTATTCATCACTCGCTGGACTATTTGTTTTTGTGTCTTGGCGATTGTAAATAGTGCCGCAATGAATGTTGGGGTGCATGTGTCTTTTTGAATTATGGATTTTCCCGAGTAACGACCAGGAGTGGGACTGCTTAAGTATAGGGTCGCTTTCTCTTCAGTTTTCTAGGAACTGGGATACAGTGCTTTGTAGTGGCGATTAGCAATGTACATGTCCACTCACCGAGTGGGAATGTTCCCTTTTCTCCACACTCACTCCCCCATTGATTGTAAACTTTTTGATTCTGGCCATTCTGCCTGCTGGGAGGCGATCTCCCGTTACACTTTGGATTTTTATTTCTGCAATAATGAGCCATGTTATGCATGTTGTTGTGGTGTGTATTTTTCATTTTTTGAACAGTGTTAGTAAACTTTCTCCCTTGAAATTAGGCTTCTTGAAAGTCTGCGTGTTTCGATTTTTTTTTTTCCGGTTACCTAGCCCAGCTTAGTTTTGAGGATACGTGTCATTAAAAGCCTCACAGGGTTCGTGAATATGAGGTGCCCTGAAGCACCGGTTGTAAAGTTGTTGTTACAGGAAATGTCCACAAGGAGGCAGCATTTCTTCGTGCCCCACTCTGGCTCCTAGGCAACCAAAAGCTTTAGGAAAATTCATCTAACTGGGCTATCAATTAGAGGGAAAGCTGCCAGAGGTAACACCCAAGGGCTTGTGTGTCACTACCTCTTCCCCGTTAAGCCTCACGCCTCCGAACGTTTCGAACCCTGGCTAAAGCACTCTGCTGGGGTTCCTGCGTTGTGTAGGGGGGTGACTCCTGGCAAGGAGGCTGGATGTGGGAAATCCACCACCAGCAGCCGTGGAGGCTCGGTCACTTCTTGAAGCTCCTGCAGCCCAGACGGTCCCCCATGGTTTGGGTGCCCTTCGCTTCCTTTTAGCTCTGGGATGGCCCACCTGGATTCTGAAGTTTTGGTTCCACCCAGAAAGGAAGCGACACTACAGCTTTAAGGGGATGCATTTGCAAGCACATCCTACTCACCTCTCTGCTCTCCACCTCAGTGCACCCTTGGGACCCTAGGCTGCTCAGGCTTCGGTGATGTGACAGCAGCACATGTTACCGAGGCTGGAGGTGAAAAGTGTACCCATTTCTTTCCTTTTGCTTTCATAGTTACTTTAATTCTTATGGTATGTTGCAGTAGAGGTGATTTACAGTGTGCTATTTGGTGTAGATGTACAGCAAACTGATTCAGTTACACATGTAATATATCAACTGTTTTTCGGATTCCATTTCCATATAGGTTATTGCAGAACGTTGAGTAGAGGTCCTGGTGTTGTACAGTAGTCCTTGTCCAGTGCGTGTTTTATATATATGTTTATAGGTTGTTTACTGTCTGTGTTCATGTGAACCGCCTAACTTACATCTCCTCGCCACCTTTCTTTTTTGATAACCCTTTGTTTCCGTTGAAAGTCCGTGGGTCTCTTTCTGTTTTTTAAACTATTTCAGTTGTGTGTATGTTTCCATTCCTCCTATAAGTGATATCATTTGCTC